>NW_017728982.1:514295-525228 GCF_001723915.1 Gavialis gangeticus
AAACAAAAAACAAAAAAAATCAGGGCCAATCTAGCCCGTTGCTAGTGACAGGACTCGGCACCTCTCCGGGCGAAGCAGGTGGAGGGGGGCGAGAAACGAGGCTCCGCAATTGCAAGTGACACGTTGCGGAGGATGATGGTGCAGGTGTGATTCAAGCCCTGGCACAGGCTGCAGAGTTGTTGCATCGAGCTCATCGAGGCCGGGAGCCAAGCGAACCCCTTGCTCCCTTGCTGTGCTCTGAGCAGCAGCCCTCCTCCCTCCACCTGTCTCCAAGTGCAGTTCACATGGTCTCGGCTGGGACCACCTGGCCCCAGCTCCGACCAGCTCAGGCACAGGGTATTGCCCCCCAGTTCCTACCAGCTCATCTGGGTGAGGGGCAGCTTTCACCAGTGACCCTGCCTAAGGGAATGACCCCTTTTGGTTTGGCTGATAGAGATGCCATGCACTGACCATGAGGGAGGGTCATTAAAGTCCGAGCTGTGCATGGCATGGAGCAAGCCCTGGTGAGGGACCACGGACCCAGCCCCAATTTAACCCTGGAGATAAATGACACTATATCTTAGCCACTGTGAACAAGGATCCATTCCCTTAAGAGCAGCAGAGTCTGGGATACAACTGGGGACACGTTCAGGGATGCAGTGGGTGAGATCCTCAGATGGCACCACATGGGGTAGCTCCTTTGAAGCCATTGGGGCTCCATCAGTTTACGCCAGTGAAGTGTCTGGCCCAGCACACTGTGTGCAGATGTTTCTTTCCTGGCCAAGCTCCTTTCCTGGCCTTTACAAGCAAGGAGAGGCTTCAGGGACTTGACTTGATGTTCACTGCAGCTAGCTCGTGGTGGTCCTCCCCAGTGCTCCTCCAAGTGCTGGCTAGAAGCAGCACGAGGCAGCGATGCAAGAGGAAGCTTGTTTTCCAAGACCTGGTCTTGCTGCTTTTATCAGCTGCGAATAAGATATACCCCGGGGAGTATATCCACCAGTGGCCAAGACTGAATGACTCTGGAGTGTCCTCTGAGGACGGTGCAGGCAAATAGGTGTAGGACTATCAGCTCCCTATAGCTGCCTGATACCCCCAGGAACAGAGATTGGATGAAACCTTGAAGCAGGAGGTTTGCTCACCTTCCAACACTGTTTTCCTCAGCTGAACTACTCTGCCCGTGTTTGTTATCTCTGTAATAATCGCCAAGTCTCGATGCGTTCTTGGTTCCCACAACCTCCTGTGGCAGCGAGTCCCACAGACTCATTACAAAACTAGTGAACAAATATTTCCTCTTTGACTTGGGGCAAAGTCCACTCAAAATTCAAACCTGCTGCGGGATCTTTTCAGGGGAAAGCCCTGGTTCCAGGTGCATGCATTGATTTGCTCTAACAAAAGGAAACAACTGCATTTTTACCATGAGGTGAATTAATTACTGCAGAGGGAGTTTAATATTTAAGGGGTCATTAATTCACAGCACATTTTGCCTCTGAAAACAGTGATGTTCACATGGACCAGTCTCAGATCAGCGCTTGTCTCAACGGGCACAGAAAAGATGCACTTTTAAGTGGCGAAGAAGTGGTTCTCCTGTGACTTCTCGGTGCACAGCAATACAGCGGCAATCCAAGGGATGCTTGCTCGGGACTGCTGCGGCCTTGGTTGGTCTCTGAGAGAGTCCCCTGACACTAGCCCAGGCTTGGCTTCTAGAGCAAGGGGGGAGCCCAGGGTCCTCCCCGGCATGAGCCCTCCACCCCTCCACCTCAGCTGTTCCCTTTCCAGTCTTGGCATCTCCCCAGAGCTGGTCTCAGTCCCCAGATACTTCTGGCCAGGAGCGGCCAGGTCACTTCCCCACCCTCCACACTTTCCACTGCCATGTGTCTCTCCTCTGGACACCTCCTGGGTGTGGGCATCTCACCTTGGCTGACACATCCACAGAGCCACTCAAGACTCTGTGGATGCTAAAGGTCCGTCCTGTCTCCTCCTGCTCTGGCACTAACCCGTCCTTCTCTGTGCACAGGTGAATCGAGTAAACCGAGTCACACAGTATTATAACAAGGTGAATGCCATTGCAATAAAACCCATAATTCGTCACAGCAGTGCTTGTGCTTGTTGCAGGGTGGGGGTTGCGGAGGCGAGGAATGCAGTAGGCTGGATATTGGTGTTTTTTGACATCCCCCTCCTCCCCCAGCCCCTTCATTTATTTGCTCTGTTTGGCTGTGTAAGGCTGTGTCACTGCAGGCAGATGCACAGATCCCTCTTGGCCCTCCTGGGGTCACTCCTGGTGTTTGAGGGCATGAATCTTGGTGTGGTGCTGCATGGCGCATGGATTTCTAACTGCGTGCGAGGGGATGCGGAGCTGGCTGGCCTCCCTCCAGCACATCCAAATCATTCCTACTGCTAGTGCCCTGAGCTAGTAAAACATCCTCATGTCTCCACTGACTTCAGGGCTCGAGCGCTCGGCTCCCTCCCAGACTGAGCCCACAGGCCGGTGGTTTCTCAGGGCAGGTTGTGTTTTCATGTCAGATGCGAGACTTTGCGGAAAGACACCTAACTTTTAGTCCACATGCCTCAATTTCCCCATTTGTACAGTGGAGCTACTGGTAGCTTAACCTTCCTCCCATCTCCCCCTCCTCTCTCTCAAGCCAAAAATGCTTGCTTTTTTTTTTTGCAGCAGCAGCAGCAGGCCTGAAAAGGAGCTATGCCTTTGCCCTTCACCAGGGCTCAGCCCTGCAGTGATGCAGAAGCTGCAGGACAGTTGAACCATGAAACAAATCGGGTGCCATGAAATGGATGAACAATTAGCTAAAATTTTAGCAGACCCAGGCAGATCTCAGAGACTCACAAAGCTGGGGATGGAAAGCAGGTGTCAAGCCCGTTTCCCTTCATTGCTGCGTGCCCATGTGTGCATCTGCACCTCTGCAGTCCGGCTGCCCTGAAAACTGAGTGTTCACATCTCTGCTTAACCCTGAAAGCCCTGGTGCTGTCTAGACAGATTGATACCTGGGAGGACAGTGTTTGTCTTGGATATATCAGAGCCAGAGAGGAAGCCGCGGTGCCCAGGCACATATTCCAGATATCCCGCTGGTTGTCCCCAGCCGGGAGTGCTCTAGGCAGATGGTGCTTGCAGGAAGCATGTTCCTGCTGCGTGCCTCTCGTGTGCAACTTGTGCAGACCTGAGAGAGCGAGGACAATGTTTACAGAATCCATTTTGGATAAAGAACTTACCTCCGGCGAGGAGGCCGAGGAGGAGGAGGAAGAGTGATATGGACCCGGTTGCCATCTCATCCACTGCCGCGCCTGGCTCTCTCTGGTGTTTCCACCCCCTTTAGGGCAAGCGACTAGGGCGTTATTCTCTCGAACCCACCCGTGCCTCTGAGGCAAAGGTGGCTGTTACTTGAATGTTTCTGGACTCATCAGTAGCTCTGAACATCCCGGCTCCTCCCAATCTGGAATTGGATTATGTGCAGCATTTTAATTTCATTGACATGCAAGCACTAAGTGACTAATGGAAGCCAAGGCTGCTCCCCCAGGAGAGGAAATACCATGCTAATCTGATTTACTCCAGTGCTCTTACCTGAGGCTGTGCCTGTCTCTGCCTTACAGGATGCTAATTCCATTAATAATTGAGGCCCAAATAGCTGCTTTAAATCAGACATACGCAGCAACGTCTTCAACATTTGACAGTAGTTACTGCTCTCCTGAATTACTTTGGATAATGGAAACCTGCTATTGTTTAATGAAGAACAATCGCTAACAGTGCAGGGGGGAAAAAAACCCTGTCTGCTTTTTGTCTTTCCTGCCTCCCTTTAATTAAAAGACGTATTACACTGTGATTAAAGTGAGCGCTTGGGTAAGGTTTCGTTTGGCACATTTCAGGAGGGAACAAGACCCTTCCTGACAGCAGGATTATTCCAAGAGCAGCGCTGACCCCTTCTGCGCTGGTGTGTGCAAACACAGGGTATGGAGCAGTGCGACTCTCTCTCGAGGTCAATATTAGAAGTAGGTCGGAGACCCACAACTATGCAGAGCCGAAATCCCCATAATTTTGCAGTGTGGACGGCTGGTTTTAATGCTTCGGGGTGCTTAGTATCTCTGGTGATGGGATGTCCCCTCCAATGGAGGTGGGCAAGCTTATCTTGAATAGTGGGGGGACACATTTCCAGTCTGTCTAAGCCACCAGCACAGTGATAGGATGCGCCCTGTTTCTGTACAGTGCCGCTGCCTTTTTTTGGTATACGAGCAATGTGTTCACCTAGCAGCAGTGAGGAACCCATGTGAGCCACCTTGCTGGGCAATCCCAGGGGAGAGGAGAGCAGGACAGCTCCTGCAAGACGGAAAGGAGAATGCCTTCCTTTGGCTGGGGGGAAGCTGAGATCAGCAAGGCCTGCTGAGCTATTGCTGCGGTGCTCGCAAAGCAGGGCTGAAGCATCAGCCTCATCGCTCTGAAGTCGAGCATGCCCAATCTGCCCAGGGACTCCCTCCTTTTTTCTCCACTCTTCTTTTCCAGGGTCATCAAAAATGCATGGGGTCCTATCACCATCATCGGGCTGACTTCTGGTGCTTCCAGTCCAACACCCAGGCTCCGTTCGAGGCTCAGACCATTTCCAAGCCAAGGTGGGAGCGATGGTGTCTGTGGGACCGCATGCACTTCTGAGACTGTGTGCACGCCATGGGGAAGGGAGGACACGTGTGTGCTAGTTGTGTAGAAACAAAGACTTAGATCCTGAGCTCGTTACTTAGACAAAACCCCTCCTGAAACCCACCTGACTGAGATCCATGGTGCAGTGCTGGCGGCTGAAAGCACAGGACCACTTCGCATCCAGGATTGCCCTGGTTCTGTGCTGCGGTGACCCGCGGGATGGTGCTCCTTCTGCCACCAGGCTGGGAGCAGCATGGAGATGTGCTGAAAAGCTCCCGTCTGCCGCTGTATACTTTCTTGACTGGCTGCCTGTCACCAGATGGCCGTTGTTAATGATTTACAATCCATCACAGCCTACATTAACTAAAGTACCAGCAGCCTCGTGTCCCCAGCATTATTATTCCTAAGAGACAGACAATTGGTGGAGCCTGTCAAGCTTTTGGCTACCTTGGTAAGGAGGAAGTTTAGGAAGTGCAAAATCCCCTTCTGTCCATCCTCTGGCTCTGCATGTGGTCTGGCCTTTCAGTTCTTCAGCTGTTTGTCAAGTCGCCTTCCTCTGCGCAGGCAAAGTCCCCCACGTCCATCCCTGCCTTGCCTGCACATTGATTTGGGGCACACATGCTTTCTGTGCGTTCGTTCCTCCTGGGTACAAAACAGCCCTCTATCCCACCCCCTTTGCTGTGTTGAGGTGTAACCTCTTTGCAGCAGAGCTCTCCCGTCCTCAATTTCCTCTCTCTTTTTAGCCAGCGTGCTGCTTCCTCCGTTCTCCTAGCCCAGAAGGAGGTGAAAAGAAAAGCCTCATTCATGGTGGAAGATCTCAGGACTTGGACGCGATGTGCTCTGGAAAACAGCTCAGTAAGTGTCTTCAGAGATGCTATCATGGACTTGTGGACATAGGGGTGCAAGGTAGGGAGGGAGAAAACTAGATAAGCTCTCTGGAAAGGTCTTTCCTCTTACAGGGGTCCAGAATAGAGGTCCAGGGGAAGGGGTGGCTGTGATTGATAATGTGCTTATAGGAAGGGAAAACGTGCAGAATTTGGTAATTGTTGCAGAGCAGAATAGGGCTTCTTCTGATCTGCTTGCCATTGCATGATCTTCCTGCTCCATGGGTGGCTGGACGGAGCAGGCTGTGCATCCCAGGCCTATTGGTGGCACCTGAGATGCACCTTGTCCGAACAACTCTTACAAACCCCAGCTGCTTCAGGCCTGTTCTGTTACCTGGTTTTTCTCCTCTGACCCGCACACCAGCTCCCTGACTCAGACCCGTTTGGCCCCTCACACCCCAGACTGGCCCTTGAGAACTCCCTGGCCTCTTTGCTGGGGGGAGCTGGGCATAGCCGCCTCCGAAGGAGGTCAGCGTTGGCTCTCATCCAGCGGGGAGCAGAGCTGTAAGGCTCGCTGAGGGCTGGGAGCTGCCTGCAGGTTCAGGGAAAGGCACGAGAGAAGTGTGTGCGGTGAGGTGACCCGCTGGGGCACTCGAACGGTGTGTCCACCCTGTGCTGCCAGAGGCATCTCGGCTAGCTTCAGACTAGCCAGTCTGGGTAGTAGCAGCAGTCTTCCTATGGCAGCTTATTCATGTAGACAGGCATTCATCCGACAATGGGTGACTTGCCTCAGACACAGCATCCCAGTACTGTGACCGTCTAAGAGTGAGGTCGCTGCACGGCAGCATGCAACACCTCCTCTCTCAGGTCCTGAGTGCTGCTTCCTCCATGCTCCTGGCCCAGAGATGGGCAGGACGATACTCTGGTCCTCAGCACACCCCCTTGCCTGCCAGCCTGCTGCATCCTTGCCAAGGATCTCAGGCTGAGCTCATCTGCGGATGTTTCCTTTCCTGCTCCGTGTCCCGGGATCCGTTGCCCTCTGCATTCAATTCACCAGGAAGACAGTGATGCAGCCGTGGCCCCTCCTGTACAACCGGCTGCCTTTTCAGGCCGGGGAAGAGTTTATTATGCAAACATAATAAACATAATAAGGGACGTGTTTATTATGCAAACAGCAACTGAGTTATGTGTCCTTTAAGACTACTAAATAGTTTTTAATTACTGCTATATCAGTAAATCCCATAAATATGCAAATGCAATTAGTTCACAAAATAGGCCCTAAATATCTTTATTCCTCTCCAACAAAGTTCTTTGAAGTTAATCGCCAGCTCCCTTTGTTCGCTCCCTTGGCAGTTGTGCTGAAATTGATGGGAATTATGACAGATGCACAAATTCAGGGGGACCAGATTTTTCTGAGAACCGCATCTGGATGGGCAGGGATGGAAGACAGGGGGAGGGGAGCAGGAGGCCAAGGGGCTGTTCCCTTCCAGATCATCGTGGTGCAGTGAAGAGCCAGCTCTGTGCCGTGTGGTGTGCTGCTCGAGGCGCAGCTCCCAAGACGGCCCCTGGGCCCACACAGGTGTGGGTGGAGCTGGTCAGGGGACAGCAGGTTCAATGATGACATTTGTGATCACAGATTTGCTGCTATTGTTCTTGTCCCTGGAGTTTGGGCTCAGCAGGATATGCCATGTCTCCAGAGCAGCCATCCATTCCTCTGGCCCGGCTTCTGGCTGCGTGGTGTCTGTGGGACTTGCAGTCCCTCTAAAAAAAAAAAAACAGCTTATAGAAGCCCATTTGTGTCAGGCAAACGCATGACATCTGCTTTGGGCTCCTCAGTCATAGCTGGGGATCTGGCACAGTATTGGCAGATGTTCGTTTAGGATGTTCGGGCCAAATTTCTAGGTATTTATGTAGGTGCCCGAAGGTGAAGATCAGTGCCTAGTAGGATCTTCAGAAGCACCTGAGTGCTTTGCTCCAGCGATTTAGGCTCCTAGGAGCTTTTGCAAGTGCCTAAGTACCTTCAAAGAACCTGGTCCTCTGTGCTCTGGAGAGAAGATCAGTTGTTCTTCAAGAAGTGCTTCCAGCGTCTATCGGGATTTCTTGCCATTATTTCAGCTGTGCTGCCATAACTACCTGTGGTTTATAAACGGTTATCCCTGACCAGCATCAAGTGACATGAGGAAGAAGAGCTAATGCAGTTGTGCTACAAAGCCTTTCTCACCAAGCTCCCCGACTTTACTGAAAGCTTAGTGGCTTTCCATGAGGAGAGGCCTGCACTTAATTTAAGCGAGATGCAGCATGCTGCAGACTACCCGGGTTTTTAATACAGAGGTGACGCCTACGGAGATCATCTCCCCTAGCACACGATGCTCTGTCTGTGTCTGAGCAGCTTCATTTGTGAGCTTTGCACTCAGACTGAGAATTGAACGTTGAAACGGGTGATCTGTAAAAGATGCACTATTAAAAATGAAGGTGCATGGTGCAGCGCTAGTCTGGAGAGGCTGCACCGTTGTGGCTGAACTGAAGCAAGGGTTGTATTCACTATATTTTCTTAGCTATTGGAGCTCCCTGGTGCACAAAAGCTAAGTAGGTGGAAGAAGCTACGCTGAAGTTTTCGCTAACTTTTGGGACCGCGTGCAGTTGGTATAATCAGAGTGCCACCTTGTGGCTTTGGTGACAAACTTGTCTCTATTTGACTCTTTTTTGTGATCGACCCTGAAAGCTGTGATGGGTCGGGAATTAGTTTTAGAAATTAATCGGGAGTCTGTGATGCAGGAGGCATCTAAATGAAGTGAAAAGCCTGCATTACAGCAAGTCGACAGAGGTCCATAGGACTGCAGCTGAGGAGGCTTTTGGAAGGTATTTTCTCCAGGGTGCCAGTGTTTGCGTTGAGGGTAGATAAGTGAATCTGTCACCTCCATGGGGATGAGAACCTAACTGAGACCATGCCAGACCACCGGGTCACAACCAAAACCACAGGAGTCCTGAGGAAGCCCCAGTCTGGAGAGGCTGCCCCATGAGAGTGCTCCCGGGGGAGATGGTGAGTCGGCCACCGACATGCTCCACGGGCACAAAGCTGGCGTCGCAGTTCCTATGCCATAAACCTGTGGATGGAGGAGGGGGTTGCTATAGCTCGTGGCTCCATGGGGTGGGGAGATTAGACTAGAGAGAAGGCATCACACAGCTCACGTGCCCGGTAACTTCTTGTTCTAAACCGAAACCAAAACTCAGAGTAAAACAGCGTGCCTCAGGAAGTGCGCAGGCCAACTACATTTCAAGAAACAGTACCATATATAATGACTAATGCACAATGCATCACGGCAGTGCGCAGAGAGAAGGGAGCTTGCAGATCTTCCAGCATCTTGCTGATCCCCCAGGGTTATAGCAGCTCCTTGCCTGCTCCAGGCTACCTGCACTAGTGGAAAGGCAGGTGAAAGCCACTTGGATATTCCCATCTGTTGACATTCAAATGGCCCAGGCAGCAAGCCAGCTGAAATGCCTTTATTAAATCTAGAGGCCGATAAGAGTTGCTTTAAATGAGCGCTCTGAAATCCTGTAACAAAACACTAACTCTACATTAGGTCGCAGTGTTGCAATACAAACATTTGATAACCGGGCTAAGGAAGGGAATGGTACCTGTCCCAAGGTGGTTGGCTCCAGCAGATCAGCTCACAGGACCAAAACATCCACTTTTCGTGCCTCTTTTATCCCCCTACGTTTCTCATTGTATCGGATTTGTCTGAGTTCAGGCCTAGCTGGAAACTTGTCCTGCCCTTCCCACAAAACAGTGGCGCTTCCGTTGCCTATTCTTGATGAGACTTGCTCTGAAACTCGTAGGGATCATGTCTGGCACCGTTTTACCCGTCTTTCCTCCTGGATTAGAAAGGGGTGCGGAGGGATGAGCTCCGCAGTCCCAGGTTTATAGATGTTGGGGGCTGGAAGGAACCTTACAAGATCATCAGGCCCAGCCCCCCTGCACTTAGGCAGGTGGTTGCCTGTCTGACCTTCGGCCTCCTGTACCTGCTAAAACATCCCATCTCCTACTGCATAACATTTCCTAACTCCCACATGAGCCGAGTCATGAGCCCAAGGCCCACAAATAATATGCCTCTCACCGACATCAGCTCACTAGTGTGATTTTTTTTTTCAAATCCCCACTGACTTTTCCTCGTGGAGGGGAAGAAAACAAAACAGCTCAGCCTCTTTCCAGGCACCCCGCCACCCCGGCTTTCCCACACTAGCCCCGTGCTGTGGTCTCTGGGTTTCCTGGGGAGGGGGGAGGCAGAGGGATGTTGACATCCAGAAATTGTCTGCACTGACACATTTTTCAAAACAATTTTGTGAAAATATTTTTGATTGCAGTAGGGCTGGCAAAATATTTATAACGAGCCTCGTCCCCTGCTAAGGGAAGGAGCAGCAGTGTCAACAAAGGGAAGTACATTTCTCCACCACCTCGAGAGCAAGAGAGGGCTGAAGCCCAACAGGCTCAAACAGCCACGGTCTTGTTAGAAAGAACAGGACTTGGCAGTCATCTGAACCGCTGCGCCGCCCGCGGGGTTTCTCCTCCAAGTAGTTATGTTGTGATAGCATCACGGGGAAGCAGGCAAATAGAAAATTAAAATATGGACCTTAGTCCAGAGAGCTCACGCTCCTGAGTAGTGCCCAGCATGAAAGCATACAGGAGCAGAAATGCGGTTGTGTGCTCGGGGGTGTTTAGTGTCACAGAAGGACGCTGCGATGCTGCCGCTCTGGTCGCGCCCCGACTTAGCGCAGCTCTGAAAGTCACCCGCGTTTCTCTGCCAGGCAGGCCCAGCCTTGCACGCCGGAAGATTGTGCGCTGATGATGGTGTGTGCTTAGGGGGAGACCAGGAGGGAAGTCCCCGCATCTAAGAGACAGGGTTGCAGGCTCCTAGCCTCGGTTTGTCGCTGGTGCAAGGCTGGATGCCCGTGTTCACCCACCCCGCCAGGGCATGGGTGCCAAGCGCCTGCATTAGACGGTGGCGAACGCCCGATCGTAGCTAGAGCGGCGCGGTCGCCAGACGGTGTTGGCAGTGACACCCGTCTCGCCAGCAGCACGTTTGCCCCCCGACGAGGGTGGGCCCGAGCCGTGCCATCCTCTGCCAGGCGCAGGCATGTCAATGGAGATCGGAAACCGGGGGCAAAACGTCTTCGCCGCTGGAAGTCACGGCTGGAGGTGTGGGGCTTCGCCGGTCGCCCCCCACTTTCTGCCGCGTGCATTTAGGGGCTTTCAGGTGCTGGGATGCGGGGACCAAAGCCGCAGGGGCCTGGCTGGAGGGTCTTGCCCCTGAGGGGAGGTCAGATGGCGGGGCAGGAAGGGATTTGCCCCCGGCAGGCGCTGGGGGAGACTTTCCCTTTGTGTGCGGCGGCTGGGGAAGTCCCGGCCGGGCCGGGCCGGGCCGGGAGAGGAGGTGGCGGCGGCGGCGGCGGCGGGAGGTGGCCCCGCCCCGGAGGAGGAGCGGGCCCGGCCCGGCCC
>NW_017728982.1:525688-527377 GCF_001723915.1 Gavialis gangeticus
CCCCCCCAGGGATCCTCCTCTCTCTCCAGGGAGGCCTGGCATCCTTGCAGGGGGTCTCATGTCCACGGGCCGTGCCTCGTGTCTCTCGGGTGGCCTCACTTCTCTCAGGACGGCTTGCATCAAAATGGTGGGGGGGGCGTAAGTCTATTCAGAGGGGCCTCCTGTCTGTCGGGGTGGCTTGAGTCTATCCAGGGGGGCCTCACATCTATTGGGGGTGCTGAGTCTATCCGGGGGGCCTTGGGTATCTTTTGGGTGGCCTCACTTCTCTCAAGGGTGCCTTGCATCTCTTTTGGGGGGGCCTTGCACCCATCAGGGGTGCCTTGGGTCTCTCCAGGGCAGCCTCATTTCAGTCAGCATTTCAGTCGCATTTCTTTGGGGGTGCCTTGAGTCTGTTTGGGAGTGTTTCACGTCTGTCGGGGGTGCCTTGTGTCTTTAGGGTGGCCTCGCTTCTCTCAGGGGTGTCTCACGTCTCCGCAGAGAGACCTCGAGTCTAAAAAAACTCGAGATCCGCTGAGCTAAGTTGTGCCGTAGTGACGCTCCCACGGCCTTGCCCGCAGCCGGGAGCGCAGAGGAGTCGCAGGAAGCCGGGTTTCTCCGGAGGATCCTCTCTAGGCCCCCACACGCCAGGCTTAGCGAGGGCGAAACTGCCTTCGAAACAGACCAGCAGTAATGTCCAGTCTCTCCCTTGAGGGGAGCCAAGGGCAGTGCTCGACTTCCCAGCAGGTGCTTGGCGACCTATTTGCTGCACCACTGGGTCCAGGGGACACAAACATGTTCCTATTCATCATTGGGAATTGCCATCTTTTTAACGGGCAAAACTGCCAGCCAAGAGATTCCCTTTTGCTTGAGACGTTTATGACAAAATTAACGGGGATCTGACATTTGCGTTCATTCCTGCCCTTGCGTGATGTAACCGATGTATTTTCTGAAAGGCAAGAGAGCTCTTTGGCAGGCCGGAGGGCTCGGAGGAATTATCATGTTTCCTATAATATAGTGGTGAGTTGCTCTCGGTGGACAGGTGCTGAAAGCAGTCATGTTGTGCCATCATTGTGCTGCAGTTCTGCTGGTGTATTTGTGGTTTAACACTGCATGTGACTCAAGTGGTGGGTGCTGTCAGCCTGATGCCATATGGGAAGAATTTTGAAGACTTGGAAGACAAGGATTTTAATCAAGATAACTCCAATTTGGTGATGGAAATGCCTCAAATGTAACTAGAAATGTTCCATGTGGGGAAGGGAAGGAGTTATCAGTGATCCCCTCACTTTCTTCCGCAGGCTCATCTGCATGAGAAGGAATGGGTACAGCTTGTATTATTAACACCTCAGCACAGAGGTCCAAGCGGTGTTGGGGTATGTGGCTCAGGTATGATTCAGGATGCATCCAGCAGCGGGAGCTTTTCCTTTTATTTCAGTGAGCCTTGCATCGGACCCGTAGTGAGCAAGGATTTGAGTGGCAGCAGTAAAAGTTGCATGATGGAGAGGGATTGACACTACTGAAGAACTGTTTCTTCCATGGAAGACATACACCAGAAGCACAAAGGTTGAAGTGTTCCCATTGCTTTAACACTGATGTGAAAGGCCACATCTAAGCTGAAGGATATCCTGTTTCTGCGGCCTGTTGGTGTTTACTGAATTTGTGAGCAGCGAGACCGAGTGATGAGGTTCTTCATAGATACCTTTCCGCTAGAAA
>NW_017728982.1:527475-551399 GCF_001723915.1 Gavialis gangeticus
TCTAAAATACTATTTTGGCCCCTTTCCCCCCCCCCCCAGCTTACCTTTCAGACTTTGTTTTGTCTCCTTGAAGGATGCCCACCCCAGTGAACATTTACCAAACCACATTTTAATGTACTTTCCTGCCGGAAGGAATTTTGTTTATTGCCTTATTTGCAACTGATGTGGGTCATAGTATAATTTTTAAAAAGCAAACTAAAGGTACCAAACTTTTCTGGGATCCTGCTTTTGAAATCTCCTTAGGTAGATGACTATGCATGGAGAAAAGTATGCAATACCTCACTTTATGAAAACCTACTCTCTCCCTCTGTCTTGCATCCAAACTGGGGAAGATAGGATCGCAGCGGAGAAAGTTGCTGGGTCCCATTTCCTGTACTTCGCTGTGAACTGGAATGCATGTGTATGTCTTGACATTATTAAAACCACTGCCTTCAACCTCTGCCACATTACAGATCGGTCTTCTGAACTCGCTAGATTGGGTAGCTTGCCTTTCCAGGGGCCTAATTAATAACCTGTATCCTGCAGAATAGCATGCGTGTAACGAGCATATGTGTAACTCCAAAATGAAGATATATATAAAAAAAAAAAATTTCCTGGACACTTTTGCAGTCCTTAAGATTGAAAAGGTTAAGGGGCATGGGCAGGATTCCTGAGCCCAGTTTGAGAAGTCCTCAGGACGTGGGTGTTTTGTTGCTTATTTCCAGTTTTGAAGATGGCTATAAACTACCAAATGGTAGTCAGAAGAGAGGGTTTTATGTCTAGTCAGAAGAGAGGGTTTTATGTCTTTTTATGAATTAAAATAATAAGTAGCTTTCAAACATATATCGATGCAACTATGCCAGCACTGTTTAGCTCTTGTTTGCTGCAGGTGCAGAACCTCGTGACATTCACAGGACAGGACAAACTTTCAGCCATTAAATCCTGGTATCCAGAATATTTTGCTGATGCTTCAAAATTTATCTCAACTGACCAGTTGGGGGGTGGGGGAACTGATTCCCTTGTAGAAATGGTCTTTAAATAATAGTTGGACAACGTGGCATCAGAAGCCTTCTAGATAGCTAGAAATGCTCAGCTGTAGACTTTGGTGTTTAATGCAGATTTCTCTGGAAGGCTGTCTTCTTTTCAGATGCAAAAGCAAGTCTTGTCCTGCCTTTGTGTCTTGTGATGATAATGTTGGTTTTATTAATAAGGGTGTTCTTTCAGCAAAAAAATGTGCCCTGGAGCACAAGGTGTTAAGCAACAGGAATACACTTGGTGTAGCAGCAAAATCAGTAATGTGATATATAGGCTTGCTTTTGTGAAAGTGCTCCAGGCCTGATCCTCACATTGTTGGCATTTTAGCATTATGCAGTTTCCTTTTGTATTGTTGGCAAGGCATAAGACCTTCCAATCTGTCTGTCTCTGAGGATTAGATTTGGGGATGGGGAGGATTAGCTCCAGCAGTTTGTTTCTTCATTGCATTCAGAAAACTAAACAAAGTTAGTGTTTTTGAGGAGCTTTACAATTCATTTTTCTTAGTGCCTTTTATTAGGGCCTTATTATCTGTGCAGCTCTGAACTGTTTCTATGTTACAGGTTGTGAAAAAAAGAGAGAAAACGAACCTTTTGGGGCAAGGACTGTAAGGAGCGCGGCTGAACTAAAGCATAGCAACCTCCGTGTGCACTATTTGGTGAAATAGTAGCAGTGAAACAGCAGCTCTCTCTACTTTTGATGCATGGTTTCAAAGAGGGGGTTCGTTTACTAACCATAAGAAAACAAGATTTGAGATGTTGAATCACATCACACGATGCCTTTACAGTGAAAAATGCAGCTTAGTACATATATGTTCAAAGAGGTGCACAGGTTTGTGAGGATAAAATTCACTGGGCAGCTCATGAGAGTAAGAGCTGAAAGAGTCCTGCCTATATCCGGTATGTGAAGAAATGGTTATTTCTGTCTGGGTTAACATGCACCAGGCTTGTGCACTTGCTCCACTGCAAAGCCAGAACTCAGTCTCTTAATTCCAGCTAAAACTTACAGTGACAAAGAGCTGCTGCTGTATTTAGGAAGGGGAGTGGTAGGGCTGCAGTATCGCAATTAGGTGCTGGAATAATTAAGAGATATCAGCTGGTCTCCTCGTTCACTGCGGTGGCTGAAGTTATTCATAGCACTGTGGTACTTAAATGGGAAGTGCAGTGACTGCTGGTCCCAAAGGAGAGCCTTTTTTCACTTGGTGCCTGCACCATAATCGACAGTTCCTTCAAAGTAGCTGTGTCCATTTGAGCAGTCAGTGGTAGAGGAGCAGACCATGCTTGGGATGAAGTGCAGGCTTTTCATGGTTATTTCAGGCCTGTAATGCAAACATTGGTCTTATCCCATTGATCATGAATTCATAGTCTAGCGGTAGACCAGATTTAACTAGATTCTCCACTAACTTCTCTAGCTTCTTCTGCAACCAGGTGGCATCTCTTTGCTGGTATCTGGATTCACTTACCTTATCTTCTAGGAAACTTTCCTGTTCATTCCACCCACTTTCAGTGAAAAAGCTTTAAAACATCCCGGACCCCCTTCCTTACAGCCTAGGGTACCCTAATATCCCTGATCGCAATTCATAGATATGGTAAGAGGTGTGTGGCGAGGGGTTAGAAACTCAGAAATAAACACAGATGTGAAATGTCTGATTTTTGTGCTTTAAAAAAAAAACAAAACAAGATTCATACCTCTGACATCAGATATTTATTGGTTTAGAATGGGCTATCTGTGGTTGTCGCAGCACATCTGGGTTTCATGGGAGTGTACATTTCTCTTACGGTTTTGGAGGTCGCCTAAATTATGCGTTGTGTCTTCTGGAGCGGGGGGCTCTGCAGGGCCTACCTGCTCAGCGGAGGTGTAGCACAAGAAGCACAATCGCTGCCCAACAAAATAGCCAAGTGGCTTGTGGGGGCAGGGAAGAGGAGCCTCCAGGCCCCTTGTGTTCTGTATCTCTGACACCTCATTGTAAGTGAGATATGACATGCACCAATGGCATGTGCAGCCAAGCTTAAAATAGCCCTCCATCAATCCCATGCGAATTCCCTGGGCTCCTTATATGTCCCAGTGCACATGCTGCTCCACTTTGGGAGGAATGAATACAGGGGGGTGGGGGGAGGGAATTGGTGCCCGCCAGCACCGCTCATGGCACTCAGGCTGTATCACCTCTAGCAGCCCTTTTTCATACGTTCTCTCAAATACAAAAGACTTTACAGTCCTCATCCAAATAGAGCGAAGTGTAAGAAATTGGGCTTGGCTCATCTAAGATCGGGTTTTATGCCCGCAGTATTGGTGAGAAATACGAGCAAGTCCTTGGCAACTGCATCTCTCTTTGTCAGTCACCTTCTCTTACAGGATCTTTCTTTGTCCCCTCTAATATAGGACTGCCAGATGCTTTTAAACCAGTTGAGAGAAATCACAGGGATTCAGGATCCATCCTGCCTTCACAATGCCCTGAAGGTTAGTTTGTGCCATCGCCGTTCTTTTGGAAGCAAATCTCAGCTTTTTTTTCCATTGACTTGTGCTGGTTCAGTTTATAAGCTCTGTGTAAGTGTTAAAGGGCTCTCTCTAAGCATCTTTCAAAACCCAAAGATTTGTTAAGCATTTTTATAGGAATACCATTTTTTTAGATGCTCAAAAGTAGCCTTGATGAAGTAGTAAAATATAGATGCATTAGAGAGCACTTTGGTTTGTGCTGGAAGTAGACCCAAGTCACTATTTGTTCTCCCACTTCTAACTTCTGTTAGTTTAAGTACATCAGCAACCCAATGGACACCCGAGTACAGCAGGTGATGGTACTGCAGGAAGGCATAGCCTTTTGGCTTAATGGCCCTGCTGACTTTTGAAACACAATAGCCTACAGTAGATAATGAACTCTCATTTTTCCAACAGCAGGGCTTAAAAACCTGTGCTGCATGTACAAGCAGCATTAAATAGAAACTGCGTGTTACCTGGAAGGATTAAATGATATGTTGAGCAGGCTGCTTTCTGTACATATTGAAGCTTAACCAAAAACCCAGGGTGGGATAGAAGAAGGTTTTTCTTTTTTTCTTTTTCTTCGCTTTAAACCTGTTTTTGGAACACTGGGTGGTGGGAAAATGCATCCAAGGACCTGTGGTTTATGCTTTCATACATGTGGATGTATTGGCAGAGCTGGCAACACAGTGATCTGTGCCAGCAGGTCTCAGACCTTTGGGACTACCCAGCTAGGATGAATTTCTTCCCGGTCTTGTGAAACAGCCAAACTTGTAATTGGAAGGAGGGCAGAGGGATGCTCTGCGCAGACCCTCACAGGGCACTATTTGGGAGCCCCGCATCTACATTATAAAGCAGAGTACGCGAGCTGTCTTGGAAAGTGAGAGAAGAAATGCTTTTCCCTACCCATCACACGCACTAAAATATTTACAATCGTCGTGGTAGAGCACTACGTTTATCAATCTGGAACCTTTTGAAGCGTGTCAGCAGGAAATTAGCTGTTTCTGCGAATGATTCTTCAAAAAAAAAAAAAAAGAAATGAAAAAAATCATCAGTGTTTGTTCAAATGGGAATAGCTGTATAATATTAGATCGTATCTAAGGGGATGACAGAGTTTCCAAAGAGGAGCAGTCGTGTGTGTTTGCAGACCTGGCCGCTGCTTTGCTCTCTATAATGAAACACAATTCAAAATAAAAGTAGGTATGCCAGTCTCTTGGGAAATGGGCTGCGCTGTTAGTATTTCATATGTGGTTCCTGTAGCTCCTTTTACTTGTTCTGTGTGGTTATTTATAAAAGATAAAGCCATACACGGGGCTGCATCTGTGATCTCTTGAGAAATGCAGCACTCTTGCCAGTTAATAAGGCCTTAATTCAGCAGGGTGCTTAAATGTGTGCTCAACTTGGAACCAAGTTGTAGGTGGGTTTTAGGGGAACTACTTATGTGTGTAAGTCTTTGGAGCATTGTGCTGTCCTTCAAGGGAGCTCAAGTTTATTTAACACCATCTGTAATGTCAAACTAATGAAGCAAAGTGTTTGTCACGTGAGAGGTGCTAGGTGTAAAGCCTTTGTTTCTCCCCAGTGTTGGCTGTCAACATATTGCTGTGGCCAGCCAATTTGGGAACTGTGTGTTATTTTCCTTCACATGTATATAAAAGAACTTCAGAATAATGGCTGGTTTAACCCTCCTTCCTCTTCCTAGGCTGCTAACGGTGATCTAACAGAAGCCGTCACCATCCTCACTGAGGAGCAGGTTAAAGAGCCTGTCCAGGATGCTGTTGCTGCAGAACCGTCCAACGGTGAAGGGAGTGCTGTGGGCAAGGGGCTGCTGACTGGTAGGTGCTTCACTGTCACCTAGATTATCATGGTCACGCGTGGTCCCCCATTTTTAACAGAGACGGGGGCTTGTCACTGCTGGGACATTTGCAGGCTAGCAAAAAGCCCTGGTCCTGCCAGAATCCTGTCTCCCAAGATGATCACGGCAAGCTGTGATTTTTTTTTTTTTTTTTAACTGTTTTAGGACTGCAAGGAACAATTGATAGATTAGGTTCTTTGGGTGAATCGGATATGTTTTATTAGACCAACTTAAATAGTTGGAAAAAAAAACATTTTTAGTAAGCTTTCGGGTTTAAAAACCCTTCGTCAGGCTGAGGAAGTCTCTGCAGTTGGTGAGTGCTCTTTCTGGACTGCACTTCTTGGATGGGACAAGTACAGCTGAGGCTCAGGGACGTCCTTGTCAGCTAAAAGTAAAAACACTTCGGTTGTCAGGCAGTGTTTGGCAGGAACTAGTTTGCCACTGCTGGTCAACTGAACACCTCTGAAGCCACTGGCAAAATGACTCATTTTCCAAATCTGAGTCATGTAGTAGAAAAAAAACAAACCAGGAACAGTTGCAATAGCAATATAAGGCTTAAGAAAGAAGGCTCTGCTAGCTGACCTGAAGACCTGAATGTTGTAGTGAGCATATAGAGCAGAGGTGATCCTACTGCAGAGGCCTAGAAGAGTTTGGTGCTTGATGGGCTTTGGCCAGGCTTGTGTCTCTGAAGAATTTATTGTGGCGGACCTTAACTCATGAGGCCAAGAGGAAGTGAAAGCTCTTTGCCCGTTTGTAGTGTTTGAGAAGCAAAGGGTAATAACTGAATACTGGCTGTAGAGCTATGAAATGATTTCATGTACCAGATGGTGACTTTGAAGTGCTGTTCTTTCCAAAAGGTCAATTGTCTGACTCAAAAATATCTAAGCATGCAGCAGCTCTTCCTGGAAGCTTGTAGCCTCCTGTCATCTGAGGTCCCACATAGATAGCGGCATAGAGGATTCGGCTTGTACATCCTTCCTGCATGAGCTTCCTCCTGCAGACACCTGCTTGCTGCAAGGAGAAGTTTGACTCTTCCACGTAATTTTTCCAGGAGACGGTTTAGAAGACGTTTCACAGCGTTTCCTTTTGAACCTTACGTTCCCTTGTTGACTGGTCCAGGCCACCGAACAACCCAGCCAACTTTTTCTTTTGTGTCTGGCTTTCTATGTTGGCACTTCCTGACTATCCAGTTTGTCTTTTGGGTGATGAAGCAGTTGTTCATTTGCTCAAATACTTCACGTTTTTAAGGTTCCTCAGGCATCCAGGACTGAAATTACTACCAGGATAATCACTCTTAAGTGAATAGAGGTGTTCCTATTAATATCTTCATTAAGCAGCATGCGCTAAGCGTGAAAAGTTTTTAAGAGCACTTGAGTTTCTAGGGAACCTAAGCTCAGAGGGACTTACAAGATTTGGACATTTTTACCGTGGAGAACTAAAGCAGATCGGCTTTCCTACAAGCTAGAATGGTCTGGTCTCCCTTCACACTTTAGTCCACCTTTTCTACCACCTGGACACCACTGCGCTGCTGCCGGTGGTTGCTATAATATGGTTAATGCTAATTAATCCTAGGTAGACAGATCTTACAGCGTAGGTTGCTGCACTCTTTTTCCTGGAGGTAGAGAAATGCCCAGAGCTGTTTTCTGTCTTGTAGTCTAGTTAGAAAAGGAGCCAGGAGCCACGTTGCCAAAACCTGCAGATGAGATGAGTATTTTTAACTGCTAGGAGGGGCTTATTTCACTGTGTTTCAACAGCTTCTTGCTGCCAGGCAGCTAAATCAGCCTCAAGTTACCCACATCTGAAGTGAAGATACTGACTGCTAGATTACACAGACAGTAGGCCATTTGAGAATCTTTCTGCTGGGTTCCTGGGACTTTAGAATTTAATTACCTGGAATTTATTTTTTTTAATGTTATAAAACGTAAAAAAAAAAAAATCCGTATAAAAACAAGCTGAAATACAGGGGCCATTAATGTAAATCTAAATTTAAAGAATTTTTTTCAGTGGACTAAGGTTTTAATTATGTTAAACGTAAATATACCACAGAAATAGCGTGCTTCTTTATTGAGTGGCCTTTTATGCACAACTTTAAAAAAAAATGCCCTGCTTAATGGACGAGATTTAACTTCACTTGTTCACCTTCATTTTATTCTGTTCTTTAATGTCCGGCTTCTTCCAAAATTACAGCTTTCTCTACTCTTTTAGATGGCAAATAAAATGGGTTCATCAATGAACATTTGCAAGAGACAGTGGGAGACCAGTAATACATAGTGTCTGAGTTTGAATTTAATTCCAAGTTCTTGTGCAAACAACATTAAACTGAAACCCATTTCTCCTTCAAGCCAGTCTGTTAATTAACGCTGATACTAAAAATATCAAATATCAAGTCAAAGCACTGAGCGCTGGGTCCTTCTTCCTTAGTGCCATTACTAATCCCAGTCCAAGCTGTTGCTGCCTGCTACCCCAGTATCTGAATCATGCTTTGAAATATCATGGAGCACATGCCTTTTCCACCCAGATTTTTTTCCGACCTTAAATTTTATTTGTTTGAAATTCAAAAGGACAAGGAGTTGGTTTACTTTTGCAGCAGAAAATAACATTTCTGCATTTTAAGGTAGTGGCATTTATGACACAAAGTGGGAATAATACTTGGCCTTTGCTTTTAAAAAGGGGTTTTTACTGCTTCTGGCATAAAAAGTGATGAAAAACTCTCCTTCAATTCCCAGATGTGATTGATCTAACGCCGGATAACAAAGGTGACCTCCAGGCAGTCATTGCTCTCAGCTTAATGGAGTCTCCAAAAGTCCAAACAGTGGAAAGGGATGCTAACAGGTCAGTGAATATGTAAGTGTTTTTCCTGCTCCTGTAAATGCTTCTGTGGTCCTTATGCCTGGTACATTTTTAACAACTGCAGGGGGAAAAAACCCCTCTATTACTCATTCACTTAACTTCCATCTATTAGAGTCCTTGGGAGGTGCTTAAATTATCACACTGGAGATTTTAACAACATTTCACATATGTGATTTGGAGGGACTGTTATGCTAGCACTGTAATACACACCCAGGGAAGAAAGGCTCGTTCTCCACACAGCCTAGTCACTCCTTGCCATCCCTGCTAACATGATCTGCATGGAGGCTTTAGTATCATGGGTATCAGTCCCTTAAAAACTGGCACCAGGACTGCCTCCTTCAACTCATTTTAAGCAGGTTATGAAGCAGCCTTACACTTGGTGGCTATGCACTGGATTTGATTTGTCCTGGATTTGTCTCTAATATAACACGTGATATACTCAGACTGCAAATCCTGCTCTCGAGTAGCTTGTATTATAGGGGGAAAAAAAAAGTGTTGTACTGTACTTTTACCTTATTTCATCCTCCCCATCCTCTCTGATTTCTGTTTTCCTGTTGCAATCTAAGATTGCTGTTCTTTCCATCCAAGAACGGAAATTCTCTGAGGCAGAGAGGATGTCAGTAGAGACTTAGTGCTCAATACTATTAGATTCTTCTGTAATATATACGATAACAAAGTAGACCTAGAGGTGACAGGCTTTGTATGTCAGCGTGAGACTGTTTCATAAATGTCTCCTGCTTGGGGTGACAGTATAGCTCCTTTGGTCTGGTTCCACTGTGATTACTTGACTAGATGGGATGATTTGCCAGTATGAATTTCCATCTCCTTTTAAAGAGCTTGACACTCTGAAGGTGCTTTCTTGCAAGGTTGCATTTGCTTTTTCAACCTTTCTGGCAGGGCCAACGAAACAAATGCTGCAGAAAACAAAAATCGCTCCAAAAGGAAACGATGTGAAGTCTGGGGAGAGAATCCCAATCAAAACAACTGGAGGAGGGTGGATGACTGGCCTGTTGGATTGAAAAACATTGGAAATACATGCTGGTTTAGTGCTGTCATACAGGTAATGCATAATAGTGACAGACATGTGTTGCCTTTCTGTAATGCCTGGTATGCAGAGGTCAAAATGCACTTTGAATAATCCCTACAACACTGCCATGAGACAAGTCATGAGCAAATGGGTCATAGGAAGCCAGCCAGCTGTCAGGAATTTGACAGTAATAGCAGTGATTACTCAGATTTTGTGAGTTTTTTGCATTTTTTAAAATTGCGTTTTGGGACCCAGTTGTGAGGACCCACCAGCTTTCTGCTTCAATTCCTAAACTCCAGTGGAGAAAACTGTTTTGCATGACCCTATGTCATACAGAAACTGCTCAAAACCATGGGCCAGCTACCATCAGGGCCAGACTTCCAATGTAAAGGAAAGGGTCTATGAATATGCTTTTTATTTATTGTCGCTAACCCCCGTGCACTCCATTTCATGGTGCAGTGAGGTCACAATGCTTCTTGGATGACAGTAGCCAGATTGGCAAAGTGGTGATAATGTAATTGTATTGGAACAAATCCTGGCTCTGTAATGCATGGTGTATCAGATTCCAGTTAATGGAACACAGTAGCTTAGGTGCCCAATCTAATAAGAAACTAGCCAGGGTGCATTATTAGTGATTAGTTAAATGAGAAGAGACAGCAGAAAGAGAAACCTAACACACCTAGTTCTTTTTACACCGGCATCAGCAGATAAACATGGGGCGGTGTCTTTCTATTTTGGGGAGAAGGGGGAGCAGGTGTCAGATGCTTCTTTGGGGTCATGATTAATGCCCCTGCCCTCTGTCACTTAGCTTTCCTTTGTGCAATGGAAGATCTGTCCCCGCTCCTTCCAAAGGGCTTGCCGTCAGGTTAGCTTAAAACTGTCGCTGGGAGGATGGGAGGAGAGTTGAACGGACAGGTTGCAGGGCAGGAAGCACTCTGACCTGGCTTCGGTCGACTGCTAAGCTGTTAGAGATTTAAATTTTCATGGAAAAAAGCAGTGAAGAGTTTGACCCTGCACTATATGAAAAAGGCACAGACTTGGCAAAGGAGAGCTAAACCCAGGCTTTGTGTTGACCTGTCCTTTGACTCTTCTTCCCTTTCAGTCTCTTTTCCAGCTGCCAGAATTTCGGAGGCTGGTCCTTGGTTACACTCTCCCCCAAAGCGTGCTTGAGAACTGTCGAAGTCGCAACGTAAGTCCTAACAGAGGAATAGCGTGGCATTTCCTCTGGCTCCCTCTCCCCACTTTCTTCTGGAGTGGAGCTTGTCTGAAAAAAAGGAGAGGATTCAGGTGGCCCAGCTGGTGATTCTGAAAACATCTGGCTGCTCAAAGCAAGGAAATTGTTCTTGGGTAACCCTCAAGAAATGACAGAAATGGTTGAGAGCTTTCTTCATAGCCCTTCTCCCAAACTGAAGGTGGGGAATCTGTCCAGTATTAAATTCCCTTATGGGACCAGATATCCGTGACTTGCTTCTGCACTTGCTGCCTTGGCCATCATTATTAACCCCCAAAATCTCCTGTCTAAAAATGAAATGCAGCATTTCAGTGCCCGTATTTGCGGTACAATACTACTACTTTTGGTACCTCTCCAAACTCTAGACTTCCCACTTTTTGGAACTACTGAAGGTATTTCACTTCTGTTACGTCAAGGCTGAATTTGCTCCAGAGAGAGATCCTTGCACAAGTCTCTGTGATTCTCTATAGTAGTCATGTCCCTTTTGTGGCCTTGTACATGTACCTCTGGAGATGCTGATACCAAGCCAGTAGCATGTGCACTCTGGAGTTGCTGCTTTTCTTCCCGTTGCGTTAAACTGTCATGTGCTTATGTTTTCTAATGCAGGAAAAGAGAAATATTGCCTTCATGCAGGAACTTCAGTGTCTCTTTGCTTTAATGCTGGGAACGCACCGTAGATTTGTGGACCCCACTGCAGCGCTGGAGCTTTTGAGAGAGGCCTTTAGAACAGCTGAAGAGCAGCAGGTAAAATGCCTAAAAATCCTGTCTGCTTTTACCATGACAACCCTGGCAAAGATGTCAGTCATGTTGCACTTGGTGCTGCGGGGTTTCTAGTGGATACATGTTTGTCACCTGGCAGGTAGAAGTACAGTGACTGGTGTCATTACCCATATGTAATGCACAAGATTTCCAAAAAAAAAGGATAAACAGCCCATGTGTGACCCTCTCTCTGGTGGTCCACAGTGGGCTGGAAGTGACTGCTGGGTTGGAAGCATGGTGTATTTCCTTATGCCCCAGGGCAGTTTCTTGTGACTTGACTTACGGCCACATGAACCAGTTATCATGCAATGAGGTAGGGTGTGAACTTACAGTGCATCAGCAACTCTGGGGTCATTGCCTATGGGCCTGCTCTTACCTTACAGTAAATGCGAGGCAGCTTGCCCTGTTTCCACTTAGGAGTGAGCTGTCTCTTGCATTTACTGCAGGGTAAGAATGTACCCTGAGGCAGTTAGCTCAGAATAAAATCATAGGTATGGAAAGGACCTCAGGAGTCAGCCCAACCCCTTGCACAGATGCAAGATTCATTGCCCCTAAATCACCCTGACTATCTGGCTTTTTTCTGAACATTTGCAGTGAAGGGAGAGTCCACAGTTTCCCTAGGCTGCTTGTTCTGTTGTACTGTTCTTGCAGTTAGGATTTACAGCCTACATGTTGCAGACTTCCCCTGTTTTTCTGCTTGCATCCCTTTTTTTTTTTTAACCCTATTATGGTTTCCTGACCCTTCTCTCACTTCCTAGTTCCTAATTGCGCAGTATCCAGCTGTCTGTTATCAACAACCCCTGTAGGGCATAGTTTCCAGCCCTCCTCCCCAGGTTCACCTGATAACCAGGTAGCTAGAAAGCCTGCAATGGTGTTGGGCGTGTATTTGAAAAAAATGTAAGACTAGTAAAGTATCAAAGCATTTTCTCAGTGAAATGACTGACTCTCTGGTTTCTGTCTCTCTTTAGCAAGATGTGAGCGAATTCACCCACAAACTTCTGGATTGGCTGGAGGATGCGTTTCAGCTAGCTGTTAACGTTAAGTGAGTCTTAGGTTGGGGCAGCTTTCACTTATTTTGAAGGAAGAATGGATTTTAAATCAACTGTGGCAGGAGTTTTAATCAGACTTTTGACCCGACTAAGAAATGTTTCTTCATTGAGTCGGGCAGGATAGTCCTATTTCCTAGTAGGCAGCTTTTCATTTTGTGCCTGGATATGTGCTTTTACTCAAGGCCATCATGACCTAAAGAGTGCACGAGCTACTAAGTAACTTTTTGAGATGGATTTATGAACATCTTTCTTCTGGGATTTGATATGGCTTGTAGGGTAAATTCATATTGTGTAGGACATTGTTAGTAGTGAGATCTGGTTTAATTGGGAGCGAGTGGATGTGCACAGGTGACTGTTCGTGAATAGCAGCTGCTTTTCACAGTCTGCTTGCAAGTATTACAGTTGAAGTGAAGAAGAGGACTTTTTTATTGTTGGGGATAAAAGGCCACAATAAATTGTGGCTTACGTTTAGAGTACAAATGCAGCTGGAACAAATAAAGTACGGCATAGGGAAGGGAACAAGTAGCCCAGACTCCTACGCTGCAATCCTTACTGTGCGACTGGCTTGTTTTTTAAGCTAACCTCAGCAAGTTGCTTCCACTTGAGTGCATCACTTTGCCCATTTACGTAACAGGAGGGACGATATTTGTAAAGCTTCTCAAGGTTCTTGGTGAAAGGCGTTTTGGTAAGGTAGAAATTACCCATTAGCTTTAGTATAAACTGATTACTTTATTTCCTTTGCACTTAATCAAAGTCTCAAAAGCCCTAGGCTGAAGCTTAGAGATTGAATTTGAGTCCTTATTAATACCCCATTGCTGGAAAAATAGCTTCATGAATAGCACTATGCTAGCATTAAATGCGTGCCGCTTGTTCCCAGCGTCCCAGCTGTGAGGGCCGATTTTGCTTTGCTTTTCTCTTAGTCGTGGTAATTCTAATGATATTTTGTTATGTGCCAGATAACTACTGGGGACATAATCAAAATAAACACTTTAATATGTCGATTCTTGCAAAAGTAAGTGGCATTTACCCTCATGCTCCATTTCCATGTAACAAAATGCACACTTTTCCTTTCGGAAAGCAGCAGCCCTGGAGACAAATCTGAAAACCCAATGGTACAACTTTTCTATGGGACTTTCCTGACCGAAGGGATCCACGAGGGTAAGTCTGGGTGTTTGGGTTTCCTTTGCAACCCCTCTGACTGGTTTAAGTGTTACCACAGAGTTATGTCTCCAGTGTGGGTATGTAGCATGGTGTGTTGTCACAGGTCCTTAGTGACATTATCTAATCCTTCTGCATTACAGTAAGTGTAGAGATAATCTGATCGTAGTTGTGTTGGTGATGATGTGTATAGTGTGAAGTTGGTATCCTCTAATTGGCATCTTGCTTACGCATAGGTCTGAAAAGGGTCTCTTCTCTGGAGAGCATTGACTACAGGGAGCGAATTTCTCTAATATTGTTGTCAGCTACACAACTTTGACTGATTTGCTATGAGATCTCACTGGCTGATACAAGTCTACTGTGTCTGTAGGAAATGCACGTCTGTGTGTGCCAAGTTAAGCACCAGAGGGATCTTAAAAACTTTTTTTTCTTGATTCTGAACAGTTTTCTTCTTCTTTTTCCTTCCCTCCTTCAGGCAACACCTTTTCCAAAATAGAGGCTTTTGGCCAGTATCCCCTTCAGGTAAACGGTTATCGGGACTTGACCGAGTGCTTGGAAGGGGCCATGATAGAGGGGGAGATTGATGAGAAGGCAACAACTCAATCGGTGAAATATGGACAAGAGGTTGGTTTGATGTGTTACTTGCTCTTCTCCAAAGGGTATCATCAGTATAGTGCAGAAGGCCTTTGTGTACCCCGAACATTTAAAATGCACACTGAAAACATTCTCCCCCTAACCAATTGTAAAACATTCGGTGGTGAGCCAGAGTAATGTAAATGTATGTGAATATTAAATGTCTGAGTTGATGCTGAAGTCGCTGAGCCTTAGCTTCTTTTTAAAGATGTTTTTGTCCTGTGTAATATACTCAAGGACTTGACCTTTTTAAAAAAGCTTCTGCCTCTGATGTGTAAGTGTGATAAAGTCTCTTTCTTTCTGTTGAAGCTTACCTGTACCTGAGTAGGGGGAGACCCACTGCCTCCATATTTTCGGAGGGTAAAGTTCAGTGCTTAACTCGATGGTATGCCATTTGGAATTTGTATCTCTTCTCCCTATTACAGTGTGTATTTTTTTTTCTGTCTCATTTTCACTCTTAAATTTTCTGCCTGTGCTGATTATTTTTTTTTCCTTTTTTCCGAAGTCACTCAAATCATGAGTCGATCATAAGCTACTTAATTTTGTGACAAAGTGAAAAATAAGATGCGCCCATTGCATTCAACCTCACTTCTCTATAAAGAAAGTTAGACTGCAGAGAAGGGCCGCTAAAGGGATGTGATGTGAAGGCAGAGGAAGGGAGTGAATGGGTAGGGAATGTTAAAAAGGTGGTGTAGACAGCACTCAGGAGGTATCTGAGAGGGTTAGGCATCCAGGTAGAGATGGAGAAGAAAGTTTCACCCTCACTAGAAAAGAGTTTGAAAGAGGAGTTGGAATGGCTTCAATAAAAAAAGAGGGCAGCTTCTAGACTCAGGATAACTTGTTAATAAAGCCCATTGGACTCGAAAATCAATTGTCTCGTGCTGGCAGTGTCTGCTTCTGTGCAAGTGCTGCCCAGACACAATTGAAGCAGAACTGTAGCTGGATTGATGGTGCAGTGTTGGGGTGAAGGGGCCCAGGGCATGATTCCCAGAGGTCCTTTTTTTATTTGAGTTTCCAGTTCTTTTAAAACCTGCACTGAAAGTTAGGGGAAACTTTTTTTTATTTGTAATTAAGGGACCGTTCCTAGGTATTCTGCTATCCAAGCACAAGTCGGGCTGTCAGGTTTTTTGCTAAGATACGTGACTGGAAAATGCGTGCTTGATTTCACTTCCTAAAATATTGTGCCTGGAAGACTGCATGATAGGGGAGATAGAATAAGGTACATTTTGTCTTTCGAGGGAACTTACAGACTTCCCTCTGTATATGTAAATAAGATTGCCTTTAATTTTAAATATTATTTTATATTAAAAGAAAATCTTGCTGGTGCATTTTGATTGGGGGAGGGTGTCAGGAAAATTGTGTCAAGACTTAGGATACAGGTCTTTCAGAGCACAATGACCCTAGTGTACTGTCCAGAGCCTGCAAGGGGAGAGCACTGTCTGCCCGACACCCTGCAGAGATGGGTGGAGTATTCTTCTGGCACTGGATGTTTGAGGTATTTGTGAAACGTGGGAGCTAGAGAAAGCCCAGAGCCCAGGACATTGGGTCTGTTGTCTGAACCTTGTAAGTTGAACAGTTGATGAATAAACTGAGAATTGATGAGTGTCCAAGTCTCGGGTAAAAGCTGCCGTCTGCCGATGTCCATTGCATGCCGGCTGCATTGCGAAGGAGCTCCAAGGCTATTCTCCAGGGGCTTTTTTTAATCCAGTGTTTGACAGTCTGTCTATCTGAGTGCACGGGGTGGGTTTGGGGACATTATAATCAACCAGATTTTCTGTAGTGAAAATCTGAAATGGAAGTCACGTCTTTTAGGTTTTGTAACTTCAGACTTCCTGACTAGCTGTTCAATGACTTATATGTACTTTTGTCTATTTAAAGGAAGAAGCGTTTTTTGTGGCGGGGGTAGTGATGTGTGGAAGTAAAACATGTCACGCAGCAATATTCTCAAAACCTGTCCTTGCCGGGACATTTCTGTTTGTATCGCAGCGCTGGTTTACGAAGCTCCCTCCAGTATTGACTTTTGAGCTTTCCCGGTTTGAATTCAATCAATCGCTGGGGCAGCCAGAGAAGATTCACACGAAGCTTGAATTTCCTCAGATAATTTATATGGACCGGTGAGCTGCTATGTTGCTGGATAGATTTCAGAACTGTTGCTTTACACTTGTTCTGTTTTATTCTAACTTGAGCAACAAAGGGGCGAGCGTCTGGGAACAGGGAGGGTCCATATCATGTTTGTGTGCAAGAGAGAGGTGTGTGTACATTGTGCAGTGACTTTTGGGGGGTATTGTTTCTTTAGGTACTTGTACAGCAGTAAAGAGGCCATTCAGAAGAAGAGAGAGGAGATCAGGTTGTTAAAAGAGCAAATCGCAGTTCTACAGGAGAAACTAGAAAGGTAAGCAGCCAGGTTTCTACCGTGTGGAAGTTGGTACCTGGCTTCTCTTGAAGCATGTTACAAAGTAGAGGCTATGCGTATGCTATTGTTCCTAAATAAAGAGAAAAGGGGGGTTGCTGCATTGTCAGCTTTTAAGTCCATGGTAAATTTATCTTCTGATGAATAAACTGAGAGCTGATAGGAATTAGGACTCATGGTAGAAGTGATATCTTTTATTAGACCAACTTGATTTTTGCAACAAAAAAAAAATCTTTAATTGAAAGGTTTCAGGCCCAAACACCCTTCTTCAGGCATAGGAGAAAAGATTGTAAAAGTTCTCCTGGGTAGAAATGAAAGTTCGTATTTCAGAAGAGAGTTGAAGGGGTGGTAAAATCTCCTGAGAGCTGATATGATCACGTTCTGTCTTGTTTGCATCTTCCAAGAACACTTGCAGAGAGGGACAAAAAACTATTTGAAGGAAAGCTATTAGAAGGAAATTAAAAAAAATAAATAAATTTGAGGTGGCCACTGCTCTGAGTCATCTGTGGTGCCAGATTTCAAAACCATGGAGAAAAGCCAGGCGCACACTTCTCCCAGCCCTGGATGCTCCCTGGCCAAGTCATGGATGGGGTTGCAGTCCTTAGATGTAACAGTTCCTGCCAAGGCCATTTCTTGGGTTCATTGGATGTAGGATGAAGTTAGTCTTGGCTCCATTTGTCAAGAGTTGTGTGTAGGACAGACACCACCATTTTAATTGGGCTCTGTATTGGTGAGAGTGAGCAAAGAAGTCCAATATTTAATAGGCCAAATAGTCCCTAGGAAAAAATTATTTTCTTGAGCTCTTGGGAGACTCCTGATAAGGGGGTGGTGGGGAACACAGAGAGTGACTTGGAGATAAGGGAAGGTTGAGCAGAGCAGAAGGGCACACTTTTGTAGCCTAGCACCTCTGTTTTACTGAGGATCCAACCAAGGAAGACAGAAGCCAGGTGCATGGGGGAGCGTCCATGAGTGGGAGAAAAAACCCTGCATGGGGGAGAGGATCCCAGACTGCTTTGAGGGCTGGTCCATGAAGAGCAGTCAGGGTGTCGGGGAGCAGGCAGGGTAGTGTGCAAGCTGCATTTACCACGTTGTGTACCTGCTATGTATTAACACCCCCTTAGGACTGTTGGTCGCTAATTTACACACATTCATCAGGCATATTTGTGTTTTCTCAGTTGCCAGAATCCTCCTCTTCCTCAGTTATTAAAACAGTCTCTTGCTTTGGCCCTTTAGATACATGCAGTATGGCTCTGGCCCAACCCGCTTCCCCTTGCCTGACATGCTGCAGTATGTCCTTGAATTTGTCACCGCCAAGCTGCCTGCGGATGGTCCCTCCACCCAGGAGTCTCAGGCGGCCCCTTTGGAGCCCCAAGCGGAGTCCCGTGTGTTGGATGGGCCTCTGCTGCAAAACAGGTGAGGAAAGAAGAAAAAACTCTTCACCAGAGAAGGAGAGAGCACTAGGTTTTTCCTTTTGAGTTGGAGATGCAGGAGGGAAGCCCTGATGGGGTCGTCTAGGCACTCTGAACAGTGAGGATGTGCAATATGGTAGCCCAGAAAGTGCAGTTGGTCACCTTTTTATCTGTCGTTTCTCATCCTAATGCTGCCAGTTTGTACCCACGTGACACTCTGCGTCTAGTGTGTCCCATTTCCCCCTGCACCCTTCTGGAGACAAAGCCAAAGTGCTGTGTTTAGGCAGTAATCCTGAAAAAATGATGCAATCTGTTTGCATAGGGTGGTCTTTTTTGTTTCTTCAGCCATTAAAGTAGTGCAATATTAATGATCACACATCTGCCCACCGTGCTTGGTTTGCACTCCAAATTAAAGCAGAGAAAGAATGAGTTCTGTAGCGCAACAGGAAAGCAATGGCCAGCGTCTGTGGATGGCAGTTCTGCACCCGCGTGTGGAAGGAATGAGCCGTGCAAAGACTTGTATCACCTGTTGTCCAGGGATCTAGTCTTCCAGGAAGGGATTGCAGGTGAATAAACTTGTAGATGGGCTGTCTTCTGAATAATCAACGATACAAGCTGGGCATGCTCTGAGAAGGGAACTGCTCATTCACATCTCAAGTGGTTTGGGGTTTGTCTTTTTTTTATTTGATCATTAAAAGATTGCCATCTGGAGTGATTTCACTGGTGGTGGCAGCCTGGATAACTGTCTGTCCATCTTGGCTTTTGCTTCGCAGTGCATTAAAAATGGAGGATGCTGAGAAATCTGAAGATGCGACCTCTGCTCCAGCAGACACTCAGCCACAGCCAGAACCAGTGAGCAAGCCGGTCCATTCCTCAGCTTCACTGACGAGAGTGCCTGAGCGCCCAGCCCCTCACGTGGCCACCAAGGAGGAAATGAGCCTGGTTCGGACATGCCTGCAGCGCTGGAGGAGTGAGATTGAACAGGACATTCAAGGTTGGCCCAGAGAGCTTGTCAAGTATTTCAGCTATGCGCCAGATTCGATTCCTTTCTGCTGGAGAATTCGTGAGCTATGCTCCCACCCCAGCGGGGCTGCCCTGCAGCACCGAGTGCAGATGCAACGTGCTGCACTTGGGAGGGCCCCGGTCTCAGCTGCCAGGATTATTTCTGTGGGTTAATCGGTGATGGCATAATTAAATCTGCACCGTCAGTGCCAGGAACAGGGACTGGAGCTTTCCCAGTAGAGAGCTGGGGACCACTAGCTTGTGGAGGCAGGCTCTCCCTGCTTGCTTGCCGTTAGGCTCAGCCCCACTTGTCCGTCCAGCAGTCCAGGTTTAATGGGCAGGCAGTGTGTGGCCTCCCCTGTGCTTCCCTTGGTTAAGTCAAGGTGGTAGGAAGTGGGGCTTGTGGTCTCAAGTTCCCTCTGGCTCAGGTGGGCCCAGAACCCAGATTGCCACTGGGCATTTCTCCAGCCACTAGATGTGTGGGCAAAAGGTGGATGCCAGCAGCTGTTTTCAGCCGAACTCAGTGCTGATATGAGTTAGAGGTGTCCATATATGTTTTCTGCTTCCTTTTCTGTGGAGTTGAGAAGCCCCAGCATCCTTTTGAACAGCAATAGGGCTAAGAAGGAGTGGGGCACTGTGCGCACAGAAGCAGTGTTGATGCCTGTGAAATTCAGCAGCCTGAAAGCAAGGCATCTAATGCATTTAGGCACCCAATGCTACTTAGAGCTGCTGGTGAAAGGCCATTTTTATTTGCTCTTCAGGACTTAGACACCTAAATTCCCCCTAAATATCATATAGGCATCTAAGGATTAGTTTCAGTGTGAAGCCCTGTGTTTTTTGGGAAGGAGGGGATGCTGTGAAACCTCAAGTTGCTAACTTCCTTGTGCATGCTCTTCTTAACAGATTTGAAGGGCTCTATTGCCCAAATCAGCCAGTCCATTGAGAAGATGTACTGTGACCCTCTCCTCCGTCAGGTATGCAATGTGACTTGGTTAAGGTAAAATGTGAGTGTGCTTAAAGTTTATACTGATGTGTGCATACAAGCTACATTTGCTGTTAGAGTTGCATGTTTGTACACAAGCGTGTGTGGGAGGATGGGGTGACACTAAATGTATCGCAGGGCTTTCTTTGAAAGCAAAACCCTGCCTTTCTGAGGAGGGGGATAATTAATTTAGAGCAGTGTTCTCCATCAGGCAATACTAGAATCTATTAACCTAGCAATGGATACATCATAATGCATTTGGGTGTTGCCTGTTGTCACTTGTCACTGTTTTGCACGCTCCTGCCCATGATAAGACAAGGTTTTCAGATTCATAGATATATGTGGATTGTACAAAGACCCTGAAAGCCTGAACTCTGTCCCAGTAGGGCAACAGTACTGTTCCCCTCCAGTACGTTTCTCTCATTCAGCATAGTCTTCCTTATGGATGCCTTGAAAATAATTGCCACCACTCTGTCCCTCCCTTAGCTGGGGGCCAATTGCCAGTAGATGCTGCAAACACTGGTGGGAGACTGTTTAAAAGTGAGCTCACCAAGAGAAAAGGAATCTGTATTCATCACTCCAACATATGAATGGACAATTCTTCGACATTATGACAGCTGCAAATGTCATTCTAGTTTTCTGTAGAGATCACATTACTTAATCTGCTTAAAATAAGCCTGGAAATCTTGTCCTTGTGAACTTTCAGGTTCCTTATCATTTGCATGCAGTCCTGGTTCATGAAGGCCAAGCAAATGCAGGTCATTACTGGGCCTATATCTATGACCAGCCCCGGAAGAGCTGGCTTAAATACAATGACATCTCAGTGACAGAATCATCATGGGAAGAGCTGGAGAGAGATTCATTTGGAGGCCTGAAGAATGCCAGTGCCTACTGCCTGATGTACATAAAGGATAAGATGTCACGCCACATTGCAGGTGCTGGACTCAAAGCCCCTAGTTGTCTTAGTTGCTTGTGTCACGTGTAGTCTCTCTAGCAGCAGATGCTCTTTCAGCCTCCTAATACCCATAGCTAGAAAGTGTTGTCCCCATTTTGGAGACGGGAAAAATGAGACTTGGAGAGGTTGTAAATTGGCTGTGGCCAAATGAAAAAAAAAAGTGAGATGTTGTATTCTAGCTCTCGCCATATAAGTCCCATCCATAGTAGCCCTTGGTAAAGTTAAATATCTCCCTCTTGAAATTTTGACCAATACTTTCAGTGAGCTCAATGAAATTGGGAACGCCCTCCAGAAACAGCCATTTTTGTTGCTTTGTTAGTGTGGGGTTGGTGGGTAGGAGCCCCCAGCCTGGACCAGGACTTCTATGCTAACAGAAGAAAAAGACCTCCCTTAAGCCAAGAAGCTTTTATAATCTGCCTGATCCTTGTCCTCAGTTTAAGAAATGTCTTAAATTCAACCTCAAAATCTAGTGGAAAAACAATTATTTTGCTTGATTTTTTTCCCAAGTTGTTTGCTGATTTTTCTGCCATATTTCAAGATTCCCCTAGTTGGACAATAATGTTACCTTGCTCCGTGTCTAGTCTTGCCAAATAAAAGTCTTTTTTGTTCAACAGATGATGATGCAGGGGCTGGGCAATTCCAGAAGGAAGTTGAAGGCCTGCCACCTGAACTGAAGCATTACATACAAGAGGACAACTGGAGGCTTGAACAGGAGGTGGAGGAATGGGAAGGGGAGCAATCCTGCAAGATCCCTCAGATTGAGCCATCATCTGCTTCTGAATCTCAGGATTTCTTTTCTGAATCAGGACAAGGTTGGTGTGACATTTCTGCAGCTGCAGACCTTGTTAGGACTGTAGGGACTGCCTGCATGGAACAAATCCCACTCTTATCAAAGCCTTTTTAAACGCATTTTAAAGTTTGGGGAAAGCTACCAACAGAGCTACAGGCCTGTAACTGTCTCGTGAAGTGTGGTTTTGCAGTCAGGTAATAGTAGAAGATCTAATCTCCCTCTGATTTAATTACACTGTGATGTGTTGTACCTGTGCAGAGTAAACCACTGGGTGGGAAACCGCCACTTCATGCTCTCCTTGATAGCCTGTGTCTCTCTGATTTCCAAGAGTTTTACAAACCTGCCAGTGTGAGATGTTGCTGTTGAAATGCAGCGGATATCAGCTGCACAGCAGTGTTACAGGAGGTGAGGAAGAGTCTCGTGTACTTGGAACTGGAAGGGGCAATGTAGGGAGCTGGTTGATCAGTACATCCTGGATAGGATTAACTATCATGCTTCAGAGGCCACCGTGACGTGCAGCTGGAGTTCCTGGTTTGCCACATGACGCAGCAGTCGACAAAAAGACTCGCTGAATGTTTTGTGAAAGCCACAGTTCCTGGAGGGACCCAAAAATTATTGCAGTAATGAGCATCTGAATGGCCGAGGTATTTATTCTCGACTGAGGACCTCCTGAGCTGCACAGAAAGGGCTGAGGATCCAGTTGAGAAGCTCCTGCGCCCCAAGCATGTGCACAGCCTTAAATGCATGAGCTTTGCTGTTGTTGTCAGCCAGGGAATTCCTCTTACTTCCATGTTTTACTAGATCAGGTTTTCAGCACAACCCCAATGTTTCTGCTACAGCACCTATCCCGGGAGCTGGGTGTTGGGAGAGCTCAGCTGATTTGAGTAACAAAGAAGGCCTGCAGCCCTTGCAGTGATGTAGAAAGAGCAGCTGTATGGATTAATGAACAGGGCAGGGAAATCGGTTGGTGCTCCTGATAAGCTTGAAGGAGTGGTACCCTGCAGCCATCCGCCCTGGCTGCTATTTCCCATTTTGTCCCTCTGATTTTGTATCTTCTCTGTAACATCAGCATCTCTTTCCATTTCCAATCAGATCAGTCTTCAGCCTGCGAGCCTGACCTGCACTCATTGTCTTCCCAACATGCCATGATGGCGAAGGAGCAGACCGCCCAGGCCATTGCCAACACGGCTGATGCCTATGAGAAGAACGGTGTGGAGGCGGCTCTGTGCAAGGTGAGAACGCTGCAGTGGGGCCCACAAAGCAGCCAGCTCTAGTCTTCCCATCTGCCCGTTAACAAATTTCTACCCTGTCTAGATCTCTGTAGCTCTGCGTCTTTTCATTCAGATCCCTTCTGCTTTCCAGGGTTTTTGTGTTTCTTACTCTCCTCTCTCTTTCTCTCTCTTTCTTCTGTCTGCTGCCACAGCCGGAGGAGGCTGAACCAGCAAAGGCCCTGCCAAGCGCAACAGCCCTTAAAGCTCAGGCAGAACAGCAGCAGGATGCTAAAGGGACAGAGTCTGCTGCCCAGCCTGGCTCGCAGGTCTCTGAAGTGGAGATCCCTAGTGTGGGGAAGATTCTGGTTAGATCTGACGCAGACGGATATAACGAGGAGGTACAACAGCATGGGAGCCTGTTATTGCCTGTCGTTATCAGGAACTTGGGAGGCACAGGTGGTCTTGGGGTTTTCATGAGATCTGTGACATTGGGGCAGTTTGGGTTAAACCCCCATCGATAGCAAGCAGCCAGGTTAGGCCAGTTTCCTTAACAGATAATTTATTTTTAAAGCTATTAGGAAAGTGACTTTGTAAAAACAAACGCTGTGCTCCAGAGCTCTGCTCGCAGTGCCCTTGAGCCCCCTTTCCCTCTTTTTTTTTTTTCTTTCCTGCCACTCATATCTAAGATGTTCCTAGGACTCTGTCCTTTACTTAGACTTTTACTCTTTTTTTTACTCAGGAGGTTGATTCTGCCTGTTGCATATCATCTGAATTGTCAGCTCATAATGTAAAACATGCTGAATACACTAGGACTTGTCCAACCCCAGATATGTCCTCTTGGTGCTGACAAGTAAAACTGGAACTCGGATAGCACACGATAAACATCTCGGAAGCGCTCAGTGTCTTCTCTAACTGCAAATGTGCTTCACGTATAGATGTGTCTGCAAGATAATGGATGTGTTCAGGCAGTTGACGTGGGCATTTTATAGGGTTTGCTGTTAGTTTAGCATTGACCTTCACACGAACCAGCATTGCTGCTTCTCAAAGATCTTCTGAGCGTTTGTGCTGCTGTTTATGATCCGAGTGAGTTCGGTATGTGCTTGTGGTGTGAAGGTAGCACACT
>NW_017728982.1:556399-563554 GCF_001723915.1 Gavialis gangeticus
GCCCTCAGAATAGCTAGTTCAAACCCAGATGTCATAGGGCTGACAGAGACGTGGGCATTTTATAGGGTTTGCTGTTAGTTTAGCATTGACCTTCACACGAACCAGCATTGCTGCTTCTCAAAGATCTTCTGAGCGTTTGTGCTGCTGTTTATGATCCGAGTGAGTTCGGTATGTGCTTGTGGTGTGAAGGTAGCACACTGGAATGCTTTACCTTGGGCCCTGCTCGTCTGTTAGATAATTTTGCAAGACTATAAACGGGATGAACTGGGGTCATGGTTAGCATGGTTGACACTCTCATGGGGTGTTGAATATGAACCTGGAGGAGGAATGGTTGGGGTGCTGCAGTGAAGTCTTCCTACTCCTGTAGCAGCTTGGCCAGCGCATACAACAGCTGGGACATCCCAGAGTAATTCTAGTGAAAATAAGTGCCAAGTCTATGACACCTCTGGGTTGCCCTACCTGTTTCCATCTTTGAAAAATTGTCCCTAAACCTTTTTCTTTTTGAACTTTCCTTTCATTACAATAGCTTTTCATTCCCCCCCCCCCCCCCCCCCCCTCTCTCTCTCTCTCTCTTCCCATCCTTTGCTCTTGTGGTAGGTGATGCTTAGTCCAGCCATGCAAGGTGTGATCCTGGCTATTGCCAAAGCCCGTCAGACCTTTGACCGGGATGGGTCTGAAGCGGGGCTTGTTAAGGTATCTTTTTCTCTCTCTTAAATCTTAGCACGCATGTTTTTGCATTTTGACTGGAAAACATGTATTCTGCTTCAGCAAGTCACAAGTATGAATTGGCAACCTTCTCTTCAGGTGTTTGCCTTCAGTTTTTTTTTTCCCCCCCTTGCACATGTCTTGCCTGTGCCACTCACCGCAGTGTTATTTTGAGGGCTAATATCAAAAAGCAATAATCAGGAGGAAACCAACATATTTTGTAAGCGTGTTCACCTGTGTGTTACAAGTAATACCTTAGACTGTAAGAATAGAAAGTCTTCCCAGAAGTGATTTACTATTACTTCGTTTTATGTTGCTCAAATCAGTCAATGAAAATAGATTCAATTTACTCCATGTCCAATCCCCTTCTGAGTTTCCTGCATGAAAAGGCATGGGATGTTTTTGTTGAAAATCCAAATTTGGAGTTTTCCAGGAAAAGAAGAAATATGTCTCATGGCTCTGGGTATCAAAGAATGCTAGGTTCTTCCCCCAAATCTGGCATTGTGTGTGTGAATAGCCCCCAAATACATGTATGCCTAACCAAAATGTATGTGAGGGTTTTGCACGTGAGCAGTGGATCCTGCTTTTGCCAACACAGGTATTTAGCTGTACTCGCATTAGAGGTCCTACTTAAGTCTGTGTGTCCTGAGTAAAATTTAGTGTAAGCAAGTTTGCTATCATCTGGTAGCTGGAGCCAAAAGTTGAGCATCTGTTTTCAGCTCAGGTCCAGCAGTGGCTTGCTGTGGGACCCTGGCCAATTCACTCTTGCTCTCCCCATGTGCAAAAGACTATTTGCTTTCAATGCCTCACCGCTGTAACTCACATCTGCAAAGCACTTGAGGTCCTGTGAGAAGTGTGGTCTAAGTGCTCAGTATAATTAGCATGAATCAAAATTAGCTCAGGTGTGATTAGTAACTAACTCTGCATGTTATTTCTAGGGATCTCTGTAAAATGGGTCCCCATAAATCTTTTTGCATTAATTAGGAGGGACTTGAGCTAATAAACATTCCTGAACAGAGGACCTGGTGTTAGCAACAGAAATCCAATAGGAGGAGGCTGCAGGAAAATCTACCTGTCTCATTGCCCTCAACAGGCATATATGACCCTAATGCTTTCCCTACAAGTACTCAGCTGTAAGTGGAGAGAGCCCCGAATGGTTTGGATGCCTTTTAAAGCCCTCTCCTTCATGTTCATGTAGCTTAGTGATGGTAAGTCTTTACAGGGTACTTGCCACTATGAGTTCATAGCTCTCCTTGCACTTGCTAGAGAGACTTCGCCTCCGTGAATCTTGGCACGGACCAGGGCAGGCATAAGCTTAGAAGAAACTTTCCAGCTGCAGAGCCCCTAGTCAGCTTGTGTGCTAAGGGTGAATTGGGCCTTTAGCTTTCCTTTGGCTTTGGCAGGCCTTCCGGGAAGAGTATTCCAGACTGTATCTACTGGCCAAAGAGACCCCAACACCTCAGAGCGACCCCCGGTTGCAGCATGTGCTTGTCTACTTCCTGCAGAACAACGCTCCCAAGCGGGTGGTGGAGCGGACGCTGCTGGAGCAGTTTGCAGACAAGAACCTCAGCTACGATGAACGGTTCGTACCAGCAGACCTGATGCTGTCTTTGGGACTCGGTGTTCCCTAGCCTTAGTGCTCTAATCCTTCTGTCTCTGAGCAGGTCCATTAGTATTATGAAGGTAGCACGGGCTAAGCTGAAGGAGATTGGCCCTGATGATGTGGATATGGAAGAGTACAAGGTAAGAGACTAGGTATAGCTTTCTCTTCTCTCTAATGTCTTTGTACCAAAAGTGCCCTAGCGCAGTGCGCAGGAGATGACAAGCACAGTGCAAGCAGACAGCATTGTTGTTCCCCATTGGTAAACCCCTTCCTCCTTGAAGCATTAGGACCTGGCTTCTTGAGACAGGCAAGTGCTGGCAGGGATATTTGATTTGTCCAGCTCCATTATCAGAAGTTCTGCAGTACATATTTCTGCAGCAGCCAGCAGACGTGGTCCAATTTGGAGCCACGTGGCTAGCTTCTCACATCTGGCAAAGCAGCATCACTGAGCGGCAGAAGTCAAGGTTGCTCCATGGGTGGGGGTTGCAGGGCGGTAATTCTGGGCCCCAAAGGGGAAGCCGAACAGTGCCAGAAACCTGATGACCGTGGTTTGTTATGGGAGGTTGAAACAGAGCCAGTAAATTGGGAGCTTGCATTGAGCTGGTGTGAGCTCATGTACCACATATTAAGAGAGATCTTGGCATAGACTTGAATGGGCTTTGCACTGCCCTCCCCCAAAGCCAAGATGAGCATGGGTCGCATATGTGGGGCGCTCTGTAACTTACCTACGGTTCTCTAATTGGACCATGAGAAGAAGGACCCTGAGTCTAGGGTAAAAACAAATGCATACTCAGCCTGTGGCAAAGAGCTGGCAGCTAGATGCATGTATGAAAGCACACTTCATCTGTGATGTTTCTTTTTTTCCGTCTGAACAGAAATGGCATGAAGACTACAGCTTATTTCGCAAGGTGTCTGTTTATCTGCTGACGGGGTTGGAGCTCTACCAGAATAGGAAGTAGGTTGCTCTTTTATATATTTTTTGATGCCCTTTGTGCCTGATGCACTGATGCCCCTTTCTGTACTGCTGCAAAGCCAACCTTGAACCATAGTACATCTGTAAATAAAGCTGTATGTGGAAAAGCAGTTCCGTTTCATGAGGGGTGTCGGTAGTGCACAGTTCAGATCCAGACAAAACCCCACCACTGTAAAGGCCCGGGTGAAGGGGAACGTGGCTCTGACTTTGCAGGCATTCATTCAGAAGTGCAACAAGTGTCCGTGGGCCCTGGCCTAGGTTGAGATAGAGCCTTGTTGACATCGAACCCAAATGTTTAGGTGCTGAATTTTCAAATTTTCGCTAACTGTTGTTTACTTGAAAGATTTCTGACTGGCTCTGGTTATAGGAAGCTAGGAGAACCTGAAAATGCTGTTCTCAGCTTCTGTCAGGCCTCTTTGTCTCCAAATGCCAGTGGAAACTAGGAGAGACAGCTACATCTACTCTAAAAATTACAGTTGGAGTTAACTGGAAGTTTTGTCTGTTGGGTCCGACACTGGCCCATCTCTGGGAGGAAGTGGGTGGTCTTTCCCAGGCAACCGACTGGTGTGCAGAGGTAGGACCATGATGACGGTGGTGGGGTGGCTGGCAGCTGACACTTCCCTCCTTCTAAAAGGTACCAGGAAGCGCTGACCTACTTGGTGTACGCCTACCAAAGTAACACCACCCTGCTGAGGAAAGGGCCTAACCGGGGAGCAGACGAATCACTGATTGCTTTGTACAGAAGAAAATGCCTGCTGGTTTGTATTGATGAGTCCTAGCCTCAAAGCAAGTGATTTCAGGGCCGGCCTGAACTGCCCCAAGCCTTGTCGCTGCATGGTTCAGTTCACGTCTCCACAGGGTGCCCAATGGGTTGAATCCTCTTGCACCCCCTTCCACACACGGTACCAGTGCTTGTCCTTAGGATGTTCTTTCAGTGAGGATGTGAATGCTGTTGGTGTGCACACTTTGTTAGGAACAATAGCCTGTGGTCTTCCCTCCCCTTGAGTATCCAGCCTTGTCCCCTTCTTTGTGCCAGTGATCTTCTTGGCCTCCTGTTATTGAGCACAGTGTGGCATGGCTCGTCTTGGGGAGTGGAATAGATGACATTAGACTCAAATTTATCTTTTGTTCCTGTTTCACTGTGACTTCTGAATCCAGAGTAACTCTATCTGTAGCGGCCATAACAACAGCAGCTGTCCCCACATCATGCTGATGTGAATACAAAAATCTAGGGAGTGAACTCCAATGAGAGGATTCATAGTTTAGCTCTTAAGGCATCCACTGTGTGGTGGTGGTTCTCCATTTGGCCTCTCAAGGCCAGAATTATTTGCATGTCTTAGACAGTTCTGGAGCAGCTTGTTCTCTAATGTGATCTCTCCTGATGCATGCATGCAGCTCGGGTTGGTCCCGTTGTATTCCCCCTATGCCCAAAAAGTGGCAGAGAGGGCAGGTTGTGAATAGTTTTCCCAGTAGCCCATTGACTCGGGAAAGTCAGCGCTTTCTTTATCAAATGCTTTTCATGCCTGGTTTTCCCCACAGAAGCTGAACGATGTGGCGGCAGCTCTCTTTATAAGCAGCGATGAGGCGCACGTGGCAGAGGGCGTTAGCATCCTGAATGAGCTGATCATCCCCTGCATGCACCTCATCATCAACAACGACATCTCGCAGGATGACCTGGACGCCATTGAGATCATGAGAAACCGCTGGTGTTCTTACCTGGGACAAGAAGACATGAACGGTAGCATGCCAATCACTTGTTTTCATCTCCAGCCCCCTGTGTTCTGGCTGGGTCCTGCATCTGAACTAGAAAAAGACTTCACTGGCCATTTAAAACACTCCCTGTGTCATTCTTAGTATTTGCATGCTGTACTGTGTAAAACTGTCTGCTCCTATTGCCCGCGAATGGTGTGGTGGAATAGTGTGATTGGGGCTTGTCCTTAAGCTACAGGAAGTATTTCCTGCGTGTTGAATGTTTTTGAATTAGGAGACAGATACCTCAGTCTCTTCTTGCTCTTTTTATCATCCTGAGTTTCCACCTTCCCAGCCAGCAGATTTTCTTGGTCTCTCTTGTGTGCTGGCCTGGAAGAGGAGAGAACATCTGGGTGCCTCTTTACTTCTCAAGCATGTGATATCGGATGCACTCTGATGTTACACTGTGATAGGGACACTACCAATCACTTTTTTCTTACAGCCCAGAGCTTCATAACTACCCATCAGTTTGTATTGCGCTCTACTTTCCCAAAAGGTGTTGAGGAATGGATGAGAGCAGCTCGCTGTCCAGCTTGGAAAATCAGGGTCCTGGATTGCTAGAGAGATGATGGCTTTTTCTGCATCTGTGTTTCAGTACTGGATGCCTGGTTTGCTCCAGGTTTTGTTTTTGTATGATAAAATTAAGTCTCCCTGATTTCTTCTCAGCTTGAGTGGGAGGCCTGGCTGGAGGCTCTCAACACTGCTCTCTTCTACCAGCAGAGGGTAAACTTGCCACAACAGAAAGAGGAGTTTTGTTCTCCAAATGTAGAGCAGGGAAGCTGAAAAGATTGGCTAGCAGCGTCACTTCCCCGGGTCTGGCCTTACTGTACCTGCAGTTGTTTTTTGGAAACCCAACTGGTGGTGAAGGAGATGTGGAAGGAGCAACACCTGCCTCTTTCTACCTCCATTGTGTTCTGTAGACCAACCGCGGAGTTGCCTTCCTCCTCGCATGGTTATGCTATGTACAAAATTTCTTGGGCAGTAAGTTGGGCGGTTGATACTTAGTCTTTCAGAAAAAAGAAAAGGGCATTATTTTTGGCACATTCACCTGGCGAATCTCAAGCCCTTCCAAGGTGTTGTCTGTCCAGGAGCAGAGCGCTGAGTCTGAAAGCTTTTGTTAGCATTGGATGTGCTAGGCCTGCTGCGGGGATGACCCGCCTGGTATGCCGGTGAGTGAATAGTGAGCTCACAGTTTGCTGTGCTTGCTAGCAGCTTGAGCTGGTTCTGTGATGGGGCACATCAATAACTTGAAGACTTTCTTTTTCAATTTGCTTCTCTCTGCCCAACCTCTGTTTCTGTGCCTGAACAGAAGAGTGTCGCTCTGGCTGTCCCAAAGCAGGTGGTTTTGGTTTTGCACTGTTTAAGAGTCATAGATTTGACTCGTTATCTGATGTTGGCGTTGGCACTGGTATATTGTAGCATAAAGGCACCCGTCATGGTCAACATGTGGGAGGTCCAGCCAGGTGCCCGACGAATCTGCGTGTGGCCAAGAAGTCCAACTTGAGAGTGACACAACTTGCTACAAGTTTCCAACATGCGAGTTGCTTGATTTTGTTTTGGCCAGGATGGGTTGGGTTGGGGCATGGCTTTTTTGGCCTGCCCTTTCTAGGGCCTTCCTAAGGAAGGCAAGCAGGCCACCCTGTAATAGGGCTGCTTGGGTACCTTGGCAGGTTCTTTGTGCCCCTTATGGAGTCCTGCGACCATCACACCAAGACCTTCGACACGTGCAGCTAGGCAAGAGTATGGAGGAGTGGAGGCTACCTTAGACCTACCATCTCCCCTTTACACCAGTAAGTGTCCAAAGCGAAGAGTCCAGAAGTCCAGTGCCTCTGCCAGAGAGCAACAGATGAGAGCTTCTGCTGACTGTCTAATGCCTCAGTGGGGCATGTTTCTATCAGGGTGGTGTCCCTTAGCCGTTTTCCAGCCAGGGAGACAGGTTACAGGGGTGGGCGGATGAGAATAGGATGGGATTCAACACTGACAAGTGCAAGGTGCTGCACCTGGGGAGGAAGAACCAGCACCATACCTACAGGCTGGGGAACTCCCTTCTCATCAGTGCAGAGGCAGAAAAGGATCTTGGAGTCATCATTGATGCCAAGATGAACATGGGCCGGCAGTGTGGGGA
>NW_017728982.1:563565-563785 GCF_001723915.1 Gavialis gangeticus
TGTCTACACCACAACCCCCAGTTTCTTAATGAGAACGGGGAGAGAGACAAGTGTCAAAAGCCTTCCGAAAGTCCAGGAAGACGATGTCCACTGCCACCCTGTGTCTAAGGATTTGGTGACCTGGTTGTAGAGGCCACCAGGTTGGTCTGACAGGACCTGCCGCTAATGAGCCCGTGTTGGTTGCCCCTAAGCATAATCTCCCCCCCCGGCCCCTCGTGGA
>NW_017728982.1:568785-575236 GCF_001723915.1 Gavialis gangeticus
TCCCTCCAGACGTTCCCTGACTAGATCCTCACTAACCCTTGGCCTGGGTGCGCCTCCCCTGGGCCCTGAGGGGGGCCGGGGGGGTGGGGGGGTGACTGTTCCGGTCCCTGCTCAGGAAAATGGAGGCAAAGAAGTCGTTAAATAGGTTAGCTTGGTCATCTGGTGTGACGACCAAATTTCCTAGCGTGTCCTGCAGGGGCCCCACGTTACCTGGGACCTTCTCTTCTGTCTCCTGGCAAAGCCGCTTCCCCTGTGTGCCCGAGTCCCATTGAGCTGGTCATTCCTTAACCCTCGGCACTCATGTAGCACTGCCCATGTGTACAAGCCGCTGCTGGTGTGAGATCCTATCTGACTGTCACAGGTGCTGAGCCCTCTGAAATGAGTGCAGGCACTCAGTGCCTCTGACAGCCGGGTGCTGGGGTCGCACACTGAGCGCCCAGGATCAGCACCTGCTTCTACAAACGTAGGCCTAACAACTTGGCAGGGCCACGTCACTGCCAGGCAGCGATCGCCCCAGCCCCAGCCCCAGCCCCAGCCCGTCTCCTTGCAGGAGCTGCAGCAATGGCCCCAATCAGGGAACAGGCCTAGGAATGGCATCTCTCCCGTGTGCAAACGTGCCTGCTGTGCAGGCCAGAGTGCTGCTGAGTGGGGAACGGCCCCCTCTAGCGGCATCACGCCACTTCTGTGCTAATGTTAAAACCCAGCGTGTCCCTTTGATTGCCGTGGATGAAAGATGTCAGTGGGCTCCTCCAGCCTTCCCCTCCTGCAGGGCGGTAGAGGCGGTGCCCTCACCCCACAGCAGGAGAGAACCCCCCCCCTCCCCGGAATGGCAGCCCCCCCAGGCCAGCTTTGCTCACGTGGCTCCCACAGACAACTTGACTTCTGTAGGGACGCAGCGTTGCCGGGCAGATTCGTATAAGCCAGGGCCGCCGGCAGTCATAGCAAGGGAAGGGGTTGTCTGAGCATCCTTGGCCTCCCCACATACCCTGCCACTTGCAGATTAGCGGGTGCATACATGTGAGGCACAGAATTGGGAAGACCCATTTTGTGGCAAATTCAGGTTCCCAACACGTGTATATGCTGTCACGTGCGTGCAGAGTTCCCCCTACCTGCAAGCTTGCCCATCAGCAATCCTTTCATCACTACTGGGTCCATGGCACATGCTTTGGGAAGTGCCAGCATGTAGTCCCTGCCTCTGCTGGGTCGGGAGCAGAGTCACGGAGGTTCCCATGTTTGTCCTGGACCTGGCTGCAGTGGAACGGGGCTGGCACGAGCAGAGGTGACTGCAAGGGCAAGGACCACATAGCTGCTTCCTAGTTATTTGCTAGTTCTCCACTAGAGCCCAGAGTAACAGCTTGCTCTGAGCTGTCTGCTGCCGTGGACATGATGTACTCCTGTGCACGTGGTATCAAGTGGAAAGTGGGTGAACCAGAGCCTAGAATGGCTCGGGACACACTGCCCCTTCCCCGGTCGGTTGTCACGTGGCTTGGCACATTGCTATCTACTTACTTTTTCACTTACTTCTGGCCGTGGGGTTGGGTGGGTGCTTCCCAGTCGGAGAAAAGGGCCCAGGCCCTGCTGAGAAGCAAGCGCCACACATCTGGCTGTGGGGACAGTTGCATACATGTGTAAGCTGCTTTCAGGTTCCTCCTCTTCCCTGGCACTGCCAGTGGGAGTTTGTGCAAAGTGGAAGGGTGGGGAAGGATGTCACCCCATAGGGAGCATCGTGGGAGAAAGCAGAGAGGCAGACATCTGGGCGAATGAAGCTGGTCTACTTGTCCACGGGCCCATGGGGTCCCATGAGAAGCAGGCTAGTATCTGCCAGGTGGCTCCTGAGGGAGCAGTGCCCCAAAACATGCTCACGCTGGCAGTCCTGGTAGCAGGGAGCTTCCCATTGTGTAACACCAGCATTCGAGCCCAGCCCCAGTGAGCGAGTCGACTCCTGGTTTGTTTAATTCAGTCCTGTTGTTATTCTCGGTTGTAAGTGTGTCAGCCAGATCACCGCTGCTTAGTTTTCTCTCCACCTTTTTCAGATTTTCTACCCCACTCATCCCTGCAGCACATGAACTTCAGACCTTTGTACGACCATCATGGCTATTGCCGATCTGTGTTACAGCAGCATCAAGGGGCCTGACTCCAGGTATCGCCCTGTTCAGGTAGGTCCTAGGCTTCCCACCTCTTTTGCAGGAGGCAGCCTCGCCCCAAGGACCTTGCTGTGGAGCTCAGGCTGGTTGCACAAGTTGCTGCTGTGTGGCTGGTCCCGGCTCTTGCGGCATTTTCAGTCATTATGTTTGTTGTCATCACTTTGCTAACTTGATTGTAACATGCTGAACTTGAAAACTACTAACTCATCCAGAACTGTGGATGTGTTTGTGGAAAGTGTGGTCAGCAAGTCAGCTGCGGTCCCCTCTGCCCCTGCTCCCTGTCCTGGGACAGTCACGCGGATGGAGCGAAGGGCAAATGGCTGCCTCTTGCTTCCAGTGACGTTCAGATGTGCAGACGCTTCGAGCCTCCGCACTTCCTGGCACAGGCTTGTTTTACGTTCAGTCTCCCCAAGCTGCTCGTGCAGTGCGCTGGAAACGGTAAGTCCTCTCTGCACTGCCTCAGCGACTGTCATCAGTTCTGAGAAATGCTTCTGGACCCGTTTCTCATAAACGGCGCCCTTTCTTTCTTCAGAACGGAACCGGGCAATGCCAGTCTGACTGGACGGGACAGGCGAGAGCATGGGGAGAACAGGGAATGCACGGATGAAGTTGGGGCTTTTCCTGCCTGCACTGGGGGTCTTGCTCTGTGTGGGTGAGTACAGTTGGCAGAGTGCAAGGGTGATCCTCATGAGCTCAGCCAAAGGGAGTCCATGCGTGTGCAGTGCAGAGGCAGGGCAGGTCCCCACAGGTCTCCTGACAGATGTGTACAATGGCTTATGGCAGAAAAAGGTTGCTTCTGGCTCGGGCAAGATGGGGCAGTCAGTTAGTCGAAAACGAAGGATCAGCAGCGACTTACTTCAGTCTTTAATATAACATCACTGGTTGAGAAGATTGTTTCTGCTTATTCAAAATTCACTGCAGTCTTCGACACAAGTCCGCAGAGATGGGAAAAGGTACGGGCGAGGCAGCAGCACAGTTCAGGGGAGCTAGGACTCCTGCCTCCTGTTCTTGGCTCTGCCATTAAACCCCTGCGTGCTCTTGGGCAAGTCACTCTTCCTCTGTAGCTCAGATTCACCATGGGAAGACAGGAAGAGTGGCTTCTCTTTAATGTTGAGATGAGCAGCTGGTGTTTGTAAAGCTCAAAGGGAAAGAGTCAGAGGAAAGGCAGAGCAGGTGTAGATACTACTGCTAAATCAGTTATGGAAATGAATTCTGCAGCCACCCTACCCAGACATGGGAGCCACCTCTCGCTCTCCTTTCAGAGCATTAAAGGAAATTGAGCTTCACTAGGCTGCAACTGATTTTTGCTAGAGCACCTGCATGTATTTTATTTCTCTAAAAATAATTCCTCTGAAGAAAATAAATCAGCTGATCACCTTCTCCTCTAGCCCCTGGGGTTTCTTGTCTGTGGCCTCCAAGAGAGTGGCTCCCTCAGTAAATTGAATACTGCCTGTGAAGAGACACAGAAGGAGCTGAACACTTAAACAGGCCATTTTTGCATTTATGTTTGCCCCTTTCTGTTGGCCGGCATCCCTCCTAACAAACTGGCAAGCTCAGTCGAGCCACCCTGGTACTGCAGCTCCAGGGAATTTGACACAGTTGCACATTTCCCAACCTGAATGATGCATAGAAACTATTTTGCAGAGTTCAGCCATGTTATTTTTAACACTATGGCCCTAGACCTGCAGAGAACAAACCCCTCCCAACAGGGTGAAACCGCTGGTTCTCCACAATTGGTCTCTGCTCAGCACAGCGCAGCAGGCATGTTGGTGCATTTACACTTGCCAAAGCATTTCTATGTAAAGTGGACTCCGAACGCCGCCATTTCACTTCTCCAGTTTGGACTGGTCGTCATGCTGTGAAAATGGCACCCAAAGAGAAACACAAGTTTAGTTCCCAATACCATTGGCTGTCTAATCTCTTATCTTGTTAGGGATTTTGGATGCATCTAACTACAGCAGTAGAGTACAAATATGCTGACTGCAGATGTCTTCCTAGTCAAGACCAGACCCAAGGAGAGAAGCATTTCAACAGAATGATTATTTAAAGGACTGGAAATAGTCTGCATCAGTTAACTGTTACTGTTTCCACTAACTTGAAAAATCAGCTAAAATCAAGCGTCAGTAGTAATTTCTAGTGGCATCTACATAGGATTGGTACCTTGCAGAGATCAGACCGGTGCACAGAGGAATAAAAAGTTCCATGGTGGGATTTTGACACTGATTTGTGGGAGAAGGCGATCAGGGTAGAACCCGAGTGACAATATGGGAAAGAGAAGGCTGACAGTAACCAGCAGTTTTATTATAAAATCTGAGATTGGAGGGCAGCACAGGTAACTTCAGTAGGATGGTTTGAGCCACTGCCCCACCTTCAGAATGGCTCCTCTGGCACCAAAATGTGTTTCTTGCTTCTGCCACCTTTTCTGGCCTCCACTGCCATCCTGTTTGCAAGGCTGGGCGGGGGAATAGTATGTGTTTACAGCACCAGGGTTACATACATATGTGGCAGACACCTGAGCAGGTACTAGGTTATTCCTGTGGGTTCCTGTTGTGCATTTTGTCCCTGGAAGCAGGTTGCTAAACACAACAGAAAGGACATTTTGACCAAAGGAGCCCTGCAAGGACTCGCTGTGTGTAGGCAGGATCTCCAGGGTGCAGCGCATGGATTTACTAATGGTTTTCTTGTGTTCTTTTACAGCTGGCACCACAGCACAGAACCGTAAGTTGCTTTTACCAGCAATGCTTTTAACTATTCAGTCCTAGAGTAACATTGTAAAACTAAGATTGACCCTGCTGTTTCTAGCTGCTTGGCGAGAGGGAGCCGGCAAGCGGGAGGCTGGGCCTGACCTAGAACCCTTAGAAGCAATGTGCATCTGCTTATCAGGTGCCGAACAGCCTTGTGTGTGCATGTGTCCACAGAGGACGCATCACAGAGAACATCTGACAGTTTAAAACTCCAGATCCACAAGAGGTGCTTCTCGCTGAGCTTGGGGCCAGTGGAAGTGCCATTATTAATAGCCGTTGCTATTTAAAATTAATACTATGGTAGCATCCAAGGCCACACTCAAGTAACCACTGGGCTACCTCAGCATATATATGCAAAAGGAAGCAGTCCCTGCCCAAATAGCTCACATTTGAAGTGTGTCACTGAGGCCAACGGCTATGCAGTTGATGCCTTGTTTTCCCTCCGTTCCTGGTGCAGTTATCCATAGGATCAATGCTCACATTCTTCCTCCAAACCAGAAAGCCTCTCTGCTAATGTTGTTCTTGCTTCCCACAGAAAGAGAGATCGACGTGACGATCTCTCACACCATGGTGACTCTCATCTGCAGCGATGACGCTACTATAAGGTGGAAGAAGGATGGCAAAGATCTACCAGACCCTGAAAACAAACAAAGTCAGTTGGTGATAGCAAACTACCAGGGCACTAAAGATGATGGCATATACACCTGTACATTGGACACGGCCACATCAATACCGCTATACCTGAAAGCCAAGGGTGAGTGAAGGGGAATGCCCCTCCCACAGGAAGCGGGCACCGGGGCCTTTGGGAGCCTTTCCCTGGGCTTGGCCATGGGGATTTCCTGCCTAGCCCGAGGAGCTGGGCCCGACTCGAGGGGCGCGGGGCTGACTCCAGCACAGGCCCCGAGGTCGTGCTGCCGGGCGTGGACGTGAGGGATCCACAGGCTCCTGGTTGGAAGAGGGGCTGTTTGCTCCAGTGCTCCCAGCTCAGCTTCTCCACTCTGCTCTGCCACACAGCTCGCTTTACCCTACCTGCGTCCTCACGCCAGCGTTGAGAGCGCTGTCCCACACCGAGGTGAGGCATTCCCTGAGCTTCAGAGGGCAGGGAGCGTTAAGGATTTCAGCGAGAGACACTGGCCCTGGAGGCCTGCGGAGCATGCAGCCCGGCTGCTGTGGTCCCACTTGGAAACTGGCCCTGTTCTCCTGTCTCGCAAAGCAGCTTGCAGCCCCAAAGCAAGGCAGGCTGCCTGGCAGCTGCTCTGCCTGACTGTTCCTGGAATCCCTGCCTTCTCCCTGGTGTGAACAGAAAAGGCTGAGAACCTGGGGAGAAAACGGAAGAGGTGTCAGGGAGGGCTTGCATCCTGGTGCAAGGACGCTGCAGAGATCAGGAGACCGTTCAGTCCTGGCCCCCTCAGCTCCCTCGGCCCGTTGGTGCTGTCCGCACTGAGGCATGGGGAGGGTAGAACAGTCTCTGCCTTCCCCCAGCTTCTTGGCCTGCCCTCCCCTCTCATCCCGTCATGAAGGAAGGGCACCATTTCCATTAATGTGAAGCAGGCGAGCGAGGTC
>NW_017728982.1:580236-591505 GCF_001723915.1 Gavialis gangeticus
CGGAAGAGGGGTCAGGGAGGGCTTGCATCCTGGTGCAAGGACGCTGCAGAGATCAGGAGACCGTTCAGTCCTGGCCCCCTCAGCTCCCTCGGCCCGTTGGTGCTGTCCGCACTGAGGCATGGGGAGGGTAGAACAGTCTCTGCCTTCCCCCAGCTTCTTGGCCTGCCCTCCCCTCTCATCCCGTCATGAAGGAAGGGCACCATTTCCATTAATGTGAAGCAGGCGAGCGAGGTCTGCACAGCGTGGGCAGGAGCGCGTGGCTCCTGTCTCTGGGCTGAGACTCGTGGCTGTTTCCTGCCTCCCTGCCCACCGCCGTTCTCCCTCGGCTCCAAGGGCAGCTTGCCAGTCTCCGTGCCCCTGACCCATCCCTTCCCCTGCAGTGTGCGAGAACTGCGAGGAGCTGGACATCCTGCCCGTGGCCTCCATCATCATTGCGGATCTCCTCATCACCCTCGGGGTGCTGATCCTGGTCTACTACTGCGGCAAGAGCCGGAAGGGGAGAGCCGGGGCTGGGGCAGGCGCAGGAGGACGGCCGCGAGGTGAGGGCGGCTTTGGTGGCATCCAGTCCCTCGGAGACCGGGGTAGACAGGCTGAGGAGACTGAGCACAAAGGCAGTCACAAGGGGATGTCACCCGGCTGGGCCCTGCCCCTGGGGAGGCTGTGCTCTAGCCAGCCTCAGGCTGCTCCTCCTCTGCCTTTGGTGTGGGGAGAGTGCAGCTGCCATTTTGTGTTGACGCCAGCGCTGCCACAGGAAACCATTTCACAGGCTGTCGTGCAGCAGCAGCGAGTCTGGGCTGCGGGGGGAAGGCAGCCACAGCACTAGCTCGGCCTGCGAGCCACGGGGCCATGTTGCTGCTGGCTCAGCTAGTACGGGTATTGCCAGGCATGGCCATTCAAAGACCACAACTCAGACCTAAAAATCAGATGGGCTTAAAAGCCGCGAGACTTCTCTGAGTGACAAGCTCAAAGCTCAGGTGGGCGCCCAGAGTCCTTGGCTATCCTGCATCCCCGTTGTCCTGATGGTGAAGCCCCTGTGGGCTGCGGGGTGAAGTCAACCTTTAAAGCTCTGGGAAAGGGCTGTAGGTCATTACTGTTCCACGTGTTTTGTGTTTCAGGGCAGAAGGTGCAGCGCCCCCCACCCATTCCAAACCCAGACTACGAGGTAACAGCATTTGTCCCTTTTGAAGTGCCCTGCTTGCCCTGGGGCAGGGAAGGGGTTACGGGCAGCAAGGCCAGGCATCTTCCCTGTCAGGGGAGGTCGATGCGCTGCCCCAGAGCTGCACACCCCTGTGTGCAAACCGTATGTCCTCATGGGGGGTCATGGCTTCTGGGCACTTCCATAATGCTCATGATCAACCAACATCTGTTCTGTTTCTGCAGCCCATCAGGAAGGGACAGCGGGAAGTGTATGCTGGCTTGGAGTCCAGGGGTTTCTGAGTCACCCAGCAGACGGCAGGCGGGACACAGCGGCGGAGGGGCCTGAAGCTTCTGTCCCATCAGAGAGGAGCTCCTGCTCCCCGCTGAGCCAGGCAGCCGCCCCAGGAGATGCTTCCATGCCCCAGCCAACACGATCCTTCCTGCCACCCCCTGACCTCCCCATGCAGAACCAGGCAAGGAAACAGCAGAAAGCCTTTTCCCTGTTATGTGTCAGTGGCCATTGCCTGCTGAGACCCCCACAGAGACCTGTAGCCTGTCCTTTCCAAAGTGTCAGGGAAACCCCCTCACGCTTCACTGTATTTATTGCAACTGCGGCCTCCACTTTCTGCTGGCCCCGCAGGTCTCCTCGTCCTAGCTCCCAGGTGGCCTCTTTCCTGCCTCATGCAGGATGTGAGCGTCCACGTCCTGAGCTCTGGGCTGGGGCCGGTCAGGGCCAAGCGCTATGCTGATTCGCGTGTCAGTGTGGCCAGCTCACTGCCCCTAGTGCCTCCACTTCCCCAACTGCAAGGAGAGGCAGGCACTGCCTGGGGTGCTGTGCATCAGTGTAGGGTGATGCTGGTAAAGGGGAGGGGTGGGCACTTAGCCAGGGTCTCTGCTGCCTTCCCCGTGCTCCTTCATTCCACTGCCTTCACCTTCCCAGACTGCTTCCAGCTTCACAGCATTACTTTCTCTTCTTGTTGCTGCCTGGGAGGGTAACACCTGTCTCCACTAGAAGAGGGGGAGATCGCCAGCATGTCCAGGAAGGGCTGGATATAGTTGGCTTGGGCACTCTGAGCAGAAGGCTCAGCTGGAATCCCTGCAGCAGGGAACTGCTCTCCCAGGCCCCTGCAGCCCTCACCGCAAGACACATGCCTTTGCTTTCCCTGGCATGTCACCTGTCAGCCCAGAGCAGGGAGCTTACATGGGTGACCAAACCTTAAGCCTTTAGTATTATATTGAGTAGCTCTTGGATAGCCTGCTGTGCTCAACAGTGGGCAGGGAGAGTTGAATTCTGCTCCCACGACCTTCAGTCCCAGCGAAATGAGAAAAAGACCCCAAACCCCTTTTCCCTGATAGAAACTCCTGAGTCCCCAACTGCTGCCTGAACTGCCCGCACTGCCCTCCCCTCGGGAGAAGGCCTAAGATGAATTCCAAAGGCTGTGACAAGCAGGGCTGGCAGGAGAATAAGCCCTTTCTGTGGGTGCTAGTGTTCCCCCTGTGTCCTGCCCTAGGTCAGGAAGCTGCAGGAAAAGCGCAGATCCTCGGACCCGGCTCGACCGGTCCCAGGAGGCTGTGCCAGCAATGGGCAGCGAGCAGGTGCCCACTTGCTCGCACATCCCTCGATCCATCCCTGGCAGTCCATCCCTAGCAGTCAGGCTGTGCCCAGGTGCCCCTCTCCATTACCTAGAGGGCAGCTTTGCTTGTGCTGATCAACAGCCTTTTCTAACAAGTGTCCTGTAGGTACTTAAATGTGTGTTATGCTGTCCAATAAAAAGGGAGGATTCTCTTGCTGGGTCTGCCTCAGCTGGTGTCCAGTTCATCTAGGCTTGCAGTAGTCAGTGCATTCTCCATGCACATGCTGTACACACTGAGCTGTCTGTGGGCTGGGGCTGCCCCAGCCATGGGGGAGCACCAAGGTGCCCTGACCGCATACAAGGGCCAGGACTGGTGGGGCCGAGAGGCTGCTAACCCTGCGGGTGTGGGTGCAGCGGCCAGTCTGGGATGGCAGAGGTGGCACTAGTGAGCAGGGGAGTGGGATGGGATAGCAGAGCTGTGGGTGGTCAGAACTGGGGCCATCGGGCTGCGGGTGGCCTGGGGAGCAAGGCTGTGGTCACTGTGGTCAGCCCGGGCTGCAGCCCTGCACATTACCCCATGAATTACACAGTGAGTGTGCTGGCAGGCCCCAAAATGTGCCACTCAAATTCTCCCAGGTCTGGCCTAGCACGGGGCTGAGCAGACTGTTGCTCAGAGGGGGAAGGGCTCCGCAGGGAGGAAGCAGCAGCAGTCGTGGGGGTGCGCTGTGGCTTAGCTGCGGTGCCTCAGCGCAGCAGCGAGCGGACCTGTGCACTGGGCCCCAGAGGATGTGGTTAGGAGGCAGTACAGCTGGATCAGCCGTGCAAACGCTGCGTGTGGAGGGGAGATGAAAGGTGCATGCAGCTCAGAGAGAGCCCCGGGCCAGATGCTTGGCTGCCGGCTCCACAGCCACCTCCCCCAGCAGTGCGCCTTTGCCATGGATGGTGCCGATGGTTTGATTAGCTCCCGCCACTCTGGGCATGACCAAGTCAGGTCCAGCTCCCAGCTGATCCCAGCCATCTGTGGACCACAGGCATGAGCTGCTTTGGGCCCATCTGTCGCACCTCCTATGCTCCTTATCTCTGTGTGATCTCTGTACGCCTAGCGACTAAAACAGCTACCCCTCCTGCCTGCCCCGGCCCCTAACTCAGCTGTGCTCTGAGCAGCGCTACCAAGGCCTTCCAAGGCAGGAGGCGCAGTGAGGAAAAATCCAGCACTGTGCAGTCAGGGGAGTGTAGCCGTCCCTGCCAGAGCCCCAGGTTTGTAAATCTGCTGGGGCAGGTTTTGCTCCTTCTCTGGAATAAGCAGTGGCTGCCGAAAGCAAGGGCTCAGTCCCCAGCGCCAGACTCCACTTGAACACTGTCCTAGAACCCCTTGTCTTGCCACAGGAATTGCACTTCATTTGTGACTGCTCTGTCTGTCTCCTGCGTGAGCTCCTATGTGTCCAGTTACCTCTCTGCTACAGGACGCATCCGGGCAGGCGTGGTCTAGGTGTTGTGGCTGCAGGACAGAGGCACGTTTCCTCCCTGCTTAAAGGAAACTTCCTGCCCAAACTATTTGGATGGAAAAACTGGTTTTTGACTGAACAGAACTTCACTGAAAGCTCCTGGTTTCTGGGGGAAACTGCGCAAAAGCCAATCAGGCTTCTTAGGGCTGTGTGCCAGAGTGGCCTGGCCAGCAGCCCCACAGCTCACAACAGGGCTTGCACCCTTCGCGCTGCCCCCACTGGATGCCTGCTGGGGTTCCCCGTGTCGCTGCCTGTGTGGGCAGGAAAATGCCTCATCAGGCAGCAATTGCATCCTAGTTCAAGGCAAGACAGCAACAAGGTCAGCTGATGCTCAGAAAATAGCTCGTGGCATCGGCTATAGCAAACATGGTCCTGGATGACGTGTGCAATGGCACTACAAAGAAGGCTGTGACTATAAAGCATCAGATCCCAGGCGTCCACCCTAGGGAGAACCACTGGACATGTCTGGGCTCCAGGGTACGTCCAGGGTGCTTGTCAGAGCTTTGAGACAAGTGTCCCAGGCAAGCATGTACAGGTGGCTGCTGCAGCCCTGGACATTATCCCGTGAATTACGTGGCGAGCATGCTGGCAGGCCCCAAAATGTGTCACTCAAATTCTTAGAAAAAACAGAGAAAAAACATGCAGTGCAGGTGTCAGCAGCTGCCCAGGCACGGACCTGCTTCCCACGGGTGCTAACTGCCTGCTGCTCCTGCCAGCATCTGCCTCCCCTCCCGGCTCCGTTCCTGCTCACAGAGGACAGCACCCGGGGGTGGGGGAGTTCCTAGTTGCCTCTGCATGGCCAGCAAGCGGAGCCGAGAAGTGGGACAGGGGAAAAGCCTGTGGGTCGGTGCAACCACGTTCCACTGCATCAGCGTGTTTGCAAGCTGGGGCGCTGCCTCCTCCAGCTAGGCCGGAAACTCCGCTCTGACATTTAGGCCTTGGCCACGAGCTGCAGCACAAGGCTCCTGCCGGTTGCTTGAGGGCCAGAGAGCATTTGTCCCCATCTCACAGCCCCAGGGAAGGGGAGAAAGGTGTTTTGCACCCCTTTGCCTTTCCTGAGGGGCGTGCGTGCAGCGAGCCCAGCTCCTCTGGGCTAGGGGGCCAAGGAAGCACAGGAGCAGGGACCCCGCTGCTTGTTACCACGCCCCACAGCAGCTCCCGATCTCCCTGCCGTGGACCTGGGGCAGCCCAGCAGAATCCTCTGAACACCCATCAGCCTGGGTGAATGCTGCAGCGGACCAGCACCCAAAGAGTTAAACCAGTGGTCCCAGCAGCCAGGGGCCTCCTTGCAGCTGCTCTGGGGCTGCAGGCAAGGGACGGCCAGGGAGGGGCAGGCAAGGCCAGGATGGCTCTGGGTGGGGCATCGCTCTGCACCTGGCCTGGGCTCTCAGCCCCCCAAATGCTGCTCCTGTTGCCTCCGTGATCACAGCGACTGTTATCTGACTGCCGGGGAGCAGCGAGCTTGCACCAGATAGGTCTCCGGCCCTGGCTGCCAGCTGCAGATGGCTCGCTGTGGCAATGTTCGGGGGCTCTTGGCCAGGCCAGGGCCTTTCCATGCAGGGACCTGAGGCATGGGGAGAGGGTTGCCTGCCAAGGCCACTCAGCACTCAGGGCTGAGATCCAGGTGCCCTGGCTCCTGGTGCCCACTGCCCCCTCCTGCCACCCGAACCTGCTGGCAGTGAGACTGGCCTGCTGTGTCCTGCTCTGCAGCTGCAAGGCTGGATGCAACCCCTGAGCAGCGTGCAGAACAACTGCGACCAACGTGGCAGCGCAGCTGGCCTCCTGAGCCAGGCGGGAACCCCCAGTCGACCTCATGCTGCCTTTAAATCACTGAGGCCTGCGGCTGGCCCCATGGCACCAGGCAGAGCATGAGACCCTGTCCCCGCAGGCACTAGGCTGCCTGGTGATGGATTGGGACCCCACGCAGAAGCCACCTGTTCTCAGCAGCCAAAGCAAAGCTTCTTTATTGATGAACTGGGTTGCAACAGGACAGGCAGCGCTACAAGCATCTCCTGCTGGTAGAGACCTCTTCTTTATGAGCCGGGCTGACATGGAGCCTGTGGCTGTGGACTCCGGCTACAGGAAAGCTTTGTGGGCTGGGCTGAGGGCAGTGGGACCCTGCTGTGGCTCTGGCCTATGCGGAGGAATCAATCGGCCCCAGTACGCGACTGCTCACTTGCGGGTCCTGGTGACGCCAAGGCGGCTGTAGTGGCCGTCGTCCCGCTCACCCAGGGGCTGGGAGAAAAGACAGAGGTCAGGGCTCAGCTCCTGGGCAGCTACAGTGCCCCTGGACAGGCATCTGGGCCTGTGCCCCCTGCACAGTGCACCCTGGCCTGGCTTTGGGGGCAGGCCTGAGACATCACAGCCTGGGCCAGTTCCCTAAGGCAGATGGAGCTGTGAGGCTCTGCCTGCTACAGCCCCTCTGGCTGGCAGGGTTATGGGGCAGAGCTGGCTTAGGCGGCAGAGGGCATGTCCAAGCAACAGACACTGCCCTGGCACCTCTGACTCAAAAGGTGGGACAGGGCAGAGCTGGGGCAGCCCCAGCTGAGGGGCAGGGGCAAGGGCAGGCCCAGGCTGCTGTGCTGCCTAGGAGGACCGTTTCCCGGGTGGAGGGGCAGGACTGTGACTCAGTCAGATGCCTCCCACCCCAGGGCCCGGGGCCGCAGCACCCCTGCCCAGTCCAACAGGCATGTTGCCCAGCGAGGCCTGGCCTCTGCCCCCCATCCCTGCTTGCATGTCCCACTTGCCGTGTGAATGGCAGGGCTGGCCAGAAGCAGGCACCCCAGCCAACAACCCCGGCCCCCCACCCCACTAACCTGGTAGAGCTGTTCGTTTGCGATCAGGTTCTGTCTGTCTGAGGCTGGAAGAGATCACGTGCGGGTCACGGGCTGTCCTGGGGAGGCAGCGAACCCAGAGGGGACCCCCGCCCCTTGTACTGCCACACCTCCCTCCCCACCCAGACCGGCAACCCACACCCACTTGGAGCTCCCTTCAAGGGGGCGTGATGGGCAGCTGGGGGCCAGGCTGGTGGCCTGGGGCCCTTCTCTGCCCGCAGGGCAGCAGAGGGCTCCTGTGGTTCTGGCCAAGTGCAGGCCTGCAGGCAGAGATGTTCTTGCAGACAACAGCCACAGCCAGGAAAGAGCAAGCAGGTATGCAGGCGCATACCCCCGCATGCATGTACAGCATGGTGGGCTGAGACTTGGTGGCTGCAGCTTGCCAGCCACTCTCATTGCACACGGTCTCCAGGCCCCAGCCCAAAACTGCAGGGGAAGGTGGAAAGTCCCCTGGGGGTCCCCAGAACAGGTGTTTTCTGCCCGGTGCCTTGAGCAGCCCAGATACTCCCTGCAGCACAAGACTCCCCCCTCACCTCGAGACAGGTGGCCCCTCTCCTGGCCAGTGATGCAGTACACGGCAATTGCCAGGAAGACGGTGGCGATGATGTCGGCAATCACAATGCCGGAGATGGTGGCTACATCCAGCTCGATGCAGTTCTGGCACACTACAAAGTAGAGACGCAGCAGCGCTGAAACCAGGGCCCCAGCCATGCAGTGAGCACAGAGGCCTCACTGCATCCCTGCAGGATCTCTGGGCTGCCCTGTGAGATGCCTCACCACCAGCATGACAGTGGCATGACAGGGAGCTCAGAACTGGTGCTGTGGACCAGGCACAGGGCAGGCACTTAAAGGTCATCCCTCTCCAGGAGCTGGACACACGCCAGCTCCGTGCATCTGCTCAAAGGCAGCCCAAGTGGGAGCAAGCAGCTGGACAGGGCAGGGAACAGGGTCTCCTGCGGGGCAGAGCAGGATCAGGCTGGGAGCAGTCTGGGAGAGGCTGCGGGTTCAGCTGCAGCCCATGCCTCTGGGAGCATGTATGCACACGCCTGCTGCTTGGGGCCTGTTTGGGCCACTGGACAAGGCTGCCGCCAGACCCAGCCTGAAATGCAGAGGTTGCTAGCACCACATCTGTTTGAACACAGAGGTGGGTCTGGGGCCTGGACAGTGCGTCCACAGCCACGGCAGGTTTGTTCCCAGCAGGAAAGGCAGGTTTGGGACAGAGGAATGTGCAAAGCAGCTGCTGCGCCGCTATCCAGAGCTGCTGGGGATCCGGAGACGTGGTGCCTGGGAAAGGCACCACGTGCTCGCATCTCAGGAAAAGGACCCGCAAGGAGGCAGACCGGCTGGTGAACGCACTTCGGACATGCACTTTCATGGTGTGCTTTTTGCTGCCTGTAGAACACGCGTAGACTCCTCTCGGGTCGTGCGCAGTCGGGCCGAGGTCATATTCCGTCACATTTTCAACAATCTGCTTGCTATCTTTCTCCCATGATGCATGCTCCTCCGGGCACCTCAGGACCAAGTGGGTGTTTCTCATGTGCACGCTTATGGTCTTGGCTGTGAAACAAAGACAATGGCTGGGAGGTGACAAGCACGTGGCAAGCCCCGTGGGTGACCTGCCACCCACCCTGGTCCAGAACTCCGGGCTCTTTGCCCCCGTGAGAAAGGAGACGTTGTCCCTTGAGACAGAGGTGGCTTTCCAGGGGGCACTGAATAATGGCTGTTCTCACTGAGAAAGCATCCCTGACAGTACAGGCCATGTGGAAACCACCGTGTTTGAGGGAGGTGAAAAAGCAAACATAACATCTAATTGGGATCACATGGTGTGGAGTCAACACAAAACCCTACCGACAAACATTTCCATGCGTTGTTTGCAATTTGTTGCAATTAATTTACTATTATCACGTATTGCATTCAGGATTGACATTACTGAGCAATACGTTCCTGCCAAATGACTAATAATTAACAACTGAAAAGACATGGAGTTGCCTGTGGCAGGAGCTTTGTGTGCTCCACTTTCTGTGCACCAGTGTCACTACTTCACATACTCGCCACCATTTTTAATCGAGCGCAGAAGGGATCTGCTGAGCCACAAACAGGCATTAACAGTAAGCGACACGGTGAGTCAACAGGAACTGCGAAGTCGATGTTCAGCTAAAGCCCCAGTGGCAGCTCAAAGACCTTGCTGCTCTCAGGAACGTCTCCCCCAAGGTGGCTGCTGCGTGGAGCGACACGTCCACGCTCGGAGCGTGCACGCTGGCGGAAAGCAGCGAGGCTCCGCGTGGGTGCTGCGAGCTCACAGCAGAATCGGACCCTTGGTAGTCAGTCTGTTCCGTGTGAGAGGTGTTAGCATGGCCAGCAGGCACAGAGGAGTTTGGAGGACAGCGAGGGGTGGTTATGCCTCAGAACAATGGGCAGGAACTTGAATGCCGCCCTTGCCCCCTCCCCCATCCCACAGAGGGTGAGACTTGGGCTGGGTGTTTCCCTTTGCCTCTTTACCGGGGCTGGCCAGAGACTGGTACATGCCCCTAGACTAGTCTGGCCAGCTGTCCAGGCAGGTTTCCCTGTTGCAAAGCACTGGGAGTGACACATCCGTGGTCAGGACTCGCAGATGTGCAGGCCCCTCAGATGCTCCCAGGTGCGAGGAATGTGCCGCCCTTCCCCTCCTGCCCCGAGCTGCTGCCAGACTCGCTGTGGCCCTTGCTGGGGGCAGCAGCACTCTGAAGGTCAGAGAAGTGACCCCATGGGCCTGGGCCGGCTTCCTGCTGTGGTGTGGTGTGGCCCGCAGCCCTGCAGCACAGCCAGGCACCAGTCTGCGCCCCTGCCTGAGCTTCGCAACCCCTAATGTAGACCAGGAGCAAAGCATCACTGCTGTCCAGTGATCTGGGACACAGACCCTTCTCTGTCCTGACCCTGAGAGCAGACTGTCTCTTTCATCGAGCCCCAACCACAAAGGGCTTCAAAGCCACTTGCAAGAAGTGGGGTTTTACCTCCTTCACCATTGGCCTCCTTAACCAGGGCTCCTGGGGGGGAAAAGAAGAAACATATTTTAGAAGCAGCGCAAAGGGATAAGGCATCCACTGCCGGCCTGTGCTGTGCACGAGTTTGGGACTGCCTCGTGCCTGGAGCCGCAGGCAGGGACGGACAACTCGGCCCAAACGCACCCCCATTTGCACCGGGTGCAGCCAACTAGGGGGCTACGTAAACCCGAGCAGGGCACAGCCCAGAGATCCTGACACCTACGCGGGATCTGAAGCCTGATGAACCCTCCCGGCAGGGAAGCGGGGCGCAGCACAACTGGGGCCGGGGGAAGGGGCTGAGGAGATGCAGTGCCCTCCGCCGCCGGTGTGCATCTCCCATCAACGGAAACTGCTACGGGCTCACAAGGGCGGAGAGCACGCTTTCTCTCTCTCGTCTTTTGTCTCCCCTGACGCAGCAGCGATACAAGACGGAGCCAGACGGCTCCGTGTCAAACCTCTGCGTAGCTCCTACAGCAGTCGTGTTGTAGGTGCGTGCCGCGGGGCCGGCCTGCCCCTCGAGCCCCGGGGTGAAGGGCCAGAGGGCAGCGACGGAAGAGCCCCGCCACGCTGCATGGAGCCCCCCACCTCGTCCCGAGCACCCCGTCTCATCGCCCCGGGGCGGAACCGGCCGTTTTGTGGGAACGGGAACGGAGACGTGCCCCGGGGCCCCGACAGCGCTCCCGCCTCTCCCGCTCGTGTCGGGACCGTCTCCTCTTGGGACTCCGACAGCTCGCCGGCCCCGCGGCGTCAGCGCGAAAGGAGCAATCGCTGAGGGTTAGTAATTTGTGCTCGACTCCTACCCTGGATGATCAACCCAACCACCGCCGCCGCGAAGAGACGCGCCCGGCCGCCCATGGTGCTGGCGCTGCCTGCCCCGCTGCTTCAGCACAGCCCCGCTCCTCGGCTGGGCGGCGCGGCAACAGGAAGCCGAACCCCCTCCTCGCCGGGCGGGGCGGGGCGGGGCAAGCGCGCCCCTGAACCGCGAGCAAGGGAAGCCGGGCGTGACTCGCGTACTCGCGTGCCGCGGCTGCAAGGGGAGCCGGGGCACACGACCGCACCGCCGGTCGGTCAGTCAGGAGCCCGCGCCCCGGGGCTCCCACCCGCGGGACACAATGTCGCGCTGCCACTAGGCTGTGCGGGCGGCCCCTGCGTGCGGGCGACGGGTGCTCGTGGGCAACTGGCCCGCGGGGGCGGCGCCG
>NW_017728982.1:591832-617174 GCF_001723915.1 Gavialis gangeticus
TGGCTGTGGCTGCCCGGCAGCCCGGGGGAGCCTAGCCCCGGGCCCGTCCGCGAGCGAGGACGAGCTGCAGGGCGAGAGCGAGACGCGCTGGTTTCCTGACGGGCTCCCGCCCCCCGGCCAGCAGCCGCCGGCCCCTCGGGAAAGCGGGCGACGTCCCCTCGGCCCCGCTTACGAGCCCCTTGTTTTGACCGGTTTCGCTTGGGCCGGTTTGACGAGCGGTGCTAGGACTGGGCAACGTCCATCCAGGCAACGAGCAGGGACGAGCCCTCCGTGCTGACGGTCGCGCAGGCAGCGTTTTCGTAGAAGTGCGTTTTGGGGGATTATAACTAAACTGTTTTCAGACTTGCATTCCTCCTTACAAAAACAATCCTCCTTTCAAAGACTGCCTTTTTTCCTAAAACAGCGTGGCTTGCAACTGTTGTGGCCAGCGCCTGTGTTACGGTTCTTATACCTGTCCTTTCTTCAGCCCCTCTCCCCAGATCTGCATGGAGCACGCTAGAAAGTGAAATGACAGACCAGGAGAATAACAACAGCATCTCAAGTAACCCCTTTGCGGCCCTCTTCAGCTCTCTAGCGGATGCCAAGCAGTTTGCTGCAGTCCAGAAGCAGCAGCTGAGGCAGCTCACTGGTAAGGAGGGGAACCGGCTCTTTCCTAAAGACATGTCCGTAAGGTTTATCGGGCCCTGGCTTGGGCGTGCTCTGGGGAGGGTCGGGATCGACTGCAGACGGGGAAAAATGAGAAGTGTGAACTCATGTGGATGTAAGAGCCAGGAGTCTTTCTTGACTAGTAGTGTCATTGCATGTTTTCAGTGCCTGCCAAATAGCAAATGTTAATCCACGAGGTCTGCAGCATGATTTCTCATATAGAAGTATAAGCTCGAGTGTAGTTTGATATCGATGGAGACACGGATCCGGAGTAGTCTCGAGCGTGCCGTCAGTAAAGCTCCCGTGTCAGCACCTTCCATTCCAGTGAATTGAAAGCCTCGCCGTTGCTTTACAGGATTAGCTTTTTACCTGGGACCGGGAGCACAACGTTTGTTTACGAGCTTCTCTTTTGGAACAGATGAAACCTCGATCAGCCAAGATGACTCCGATAACAGCGTGTCTGAGAGTCTGGACGACTGCGACTACTCTGTGGCCGAGATCAGCCGCTCCTTCCGCTCCCATCGGGAGCTGTGTGAACAGCTCAACATCAATCACATGATCCAGAGGATCTTTCTCATCACTCTTGACAATAGTGAGTGGGGATTCAGTGAAGTCTTTTGTATGTATGAGAATCCCAGGCTGACAAGCTTCGTTTGGCTAGCGCAGCAACCAGCGTTGCAAGCAGTTAGGCTGGGGAGTGTGCTGTAGGCAGTCCGCCGGCAGGCGAGAAGCATGACCGTGTGCAAACTCCTGTAGTCTGGTGCGTGTGTCCTGTGCTGCTTTTCTCAGTATGATTGCTGTTAGCTTCATCCCAGGTGCTCCCAAGCATCTGCCAGGGCCCCATTATGCTATCAACAGCGTGCACACGAAGGAGGCACAGCCCTGCCCAAAAAGTCGGTAACCTGACATTCATTTCTCACGTGCTTGGGTGTCTGAAGAACGTGGAGTGACCGGCCGGAGTGTGGGTTGTTCCCGCTTGGCATGACCATGCTGCTGATTCATCATTCAGATCCTACTTTCCTAAAGCCACGGTGGGTGCTTTTGTTTGTCCCTCACTTGCAATGATGAGTGGAAGTTCAGCTGAAAGGATCAGATGGGAAGAGATTCTCTTGATCGTTGGAATGATTAATTTGACCTTTCCTAAGGCAGGAGAGAATAGTGTACCTTTCTGAGCGTACTGTGGCTGCAGGTGGAAACCGTGGTGGTGCTCATTAGAGCCAACGATAAATTGATGGACCCGCACGGCAATAAATTGCCTAGTAGAGCTCGCTTGGTTCTTGAAAAGCAAAGCTCTTGCTCCAGTATATGGCTGTGAATTGTAAGACTTGCTGTCCAGCAGATTTGGATGTAGCAAACATTGGGATATAGCAGTTCAAGTGGATTTTGCCCATACTGATTCTTATGGTAGAGTTTCGCTTTGTTCATTTGTGTGATACAAGTGTGTACGGTGGTTATGCTTTTTTATGTGTTCTTTAAAAGATAACTAATATATTGTGTGTTTAGAGTGAAACCTGTTTTAAACAGTTGTGCAAAAATCATTTGTCTGGAAAAGACAGGTTTTTGCTGGAGGTGTAAAGATATACTGGAAGCTGTGTGGTAGGGAGGGTACTTGATGGTCATTGCTCACAGCGGATAGCTCTCTAGAGTAATCAGGATCCTTAGAGCAGCTTTCACTGTCCTCGGCATATTTCCGTGGTATTTTGGTTGAAGGAAGTTTGGTTTTCCACAGGTGATCCCAGTCTGAAGAGTGGCAATGGAATTCCAGCCCGCTGTGTGTACTTGGAGGAAATGGCTGCGGATCTGGATGAACAAGACTGGCTGGACATGGAAAATGTTGAGCAGGTATTACCATGTGTGGATCTATTTGTCTTGTTCAGGCTGGTGTTGACAGTGCAGAACCATGGACAATATAATGAATATACGCAGTGCCCAGTGAAAAACAGTCTCAAAACCCCAACCTCAAATATTTTAATAATCTCCATTTAAAGAAGAGCTCTGCATAAAATATGAATGCTACAAGACAAAGATTTAATCCAGATGTATGCTGCTGAAAAAACAGCATGCTCAGTGCTTTTTTTAAAATTGGAATAATGATAGGCCTTTTAGTAATCTGGTTGGGCAAGCAGTGGTACCAGAAAGCACACAACGCACCTTGTGTCCAGGCATAGTACTGTGGGTTTGGGTATAAGCATCTGCTTATCAAATGGGAACGGTGGCATTCTGATCCTGATTGCAGCTTTCACTAATATACTGAACCTTAAGGGAACTGGTTTCCTTTATTGAGAGCGCAAGGAAACAGCAGCCAGAGTCAAGAAACAGTAACTGAAACAGCAACAATAACTTTGCTCCCTGTGCAGTATATCAGAGTTTACCTTTACTTGCATAGCTGGTCACTAGTGGTATAGTGGGACTGCTATTGCATGTGATACCTGGACTGGAAATGACCTCCTCCTTGTGAGAGCTTTGGGGAGACTGTGTGGTTACTTCACTGGCTCTCAACCTTGTTAGACTCGAGGCACCTCACGGAAAATGCCAGCTCTTAGTTTCCACTTGTTGTTTGACTACAGAAAAATAACAGAGCAGAATTCACACTGCAGGGGGCCAGAATGTTTTTAACACTGTGGATTGCTATTTGAAAACTCGGGGGTTACCTTGCGAAGCGTGTTTGCACACCACATAGTGCTGACGTGGCGTTGCGCTCCATGGCGCCCTTGAAAAGATCTCCAGGCACCCTGGGGTGCTGCGGCACCCGCGTTGGAAATCACTGGGTTGGGTCATGTGAGGCTCGCCCTATTGGCTGTAGAAATCTTGTCAGTGTAGCTGGTGGCAGGGGATGGTACAGATGAATATGGTGAAGTGAGCCAAAGGTCTCTTCTGTTCTAACTTTTAATTCACTATGTCCCCATCCTGAAGGGTAAGAACACCCTTCTAACAGTAGACATGCTTAGTGCTAATATCTGGCCCTCCCACTGTCCACTGTCAGACTCCCTGTAAAGGGAGCTGGGTTCATCTCGGTGAAGATATCTAGCGCTCGGCTCCCTGAATTCCTCAGCAGGGAGGGGAAGAATTGTGGGCAGGAATCAGGTGCGTTAGGGTGATGGGGGCTGTATCTGTTTGGTGACTTCAAGTCCACCAGGACTGTACTGTTTTCAGTGCATTTCTAACTATGTGCCTAGGCCCTGTTCACCCGCTTGTTGCTCCAAGAGCCAGGAAATCACCTGATTTACATGACCTCTGCCAGCACACAGAATCTTTCAGCAGACAGAGATGCAGGAGAGAAGCAGATTCTGCGTTACCTGTATGCCTGCTTCCAGAGAGCAAAGGAAGAGGTAAGTAGGCAGCTCCTGGAAGGGGCAGTGGCATTATGTTCTGCCAGCTTCCTGACCCATGCTGAACAGGTAGGAAGACTGTTCACCAAGCCCTGGTGCCACTGACTCCCAGTGTGCATCAGAGGGTGTTACTCTCCTCTGCCTCGATGTCTCTTCCTACGCAGATAACCAAAGTGCCAGAGAATTTGCTGCCCTTTGCGATTCGCTGCAGGGATCTGACTGTATCAAACACGCGGACTGTTCTTCTCACCCCAGAGATCTATGTTGACCAGAATGTGTATGAGCAGCTGGTGGACCTGATGCTGGAAGCACTGAGAGGGGCTGGTAAGTTTGTAGCTACACCTGCTTCTGCGGATGGGCTAGTTGCTGCCCTCTGCAGTCTCACGCTGTTGCTGTTCCAAAAAAAAATTGAGGAGAAACTCAGGTGTCTTCAGCTTGTTTTTCATAGATGTTGGGGTTGGAAGGGACCGCAGTAGGTCATCGAGTCTGACCCCCTGCCCTGCGGTTTTGTCCTGAAGATGCATCTATATGTCTGCTGGGGCAGAGGATAGTGGTACGGAAACATCTCCTGTACTTGGTGAGAGTAGCTGGCTCTAATGCCTGGAGTAAAAATGGATGGGAAGTGACTTTTCCCAGCTTGAAAAAAAAACATTTTGAAAGTTTAAAAAAAAAAAATTCCTATGCCTAACTTGCACACAGTCAAGACCTTTTAAATGTTTGTGGAAGAAAACCCAGCAATCTGTCTAGAACAGCTGATGCCCAGCAGGTAGGATGTTTACCAAAAGCATGTGGGGCTCAGGTTTAAATAGTGCGTCAGAAAATCCCTGGCCAACTCTTCTTTGGAATTGTCCCTTCGTAATGTAATTGTCTCTAGGCAGCCAGCATCTCCGGAGTTTCTAGATACGGACTTACTGAAATATGAGCAACTCATGCAGTCTTCCAAGCTACTTTAAATATCTCTGTTTATGTGGTGTATTTCTGTTCCTTTGCCCTATTGTTTACTACACCTGTCAGACTTTGAAAACATGACCGAGTTTCTGGAGGAGGTGATAGAAGCCTTGACGATGGATGAGGAAGTACGGACGTTTGGGGAGGTCATGATTCCTGTGTTTGATATTTTACTGGGTAGAATCAGAGACCTAGACCTTTGCCAGATCCTACTATACACTTACCTGGATATGCTCCTCTATTTCACAAGACAAAAAGATATAGCAAAGGTAAGTGTGAATTGGTGCTGTAAGAGCTGCTTGCTCCCAGTCTTACAGGGAAACTGAGCAGTAGTAGTAGTAGTAGTACAAGCTTCCTCTGTGTATCCCGATAACATGGTTCCATCTTCACCCAAAGAGACCAACTCCAGAGAAACACAAGGAGCTGTGCTCTCTGCACCCCTCAACCTTTGCTGAACTTGACAACTGAAGCACCCACAGAATATGATGCCCAGCTGGTGGTTCTAGTACATAGCTTCCTGTCTGTGCAGTGGCTAATGGTTTTTCCTTTGGACGTATTCTGGGCTTACATTCCACCCTGGTGACTGCACATCCTCTGCGGACTGTGCGGTGTGACGCATGCATTCCTGCAAAGGGCTTATGGGTGGGCTACACGCTGCATCCAAAGTGATTCACACATTTTTGTATGCCTTTGTCCAAATAGCCTCCTCTGTGAGGAGAAACACAGGGAGGTTGAAATAATGCATTTCCCCTTGCTGCTTCTAACAAGTTGCTCCTCTTATTCCCAATGACATCTCCCAAATCAACAGGTTCTCTAAATGCAGGACTTGAAGGACCAGCAGCATGTCCATCATCTGTCTCTCTAGGTTTTTGCAGACTACATTCAACCAAAGGACCCCAGTAATGGACAGATGTACCAGAAGACCCTGCTAGGAGCCATCTTGAGCATCTCCTGCCTGCTAAAGACCCCTGGTGTAGTGGAGAATCACGGTTACTTTCTGAATCCATCACGATCCAGTCCGCAAGAGATTAAAGTGCAAGAGTCTAACATCCATCAGGTAGGGCTAACGTGCATCAGGAGCACTTTCCCATGACTCTGTGCCTTCATGTTTCTAAGGAACAGAAGCCTGTGAAAGGGTGACAGCAGAAAACGCCATGTTGCTGTGTTGCAGTCTGTAGCATGACAGTGTTGCTAACTACATAACCAGGGGTTATGAGTCTCAGTGCTGTTAATACTGGTAAAACGCTTCAGAACTGTTAGTTGAAAGGTGTTGTGGAAGTGCACGTGACCTGTTTTAATGCAAGACTTGCTGACTTTAGCTCTGAGTTACAGAGGTTCCCCAGAGAGTCTCTGGCAGAGCCTGAAGCGTAATCCAGCTGTCTTGCCTCCCAGAGATATGCTTTCACTTGAAGATCATCCTTCTTTTCAGTAATCGGCAAAGACATTTGGTTTTGTTCCATGCAGAAACAATTGGTTATATCGCTTCACTCCTTGTTATGCTTCTTAAAGGGCCCCTCTCACCTTTTGGTGTTAGTTTCAGTATTGTGCTGTTCATCATCTGTTTTTCTGTGGTAAGGAACTAATGAAGGTTCCAGGTTTTCTTATGGCTAAAGCAAATTATTTGGTTCTCTTAGCAATCCTGCCTTTAACAGAGGGGGAGCTAGGAGTCAGACCGTTTTTGGAGAGAGATGCTGTTTTAAAATGATTGACTATGCAAAGTGGGGGCTTTTCAAAGACTACTTCAACTGTAAACTGTTTCTTGTAACAGTTTATGGCTCAGTTCCATGAGAAGATCTACCAGATGCTGAAGAACCTGTTGCAATTGTCTCCAGAAACAAAACACAGGATTCTCTCCTGGCTGGGAAATTGCCTCCATGCTAATGCCGGCCGTACAAAAATCTGGGCTAACCAGATGCCAGAGATCTTCTTCCAGATGTATGCCTCGGATGCCTTCTTTCTGAATCTGGGTGCTGCCCTGCTAAAGTTGTGCCAGCCATTCTGCAAACCCAAATCTCCCAAGCTTCTTACCTTTAATCCTACCTACTGTGCCCTGAAGGAGCTGAATGAAGAGGAAAGGAGGAGTAAGAATGTGCATATGAAAGGTATGCAGGAAGTCTGGGGGAGCTAATACCATACCAACCGAGTCCACTTGGGCTCCTGTGCCCTCTGCCCTAATGCTACACCTTAGCTCACTCAAAGGAGGAGCAAGAGATTCAGTGAGCAGTGGGACAGGAGCAAAGGAGAAGCTGTGGGAAGTTTGTGTTGCTCATTAGCTCCTGGGAGCCATTAAACGTTTTTCAGTGATGTCGAGTCTCCCTTTCCAGACCAAGTGGCGTTTGGCCTAATTCACTGTTGCTTTTAACTTCCTTTTAGGTTTGGAAAAAGAAACCTGTTTCATCCCAGCGGTGACAGAGCAGGAGCCAGAGTTCGCCCACAGCTACAATCTGGTGACAGAGAATCTAGTCCTGACACAGTACACCCTCCACCTAGGATTTCACAGGTGGTTCCTCTGTGAGCTTGGGGAGTCCAGTTCAAAGTCATTGTGAAGAGCTGACATGAGATAAGGGGTCAGACAGACCTTTGTCTCTTCAGACACATCGCAGATAGGTTTCTGCAGCGTGCAGCAGGCTGAGATAATGTCCAGCATTCCCAAGTGAGACAGAAGCTAAAATAATAATGGAGGGGTTGCATCCAGTGCCATTTCACCTCCGTTTACTGTTAGAAAAAGGTTCAGTGGTCAGGGATACCTAACCATCCCTCAGTATCTGAGTGGTCCAGCACTGTTCATTATGTCTGTCTGACTCTGCTTGTGACACTTGAGCTCTAGGCTGAAGATGAAATTTCAGCAAGGGCATTATTTCATTTGTGCCCACAATAGAAGCCAACAGTCCCATGAACCAAACGTTTCCTGGAGCCTGCTGAATAGCTGGACTTCTGGGTCAGCTTTGATCATTCAGCTGCTGATCTTTTCTCAAAGAGAACAGCCCTGTGTCCTTCTCCTGCCCCTGGGCTGATGAGTGCTGCTCTGTGACTGGATACATGCACTGTAAAATGTCTGAACTGTCACAGTTAGTGGGTTTTATTTTTTGCAGAATGAAAAGGCAGCCAGCTGTTTTTCTCAGGAAGTCATCTGCTGGACATTAAAGCATGACATTCCCTTGCCTCCCACTGCAAAACGGTTGCCTGGATACTGTGAGGTCACAACTGATCCAGGCATAGTCACCTTCTGCTTGGTTTATTATCTAAATAGAGAAATTGATGAAAAAGTTATGCAAGTGCCTTGTTGCTGGGAAACTGGAAATGTCACTTAACAGACACTTCCGTGTTGCATGCAGAACCGCTGACCTGGGCACTCTAACAGGATTTAGATAAGCCAGCCCTCTATACTACTGTGCTATGTGTATCCTAAGCAGTTAGTGGTTGGGGGAGGGGAGTCACCTGATTTCTCATTTTGCACAATTTTGTAAAAGATTCTTCGTTTAGCTTTGCTCCCTTCCCAGTACCTCACTGCAGTATTCTCATAAGGTTTCATTCTGCTGACTGTCAAAGGGATTATTCATGGGGGGGGGGATGGAGGACAGTGTGGGCTCAGATAACATTCAGTCACAGCCTCCCTTCTGCTTATTCCGTGTCTTGCTTTTCTCTGCCCTCTCAGCTGCTTTGGTCAGCTGGACAAGTCCAGTGTTTATGAGCAGGATGGAAGTGGATGCTAATATCTGAATTGTGTGGACAGTCTGCACTAAACGTGTTTTCAGCCCCTCTGATGTATTTGTCTCCTTCTTCATTGGGCAGGCTGCATGACCAGATGGTAAAGATAAACCAAAGCCTTCACCGCCTGCAGCTGGCCTGGCGAGAGGCTCAGCAAACTTCCAGCCCTGCAGCTGACAGTCTCCGGGAGCAGTTTGAACGTCTGATGACCATCTATCTCTCTACCAAAACAGCTATGACAGAGCCACAGATGCTGCAGAACTGCCTGAATTTGCAGGTGTCCATGGCAGTTCTCTTGGTCCAGCTGGCTGTAGGAAACCAAGGGACTGAGCCAGTAGACCTGACATTCCCATTGCCGGGGGTGGAACGCAGTGCATTGGCTTATGTACCAGGTAAATGTGTTGCTTAGGATCAATGTTTCTGTTAAGGTAGGCATATCTTTGAAGGGACGAGGCCCTAAGCACTCGAGATCAGTTTCTCATCCTAAAAATAAATTTAAGCTTTATCCTTTATATTGTATAATTGTTGCAGATTTATGTGCTGTTACCTAAAGCATTGCAAAGCACCTGCACTTCATACAGCCAGAGCGGTAGAATCTATGCAAAAATAGTATGAAGTAGTGCCCTAAGACTGCAAAAGCATAACCATATGAGAGAGCATAAATTTTTGACTCTCGGCATAACAGGTGAGCTAAGCAGATTGTGGACCAGATGAGTGCTGACACAGGAATGGGTCAAGGAAATTCTTTGTGTCCTTGGGTGTTGGTGATTCAGTAGGGGCATTTTTCTGTGTCCCCGCCAAACCAGTACACCAGTTGGATAGGGGCTGCTGTACCCCCTAAAGAACTGCCTGTCGGATGACGCAATCTTGATATCGTGTTGTGTTTGAAAATCTCAGTGCAAAGCCTTGCCAGATTCCAACTTGGGTGGTTACACTGCCTGTCTATAGTTTCTCTGGGTTTGGATGTGAATTTTACTTTACTTTTGTTATGGTGTTTGGTGATATTATACACTGTTAGACAGTAGCCATGTTTTAACCCACAGGTGACTTCATTTCTGTGACAAGGTGCAGTGAATCCAGTTTAGGGTAAATTAAATTAGCGTGAGGATCCTTCAGGGTTGTACTTCTATATAAATGCAAGCTGTTAGGTCTAAGAATAGGATGTGCTAGAGGCAATGCTGGCACTAGCATTAAACAGTCATGTTACTTTTAATCACCATTTGAAGCACTGGGAGTCTTACAGGGATGGATAAAAAACAAGAACTGGAGAAACTTCCTGAGAAGGTGCTAATTTGCATGGCTTCTGTTCACAGAATTCTTTGCTGATAATTTGGGTGACTTCTTCATTTTCTTGCGGCGTTTTGCCGATGATATTTTGGAGACTTCTGCTGATTCCCTGGAACATGTCCTTCACTTTGTTACAGTTTTCATGGGTGATGTAGAGAGGTAAATATGATTCCAGCCTTGCGCACATATCTCTAAAGCATTTAGAGATGTTTTGCTTGTTTGTTTCTCCATCAGGGGTGTCTTGAGGTTTGAGTTAAACATTAATAACTCAGCTGATCCAGCCAGGGGTAGCCAGGAATGCCACACACGGGAGGCATAATAGGCAATGGACTTTGCCCCAGAGAACGTAGACTTCATGCAACGCACAAATGGGAATTTCTGTAGCTAGTTCCTTGTTAAGGCCAAATTATGGCAGTGGGGAGCGAGGAATCAGTAAGATTTGGATGTTAATGCTTTTGGAGGAACACTGGAATGCCTTAAAATTGCATTTCCAATAAATGTTGTTCAGTGGTCTATTGTGTAGCGCCCCTGCAGAAGGAAGCTGAAATGCCTTCTTAAAAAGTAACGGTTACCACCATGTTTTAATGGCTGTGATAAGAGAGGAATTGTCATGGGATTTCCTGTTGCAAGGAAGAGTGGTGGGGGATGAAGAGGGGAGCCTGCTTGGTCACCACTGCAGAAACAGCAGTGTACCTGTGCGGAACAGATGAGATCTGTATCTGCTTGAAAAGTGCACAAGAATAGTGTCTCTCTTTTTCTACCAGCCTACTGTGATGCTTTAAGCATATGTGCAGTGGAATCTGGTTGTAGTTAGCACTGCTTTTGGTTCTTGAGCTGTGCCCCAAAAGTTCTTCTTGAAAGCCCTTGTAAGGGAGTGCTGGGGAACAACAAGATGGGGCCAAAGGGCTTATAGGAGTCAGAAACAAGTCGTATTTGACATTTCTTTAAAAGACAAGAAGTAAGTTTGCACCTTAGTGCCATTCAGCTGTAGGTAAAGAGCATTATGACTCATGGCAGGGCTCTTGCAGACAGATTTTTCAGAAATAAATGCATGCAATTTTAGTTTGAGTCGGTGGAAGCAGCAGGTACTCAACAATGAGGCTTCTTGCTCAGAGTCTACGTGCTAGGTCAGGTGCTGTAAGCCAGGAGCATGAAAAACAGTAATAATGCAGTTAGCCAGTCCTGACCGTGTGGATGGGTTTTCTTTGGTCAGAGGGGCTTCCCCCTTGTCCACGTCGGGCCTATTGCTCTTTCAGGATGAAGAACCCTCACTTGCGAGCCAAGCTGGCCGAGGTGTTGGAAGCAGTGATGCCTCACTTAGATCAGACGCAAAACCCCCTCGTCTCCAGCGTGTTCCATCGGAAGCGAGTGTTCTGCTCTTACTATCATGCTGCCCACCTTGCTGAGGCACTTATCAAGGTTTTTGTGGATATTGAATTTACAGGTAAACAGGGAAGGAGAAGAAGGTTTCTTCTAACCCTGAGAAGCATCTGTAAGATCTCTCTTGGGTTTAGGAGGTGCTTTGGTCTCAAGACTGGTTAACACGTTAACAAAAATGCTGCTCCTTCAGATTTCTTCGTCATGCCACACTGAAACGTGTGGAACATAGGTGCTCTGGTGGGCTGCCTGTCATGGTCCACCTAGGTTTGTCCGCCAGTTCCTGTCTCTCCTATAGGACCTATCCTGCTTCCCTGGCAGTCCCCGCGGGCTTCAGCAGGAGTGTGCTCGAAGCCTCGGAGCACAAGAGGAGACAGGTCGGTGGGGAAGCACCAGCACAATTCAGTCCTCGGGCCTTCCATTGTTTTTCACCCCTGCAGAGTCTCCTCCCAGACACATTTGTCTTGAGGCCCTGCTTTCTCCTGTCCCCAGGTGCTCGTGCCATTTGGCGGGCCCAGGCACACCAGTTAAATAAACTGGCATTACCCTTTTATTGTCTTTGAGTCCCCATCACAGGAATATTGAGCTGCTCAGTAGACTGCATCAGCACTGTTTGCAGTGCAACCAGTAATTCAGCTCACAGTCAAGTTAAGGAACACCTTTGCTGCGACAGGCTCGAGCTATTTGGAGTTAGACCTGTGTGCTTTAGCCCAGTGGCATGAGGACACATTCAGTGCCTGTTGTGTAGCAAGTCTCTGCCATGGAAATGGTTTCAGCGATGCAAATAGAGTGAAGTCCCAAGATGCTGTTATTAACTGGGATGCTTGTTTCAAGGGACAATGGAGCAAAAACCTCTCTGACAATAAAACAAAACAGACAAGGAGAACTTATTGTGATCCTTTTAGCCTTTGCATACGTGGACATGGTGACTGATATCAACTCTATGGATTCTGTTTTTACTAGTTTTACCTCTGAAAAGCAGTTATTGGTCTCATGCCTGTTTCTGTGCAGGAAAAAGGCCTGAGAGTTAGGACAATTATCTTCTCTCTTAATTTAAAAAAAAAAAAAAAAAAGTGAAGGGCGTCTGATATTGCTGGGTCCCATCATCTTTCCCAGACTGAGCCAAGCTGGGGACCCTGAGTGTTGCTTAGTGCAAATCGATGGTCCTAGCTGGGTAGGATTCTCTGAATTCATGTAGAGCTTCTGCATGCCAGAACCCCCAGGCATAGAGTCTTGTTGCTACATAGCAAGGAGAGCTCTGGTAACAAGGAGTCTGGCAGGAAGGGCAAGTTTATTTTTGAAAGCAGCATTCCCTGTTGCCTTTTATTAGAGGTGCCTGCTGTGAGAGCGGTGCTTCGAGCAGGGGGCACAGGAAAGCGAGCTTTTGAGTTTTTTGCAATGCAACGAGCACGTGTGTAGCTGACCCCCAGCACAGTGCTTGTTGGGAACTTTGAACGAGCTTACATGCAGAGTGCCTGTGCCTACTGCTGAGCTGAAACCTCGTTTCTTGCTTGCTCGTGTTCAGGGGATCCTCATCAGTTTGAGCAGAAGTTTAACTATCGTCGACCCATGTATCCTATCCTCAAGTACATGTGGGGGACAGATTCATACCGGCAAAGCATAAAGGTAAGGCAAAAGACACTTTCAGTAGCATGTCAGTGGTTCTTTTTTGTTTATAGAGTTTTGTTGTTAAAATGCAACATTAGGTCTAAGCTGTAGCAGAGCATTAACGTGTCATTTCTGTGTGATTTGTAGGCTCTGGCTGACTATGCTTCAGAAAACCTGGAGGCCATGAACCCCCCTCTCTTCCTACGTTTCCTTAACCTGCTCATGAACGATGCCATTTTCCTCTTGGATGAAGCCATACAGGTAGGTGGGGAAAGTGTGCTGGCCAGGGCCAGGAAGCAAGCACAGCTTCTGTGTTTAAGTTACCTGAGGAAGATGCTAGGTCCAGATCATGAGTAAAAAAAAAAAAAAAAACAAAGGCTTGTCCCCGTTCCTGATGATCACTATCCACTTCAGGTGCTCCCCAGGCAAGGGGATGGGGATCAGCTCGACTGAGACTTGCCCAGGAGAGACATAAGGCTGCAATGGCCAGAGGCAGAACTGTGCTGGGGCCCAGAGGCAGAACATCCAAAGCTCTTACGGACCAGGAGTGGGATAGGTTGTTTGAGGGCTGAGAGAGGGGAAGCCAAAACAAAGGAAGGTTTTTCAGGTCAGGACTGAAATACATTGGCACGGTTACGAGGAAGTCTTCATGCTGCTTATCTGAACAGTCCCTAGCCTGAGTGACTTCTGCAGTTTTTGATTACCAAATCTCTCCAGCCTTTTGCAAATGTTTTGCTATCCTAACAGAGGTGCTCTTGTCTCCAGACAGTCTTGTCCTTTGGGTTTACAAGGCATCAGACTCGGCTGAACTCTTCTGTCCCCAGTGTGTGATTATTTTCTCAGAGCAGTTCTTGAAGCTGCTTGTTGCTGCTATAAAAAGGGCTCTTTGTTTGAAGAGCTGTGCTGTGCCCGTGGTGGAAGCGAGTGCCCGAGGACTCTTGGATCAGACTGGCAGCTGAACTGCAACCCACCTGCTTCAATGCTTATGGTCCCTTCCCAGTGTTGTGTGTGGTTTAAATGACTGCTTGGTGTTTTGTTTATTAAGATATAAGGCCGCGTACACTTGGAGAGAATGAGTTCCTGGCACTTTTCCGGGATGCCTCCCTGTGGGAATGGCACCAAGGCAGAACAGATGGTGTTTGGCACTCTGCTGGGGAGTCCAATACAGCACTGAGAGTGCGGCCAAATCCACTACTGCAAAGAAATGTCCACTTCCATGCTGCTATCTGTTATGCGTGCTTAACTCCAAGCCAGGAACTTGCTGGCTGATCTGCTTCGCCGTTTTCTCCGTCCTCCTTCACACGCCTCCTGGTTGGTCAGCCTGTCTTCCCCTTTCCTTTCTGAGGCCCCAGCAGTTGTTGATCTTTCTCTGAGTTGGGTTGAACTAAATTTACTCTTCAATCTGTCCCCGCTGCCTTGAAACCTTCAGCATCATCTCCTGCTCCCAGTCTTATATGAGCTTTTGATGACCTGGCAAAGGAGAAGCCTGGTCTGAAAACTGAGTTCTCATGAGTCTAGAGCCCAGAGCTACAGCTGACTTTGATAGATAACTAGTTTCTTTCTGGGTTTTGGTTTATTTATAAAATTGGTGCTGGTAAAAGAGGCCAGGCTGAAGGCATCAGTGGCAGGCAATCCTGTTCATCTTCCGTCTACATAAGTGTGTTTAGTTAGGGAAATGGGAGAGCTAAGGGGAGATGGAGAGCCATAGGGCACTGGAGCATGTTCCCCGGGGAGGTTGTGCTATCTCCTTCACTGGGAGTTTTCAAGAAGAGACAGTGAGACTATTGGATGACTTAAGGACCAGGGATTGGACTAGATGATCCATTTGTGGCCTCTCTTAACTCTGATTCACCATAGGCCTTAGCAGTTCTGGCTTTCCCCAGATCTCCCTACCAAAGCCATCAGCCTACTCTCAAGGTAGAAAAGAAGTGTACAGCTTCTGTGATTTTACTGATGCTTCTCTGCTGATGCTGCTAACAAGAGGGCCTTTTTCAGTGTTTTCTGACTTGCACCTTTTGGGACCACCAAATGCATGGAATAATTTCCCACCCTACAGTGACAAAACCATTCTAAGCATTTCAAGCTTATGATGCTGACTCTTGCTCCCTTGCCACCCCCATGCTGTCTCATTCCAGTACCTGAGTAAGATAAAAATTCAGCAGATAGAGAAGGACCGTGGAGAGTGGGACAACCTGTCCCAAGAGGCACGCCATGAGAAGGAATCCAGCCTGCAGATGTTCGGTCAGCTGGCTCGCTTCCACAACATCATGTCCAATGAAACTATTGGAACCTTGGCCTTCCTGACGTGTGGTAAGGACAGCAGATCCCGTTGGCTGGGCAGCTGTGCCTAGTTGAAGGGCTGGTGTGGAGGGCTTGAGTTACTTTGATACTTAGGAAACTGGTGTTTTCATTTATCCGTTCCTTTTTTTTCCCCAGAAATTAAGTCCCTGTTTGTGCATCCGTTTCTTGCTGAGCGCATCATCTCCATGCTGAACTACTTCCTGCAGCACCTCGTTGGCCCTAAAATGGGAGCCCTCAAAGTCAAGGATTTCAGCGAGTTTGACTTCAAACCGCAGCAGCTGGTCTCTGACATCTGCACCATCTACCTAAACCTGGGGTACGTGACAGAGCAGCCAGGCAGCAACAACTGTCCTGGGGAAGAAGGACCCTTGTTTGTACAAATGGTTCACACTGCTGGGGTGGCAGAGGAGATGCTTTTTAGGGATCTGGTAAGGGGAACTGCAGACTAGCTACTGTTTTTTGCCTCACTGTGGCCAGTGCAATCCAGCCAGAAATCACTTTCTGGTTTTTCTAATTTTGTTGTCAGTGTCACCACTCTTCATCTGAGCAATTAAATGCTTAAGGCTTTAAGGAGAGATTGCAAGTCATGGAAGCGTGTGTGTATTAATTCTAGCAGGCGTATCTCTAGGAAGTTTGGTCGGAGCACTCCGATTTTATGTGATGTGCGCAGCTCCATCCACACTGGGAATAGGATTCCGATAGTAACAATGCTGTGCGGACATGGTCGTGACTAGCAGAGTTCTGTCACGGTTTCCCTGGCCAAGCTGCAGTCTGGCCCTGTTAGCTTATAACATGTTTCGTAACGGCTTTAAAGACCGCAGGGATAAAACTCATCCATGCCGGTCAGGGCAGCTACAACGCTGTAAGTAGCAATGGAGCTGTAGTTTGTGTCTGTAATCCAGCGTGGCGAAGAGTGGGAAGAAGCTGCTGCTCACCAGGGAGGGTGAAGTGTCTCCTCCTTCCCCTTGCCATGTGCCACATGCTTTGCTGAAGCAGCAGTGCATGTGCTGTGTAGGCTGATGCTCTGCAGCCTGGCAGACTGCCTCTTTTCACAAATGTAAGCACTTATGGTCTCTTTCTTTTTGCAAACGCGGTTCAGTGATGAAGAGAACTTCTGTGCCACAGTGCCCAAGGATGGACGCTCCTATTCGCCAACCCTTTTTGCCCAGACAGTCAGAGTCCTGAAGAAGATCAATAAGCCTGGTAACATGATAGTGGCATTCAGTAACCTGGCTGAGCGGATAAAGGTGAGCAGGAAGGGGGAAAAGGAGGAAGCCTTTGGCTCCTTTATTTCATCCAGAGGCTACTGCAGCACTCTGCTAATGTAATGCTGTTGCTCTGGGGGTTCCTTTCACCTGTTATACTCAGCCATACACAGAAAGAATGCTTCCATAAAGCACAGATCTCAGTTGATACTTCCTTAGAAAAGTCCTTGACCACACCCATCGGGCTGTCTTTAAGCACACCTATGTAACTGAAAGGAGGAAGCACAAAATTTGCTGATAAACACCTATCACAGTGAAAGAGCCTACTGAAATGAAAATGAAACACTTATTGCTACCAGTGAGAGAGGGCGAATAGATAGGCAAATCTGTCCAGGAGTATCTGAAGTGGGGCCAGGGGTGCCCTCCTTATTGCAGTTGAAGGACTTGAATCCCAGTGCATTGCACCAAGTTACAGCTCTTCCAGGATAACTTTGTCCTTTTTCTCAAAGAAGCATGCTGGCTTGTGCATAGATATCATGTGGTTAGAGAGAGAATAGGTGTTAAACTCAATACTGTCCTCCAAAAGCTGCAATTGCCTTGCACGCATTTTTGCCACAGAGACTTTTATACTGTAAAGGAAAGCTGAGCCATCTCTTCCCAGGGGCAAGGTATAGTCTTGCTACAGTTGTCAGGTCTGAAACCAGGAATAGGCTTACATCCTGGTGATGCAGTAACAGCTGTATAACTGTGCCAATTATGGAACCATTTGACTGTGAGGGCTTGCAGAAGCCACGTTGGTGTTTTGTTCCTTGAGCGTGACAGAGCTGTGAGCATTTGTTCTGGATTTGTTTAGAGTTCCTGTGATTTGTTAGCCATCCTGGTATCTGAGCTCTGGATACAAACCTAAAAGGTTTGATAGAACCTCCGGATGCTCGTGCATGCACTTTGCCTTATGCTGTTCAGCTGAGTGTGTCAGACTCCTGTAGAGGAGAAGGGGGAGCTGAGTCACAAGGTCTTGCGTTAAAAGCTGTGCACGTATCTACCAGTCTCTTGCAGACCGTCAACAGCAAGAAGAGGAGACGTATGCAGATGCATGTGATGAATTCTTGGATCCCATCATGAGCACCTTAATGTCTGACCCTGTGGTCCTGCCATCTTCCCGAGTCACCGTGGATAGATCAACGATAGCTAGGCATCTGCTCAGGTACTCAAAACAGGGTTGCTTGGGTCTGAGCGGTTACTTGCTCATTGAAGCCTTGATTTTGTTTGATAAGTGCCTTTTGCCTTCAAGCTTTTAGGCATAGTATGTATATGTACCCACTCTCCTCCTTTCCCAAATTTCCTAAGATTGGTCCAGAGTCTAGGAGCTTAGTGATACTGTATTTGGAAGTGGCCGTTTCAGGGTGGGAGGGAAATACAGAGGTGATAAACTGGTGAGATCTCCTGATTTTTTTTTTAAGCAGCAATTCCTAACCTTTTTTTGGCTGCAACCCGCTGCTGGGAGCAGAGTGGGGCAGCGGGGGCCCGGAGGCGGGGTGGGGGAGCTTCTGGCATGCAGCGTGGTGTGTCCTTTGTGTGTGGCGCTGCTGGCATTGCCCTTGCAACCCTCATTTGGGTCATGACCTCAGGTTGGAAACTGCTGCCATTTAAAGCGTGAACATATAAGATGGTTGTAATATCTAAAGTGTGCTGTTCTGAATCTCCAACAGTGATTTGCACCTAGTGGCATTGGTGTCCTGTAGGCATGTGTGACTCGTTTAAAGGAAGAGTTTTGCCTGCCTCTGTCCCAATTCCTTGGTTTCATAACGTTTGATTCTATCAGACCTGGCAGCGACTTAATCTCCTTGACATACACATTCTCTTTCTTTCTCAGTGACCAGACAGATCCTTTTAATCGGAGTCCCCTCACCATGGACCAGATCAGACCAAACACAGAACTTAAAGAGAAGATCCAGCGATGGCTTGCAGAGAGGAAAAAGCAGAAGGAGCAGCTGGAGGATACACTGTGAACTGAACAAACCAGAAGTACCTTTGCACCGATGAACAGTAGTTGGCTCTCGAGGAAGAAATGCATTGCAGAGAGGGGAAGCAGGGCAACAGAGAATGTGCGTCTGAACTACAGTACTCTTTAACCAAGACTGCAATTAGTGCATTGCCACCAGGCCTAGGGTCCCTCTAGCTTAGGGCCCTTCTTGTTATCCCCATTTTAGTATTTGCTGTGAGAGTTAGAGTTAATATTACAACCTTGACTGCACTACAGCTTCTCAGCCTAGGAATCCTACAGCCTCTTCTCTGTTTGCCCCGCTGGTTATTTTCCTTGTAGGGCTCATTCTTTATCGTTTCCAGTTTTAATGACGGCCGTCTGCATACGTCAGGGGCTTGGACACTGCCAGAAAAGCCCTTTCCTGGAACTCTCTCTCTGCAACTACTGCTTTGGCTTCAGACTTAAACTATGTAATGCTATTGTACGATGTATAATGTGAAAACAAAATGACTTTGTGTCCATAACAGCGACGGTACATGTTTGGAAGGATGGAAGAGGTTGTCTTAAGTTTTGTCTGTACATAGTGGTCGGTCAGCACCAGATAGAGCCACTGAGCCGCACTGAAAACAAAGTTTGAGCTCGTGCTCCAGGGCTGTAGGGCTGGCTGCAGGGAGGGAGAGCCAGATGCTGCAACGAAGCTCACGGTAGTAGTATCCGTAGCAGGGCGGGGGGCGAGCCGGGGGGAGGGCTGCTTCATGAAGCGCCTGGGGCCTGGCCTGGCCTGGCCTACTGGGGTGGCGGCAGAAGGGTCTCTGCCCTAGGCTGCCCCAGGGACTTGACCACCCCAGCGCTCCTGACACGTCCCTCGGTGGGAACTCTGAGTTTCTGAATAAGCCTTCGTTGGTCCTGGAAGGGGCTCGGAGTGCCCACGGGAGCCAGGCTCGGCCCAGGCAGGGGTGGGTACAGGCGCCGCGGTTCCTGCCCGCACTTCTAAGGCGCCCGCTGCTGGGCGCATGCTCCAGCCTGGGCAAAGGAGCAGGCCCCTGCTCTCCGCACTAAGTGGGACGCGGTCTGCTCGCGCGCTCGAGACCGGGGCTGCCCAGCCCGCCGCCGCTAAACCGCTCAGCGCGCATGCGCCGCTCCGCCCGGCTTGCCCCTCCCACGTGCCGAGCCGGGGCGGGTTTGTGCGCGTGCGCGCCAGGGGCCGCTTGGATTCCGTCGGCACGGTGTGCGTGCGCAGGCGCATCCCTTAGCGGCGCATAGGTGCCGGAGTCAGACGCCTGATCAGATTGCCGGCTGGGTCAGGCGCGCGGGCAGCCTGGCTTTGGGGTCCTTCGTGAGGTGACTTTCAGGCTCGCGCTCGCCGGTCGCTGCTCTTCGGTTTCCGCCATGGCCCAAGCGGTGAAGAGCCTGATCCAGCGTGCCACTGTCACCGGGCCGAAGCTCGTCAGCGGTGAGCGTCCGCCTGCCCGCGGCCCAGGCCCAGGCCTAGCCTGTGGCTGTGGCCTATCCCCGCCCAACCGGCTCCGCCCGTGTCTAGCCGAGTCCGGGCGAGCCGCACGGCCCGGCCCCTGCCTGCTCGTCTCTACGGGGCCTGAGCTCGCGGGGCGCCCACCCCCGCCCTCTGCGGCGTCCCCCGTGGCGGTGCGGGGGGAAGTGGTGGGCTCCTCGGCTGTCGGGCGAGTCCGCCCGGGCCGGGGTGGGGGCGTGGGAAAGCAGGCGGGATATGTGCGGGGACTCGTGCCCGCTCTTGCTGTTTCTGGACCGGCCGCAGGCTCTGGTGAGATCCGTCAGTCTGTCCGCCTGCGCCGACATGGGTGTCTGCGCCAACGCACCGCATCTTCCCCCGGCGCTCGGCACCGGTCACCCTAGGGACGCTTCCAGCTGCGAGGGGCCCTGTCTCATTCCTCAGCGCTCGCCCTGCCCCGGCGGGGAAGCCTCTCGCTTGCGCTAGAGCGAAGTGTTTCAAGTGGAGATGAGCCGGCGTGCGTCTGCAGCTCCGACGGCTGAGATCCTTCGGGTGTTGGTGGTGTGGGAGCTCACCGCATGGTGTGCCGTTGCCCTTAGCTGCTCTCTTGGAGGAGTGTCGTCCCACCAGGCAGCCTCGTTGGAAGAGTGCAGGTCTGGGCTGTACGTGGAGCCGGTCAGATGGTTTGAAGGCATCTGTCTCTCTGACTGCTACAGGCGTGGGGTTGGGCTAATGGTACCTGAAAAACTGGAGCAGCTGGGGGTTAACTGTCCCAAAGTCTAACTTTGTGGGACTTGGCGGAAGGGCTTTCCGTGGACAACCGGCGACTCGGGATTCCCTTTGTGCAGCGGGCCGAAGAGCTGGAGCGGATGGATCGTGCGTGGTGCGGAAGCCGGGGTTGTCGCGGTGGGGAGGGGATCGCGTCATTCCTGTCTCACTTAGCAGTGTGTGTGTCCAGATGCAGGCAGGTGACCTTGTTTAGTTGAGATACCTGCTGACAGCAAACTTAGGGCCAGTAATTCCAAAGCCAAACGGAGCAGAAGATGAAATCCACTTTCTCCAACGATGACTCGCTCCTGTTGTGGTGGAGATTCGGTTAATCAACACGGTGCAGGAATTTTCTCCTGGTTTCAATCTCTCGTGTTCACAGAGACTGATATTTGACCGCAGAAGCTGAAGCTTGTTCATAGTTTTTGCGTTAGGTAGAGAATGATGTATTGGAGGCAGTAGTGTGTGTAGGGGCAGTGTCTCTGATGCAGCGTAGGGCAGAGTTGTTGTGATGGGCTTTTCTGTTTGTTTGCATTCTTGACCCTAATGTTTCACGGGACCATTTCTGCTGCTGGTGGGGGGGCACAGTCTTACTATTTATACTTTTCCTTGGTGTGGTAGTATCTCAACAGGTTGTGGCAGTGGTTTAGCTAGGCCAAGTCTAACAGCTAAAGATTTATGCTGGTCACGTGGAGGCCTGACTTCCTTTGGAGCTGTAAGAGCTGATTATTTGTCGTTTTGTTTTAGTTTTTGTTGGTGGGTTTTTGGTTGTCTGTCTTCTCCTTCCCACTAGGACTCTTCCCTCCATTCAAAGTTCACAGTTGTGCTGTCTGGTAAAGGACACTTAATATTTTGTCTCCTTCCCTTTTAATACTAACTGTTATCAGGTAGTTTGGTAACCTTCAGCTAATGGAGTTGACAGTTTGCAAACCAGCAAATGAAGCTAGATGGTGGCTGAAGTCTTAGCATAATGGGTTCTTCATATAGGCTTCCTGAATGGCTGAACTTCTTGATGACGTAGACATATATGAATCTTTAGTGCTGCATTCTGTGTTAGTAAAGTGTTCTTAAACTAAAAAAAGGCAGGCCAGGGCACACGCGTAGCATATGCAGTAGGTGAATGCTAACACACAAATAAACACTTGTGTCCAGCCCACACATCTGTTTCTTTCAGTCTCTGGTGAGTTCATCTTAGTATTTTTCTTTTCCAGCTGCTGTGACTTATTCGAGGCCTCGTTTGGCCACATTTTGGTATTATGCCAGAGTTGAGCTGGTTCCGCCAACCCCTGCTGAGATCCCCAAGGCCATTGACAGCATGAGAGCTCTGGTCAAAAGCTTTCAGTCCGGTCGCCTGGCACAGCTCACAGTCAAGGTAACTGCAGGCTAACTGAGAACGGATGTGAATAACAGAAGCGTGCTTCCTCTGGGGTTTCTCCAGCCAGTTTGGTTAACACATTTTCTGGCTGGTTTACATATTAGCAGTATAAAAGGCAGCCCACCGTTTGATTAACCCACAAAGTTGCTTGTGTAACTTTAATCTAAACAAAACTCAAAAAATATATTAGACCCTTATCGATTCTAAGCTTTAGGCTCTTGCTGGGCTTGTTCTGGGACAGTAGATGCTTTTGTCCAGTGTCAGTTTTTTGCTTTTGAATATGATGAATTCTTCTCTAGTGAACTTTCACACAAGGTTTGAAGGTGGCTAGATGTCTTTCCCCCTCCCCCTGCCATGTTTGGGGTCTGCAGGTGTCTGACTGTTAAAGGGAATTCTGAATGCATTTATTGTTTTTTTGGTAAAAATATTAGCATGGCCAGCACTGTGTAGGGAGGAGCTGAGGGACATGGGATGAGAGATGACTAACAGCTGCTTTAAGAGATTGATCTGGAAGGAAAAACTCGTGGTTGGTTGGTTTGTTTAAATCAATGCTCCCTTCATGAGTGCAGTGAAGAAGAGCAGGGTGTGCTTTGAGTTTGTGGAGTCTGAACAGTATTCAAGCCCTACCTGTGGCTTGGGGTTCCTAGACCCGTACTTAAAATGCAGTTCCTTTGTCTGGGACCCACATTCCTATGGCCTGGGATAGGTAAAAACAAATAGATTTTGCACAGGAATCTGAAATGACATTATTTGGGTAGCTGGAGAAATAATGATCTGCATAAAGTAATAAACGCATATATATGCGTTTCCCTGCCTCAGGTTTGTAACGACTCCAAAGACGTCTGTGGGTGTGGGGCAGATACCTCCTATGAGCATTCAGGATTCTCCTCCAGCAGGTCGTGGTTCATCTGCTAAATAACAGAGGCACTTTTCCTCTGCTCCAGGTCGGCTGGTCTTGATGTTGGCTGCTCCTGCAATAAAATCATGCTTACTGCTTCAAAAGTCTGTGCATCATCTTTCTCTCTCTCCTGTCAAATACTTCCTGTTGTTGAGTCTCTCCTTCTAAATGGCTGTTCTGTCATCTCTGTCCCTAGGTCCTGGTTTAGTGGTTTTGATGCTTTCCTTGTTGCCCTGCAGAGGCCTTTTGGTCCAACTGCAAGGCATTTTTCTAGTTTGGCCAAGCTCTGTAGCCATGTAGCGTACATGACATTCAGATTCCTTCACCTTAATGCATGGCCATTAAGGGTTAATAATAAACATGCCTCTTGTTCTGGGAGGGATGTGGCACAGCACTGACAGCATGTGGTGAATTCTGTATACTGTGAAGTAGTTGGTGATGCAGGATTTCATATCAGAATTCATAAATTATGTAACAACATATTTCTTAAGGACTTGCCAGGTTGTAAAACTAGCTGTCCATCTAATCCAGTCACTGTTGCTGGTGGTGGCAAATACCAGATGTTTCAGAGGAAGATGTGAGAAGTACTGCAGTCAGTTATGTGACGTGTTACACCAGGATCCAGACCCCTGAAGTTTTCCTCTCATTCTTATTACAGATTTTACTTTGCAAGAGCACTTGTTTCCTTTTCCATAGTCGTGTAAATATGTATGCATGCCCTCCACCCGTTTTTGCACCCTGTTACACTCTTTGCCATGTGGTGTCTGTGAGCTCCACTGGCCAGCTGTGAATTGGATGGAAAAAGTATTTCTTCTGGCCTCGCTGAATATGCTGCGTTTCATCCCGTTGTGTCGTTCTCTCCTTGGATTAACTGCTATGCACATGAAATAGAGGGGGTAGAGAATAATGTCTCCATCTTTGTGTAGTGCCCTGCACAGTAGTGATTGGCCTCTGGGTGCTGCCCCAAAGTAACTGTTAAAGCAGCATGCAATGTGGTTCCCAGCAAGCTGGTGAATTCCAGGCCTGCTTTCCAACTAGAATGCCCTTTTCTTGGTCTGCATGGAACAATTCATTAGTAAACTTGTTAACATTACGTACAAAATGAGACGGATCATGTTTGAAAAAACTTGAACTTCAGATGACCAGTTCTAAATGTTCTTCAAGTGTGAGGTTTTTTCCTGATGGTGCGTCCTGCATTTTGAAACTTTATCATTTTGTTATGGTGTCAGACTTCACAAGGTCATTTAAAATGCAAAAACTGGTCTTAATGGCTTCTGAAAGAGCCAAAAAGTGAAGGTCTAAACTCACCATCCTAAAACATAGCACATCTGCTGCATATATTTCTTGAGTCTGGTAAATGTAGGCTAAAAGCCACAGGTATTTAGTGTACAGAGTAATATTTTCCAGGATCTTGTTTAACCACTGGCGTGCTAACTTAAAATGCTTTGCTTGTGCCATGAAAAACAATTGAGCTTCAGTGATTAAGGCTTACGACTCTGGGAGACTGTATAGGTCAAGAGTTGAAAAGCATTTTTAATGTGTGAGCTTTTCATCTTTTAACCCTTCTGCTTCTGGAACAGCGGTGCATTTTTGGCAGCAAGGTTTTCCTCAGTGCTCACTTACATGAATGGCGTCGCTGCCCAGCAGCATGGAAAAAATCTAACATTGCTGGATGTGTTGAAGCTTTTTTATTCTTTGATCAATATTTTTGCTTTTGGAAAGTCTTTCTAAAGGGCTCCCACAGTTCAAAGAAAAAGCTAATGTATTTGAATGCCCTTATAAATAGGTAATGCGATGTTTATGTGGGAGGGGGTTTAAATTCAGGCACAGAATGTTCAGCTAAAGCCAAGAATCCCATCTCTTGCCCTTGGTAGCTTCTTATTTTTGCCCTTGCAGTTGAACTTTGTGTATGCTAACAAGGCAAAGGGACTGGTGTTATTGTAGTAGCAAATGTTCTAAATTGTGGCTTTCTTTTTTTCAGGAAGCTGTGAGGAACGGTTTGGTGGCCACAGAGGTGCTGATGTGGTTTTACATCGGTGAGATCATAGGCAGAGGCAGCCTGATTGGATACAATGTTTGAAGACTAATCCTTAGTAGTGTTATGTGTCACTTCTTTGTGCCCCAAGTCTGTAACAGTATCTGAGGAAAATAAAACCAGGAACTGGTGTGGAATTGTGATGGTCTCTTGGTGGCATTTGGAATACAAGATTTTGTCTTTATCCTGTTAGTATTGCCAGCTATGGAGAGAGGATCAGTTAGTATCTGGCTGCCCGTGGAGGCTGGTCCACTTCAAGCACCTCCATGCACAAGAAAATGGATTTATGCTCTTCTGCACCTGTAAACAGGCCTCTCATTTGGCAGCATGCAACCTAACAGGGACTGAAACTCTTTCTGCACACCCCCCCCCCCCCCACGTGCTGATCCTAAAACTAAGTTTGTGA
>NW_017728982.1:617295-619691 GCF_001723915.1 Gavialis gangeticus
CCCCCCCCCCCCCCCCCCAGTTGCTGATCCTAAGACTAGTATTTGGAAATGTTGACCGAACTTGAGTCTGTTAGTCAGATAAAGTGTTTATAGCTGGTGAGGTCTTAGGGCTGAGAACCAATTTCACATCCCCACCAGATGTTTCCTTCTCTTTGCCTCTGACACTGTTCTAGCATTTGCTGTAAGTGGGATCAGTAATGTTTTAAGCCATCAAAAGAGACTTAGCATCCCAGATACCAAACAGTGTGCAATGTTGGTTCTCTCATTACCACTCTGAGATGAAAGTAGTATAGGTGAAGAAAGAAGATAATTGGAATGTGACCTCCTCAAAGTCTCGATTCCTCGAAGCCTGGTAGTGTGTGTAATGTAAATCATCCAAGTTCCCAATCAGTTTGCTTTGCTCAGCTGAGGTTTTGGGGAGAACAGGTGCAAAGTTGTCTTGCTGTAGTACCATCTAAGATTAACTTGAAGAAAAAAACGAGCAAGAAATGGGCAGTTCTTAAATTGAGTTGAAAATGCCACTTACTGGAGTCATAACAGTGTTCTTTGAATGGGACCCAATGTTCTTTATGATTTATTACTATAGGGAAAGGAGCTTTTCTTTTCCATATTGATGCTAACAGCATCAGCTAGCACTGTCTCTCTGGAATTGTATTTTGCAGAAGACTTAACTGACATGTGACTGCTAGGTTGATTTTTAAGTGACAAGTGTCGCTGTGTATCATAAAAAGCAGAGTGATGTTATGTCTTCACTAAACGAAAATGATATTAAGTCATTTCCTCCAAAGGGAAGTAAAGCATGGTTGCTTAACCCCAGAGCTGGAGAACCTGCTAAAAGGGACAGCTCTTTAGAAGAAAAGCAGGACTTCCCAACTTCCCTAGTGTTGTGGCCTAGAACAGTACCTGTGCATAGATGAAAGATGATGGCATAATTTTAAGACATTCCATTAGCAAAAGCAGAGGCAACATGCATTGAATTTCTCACACCTGCTGACATTTGTATAAAGCTACTTCATCAAGAAAGAAAGCACACGTGGAGGCCTGTCATCTTTGCCTCCACTGACAGGTATTGCCCTTGCTGTGAAACAAGCTATTGCAGGCACTAAGCAGGCAGCGGTGTGCTAGCTCGCAAACCTTCGGTGAGTTGGAGTAAACTAATGTGTACTTTCTATTTGGACAGGGAGATAGGTACAGCTGCAGTTCCCTCTTGGCTTGCTCTGTGGCCATGTGAGCTTGCTTTCAGGTCCTTTGTGAATCTGCAGTCCTCTGGCTTGGCTGCCCTATGGAACATTAGAAATCTCTTGGCAGGTGACTAACAGTACCCAGATGATTTGTCTCTGCAGCAACAGCACAGGCCTTTGCCAAAACGCTTCCCTCTGGCTGGAAGTCTTCACACTTCTGTCACCTCGTACGTTGGGGCCTCCTTGCTGTACTCCTTAGAGAGGGACATGGCTTTCTTGGCTGCATTGCCTCTGCTCTGCCGATGCTTGATGGGGGAGGAGGGCATTCACTTGAAATGGGAAGTGTTGGAATTAGGCCTGGACAAGGCTCCTAACAAGCCTGCTCTCGAGTCCCATGGTATTTTAAGGGCTACAAGAAACTTGGAGCTTGGTTTCTTCCTGGAACTGCTCTACTATCAGTGCTGTGCTGCAGGGGGGGAGAACAGCACCAGTACAGAACTAGCAAAGGTCTTGGCCCTGCTCTACACTGAGTAACAGCCTCACTGCTCATCAGAGCTGTTTGGTTTCTTAGCAAGTGATGCTCCCAGCAATTCCTCCTTCCAACAAAGCTACTGCCTCGGGCCTTCCTACTGTGCTCCTTTTTGCATATCTAGTAAGGAAACAGCACCTTTCAGAAGTGGTATTAATCTTGGGCTCCTTCCGTTATTCCTCCTTCCCTTCCCTAGAGATGGGAGTTTGGGCTCCGGCCACCTGTGCCTGTCTGCACTCAGTAACTCCCAGCAGAATTCCCTAAAGGCATAAGGGCTCCGGGCAAGGTTACCTGAGCCACGGGCTCGGGTAGGGAGCGCTCTAGCTCTATCTTGACTGAGCAGGTTGGCTGCCTCGGTTCTGTTTTCCTTTATAATGCAATTCAATTCAAGCTCCGTTCAGGATATGCACATTTTCCTCGCAGTCGTGCAACAACCGCGGGCGGGGCGGGGCGGGTCCAGCCCTGCTTGGACGGGAAAGCACGACCTGCGATGCGGAGGTGGCTGGCTAGGTCTGGGACGCGGCCGAGCGGAAGCCCTGTCTGCCAGCGGCCCGGCCGCTCGCTGCCGCCCGTCTGCCAGCCCAGCCCGGCTCAGTCTCCTGCCACCCCGGGCAGGGTCTCGCCCGCGGCTGCGGCGCGGCCACGTGTCGCTGGCGCCGCGGGCGGGGCTGGCGGGAAAGCCCGGC
>NW_017728982.1:619880-621612 GCF_001723915.1 Gavialis gangeticus
CTGCCGGCTGCCCGCGGCTGGAGCCGGACGCGGGGCTGCAGCGCCGCCGGCCCCCGCGACACGCTCACGTCTCTGCTTCTTCCTGACAGGTGGGCAGCGGTGCGGCGAAGAGGGGCGCCTCCAGCCTAGGACACCCCCTTTTCTCGGCACGGGGTAGGTCGGCAGCCAGGTCCCCGCAGGCACGTCCGAGCTCTGCTTCAGTGGGCTGTTTTCAGCTAACGAGGGTAACGCTTTCAAGATACTGTCCAGATGTGTCCCGCCTCTTGGTTCGAGTACCAGAGGGCAGGAGCGGAGGGACCCGAGTGCCTTTTAAATGTGTCAGCGTCCGGCATTTTTGGCATGAGTCCCGTCACCTGGCAGCAGGTGCCACAGACCCTGTCCAGGACCCACTCTTCCATCTCCAGTAAAGGAGCTGCGAGCACTTCAAACATATCAGTTCTTTAAGCCTCACAACCCTCTTGTGAGCTATGTTGGGCACAGAGGGTCTGAGTATCCTGCCCGGTCAGCCTGTCACGGCAGCAGGAGCAGCAGCTGCTTTGCTTTAAAGTGATGTTCAAGCTACTGTGTTTTCTAAACCCAGATACTTTCCTCTTCTCTGGTTGCCTCTGCCCCACTCTCTGCTCAGACTTTAGCCAAAAATTGGCCGTGACCCATGGCTTGTTCAGCCACTCTACTTCCGGGCACTCAACAGGAGCGGGCATCGCGGGGGTATGAAGGAAGGCCGTGATGCCAGCCACAGATGCACACAGAGCTCTTGTTGTGTGCAAGATAGCAGTGCTGTGACCCACACATGCATGCTGCCTTCCTTAGAGATCACTTCTGCTTTGCAAAGCCTCTTCCTTCTATAAAGTGGCCCTTTTACATGCCTGGTCAGGAGCTGGCCCTTCAGGTCCGATAGATCCATCCAGCCCTAAAGGAGCCATTTTGCACCCAGTAATTGCACTGTGCTCCTCAGCATCTGTTGGGCTTGCACCTTCTCGGTGCCGAGGGCCGGTTCCACGCAAGGCGTCGTAAAATCAAAGCTCCTGTCATAGCACAAGGACGAGGGTAGGAGCTTAGTGCACGCTTGGGTCTAAGTCATCTTCCTCCTAGTGTCTGATGCTTTATTGGATCACATCGGGTTGTGAGAGGGCACCTGCCTCCTTTCTCTCTGGAACAAGGAAAGTGCACGTGGCCCTCAAAGGGGGAGATGATCCCCCAGGAATCCTGCACCTGTCATGCAAGTAGGTATGTATGTGTGAAGGGAAGCTCCGTGAAGTACACGGAGAGAAGTTACACGGTTAAATCGAGATCCTGACTTCCGAAACAGTGCAGTCCCCAGAGATAGGGACGCGGGGCCTGGGGCACCCAGCAGCTGACAGCCTGCAGGTCGCGGCTTGAGGCAGAGCAGGGGCGCCCATGCGGAGCCCTGCCAGCCTCTGAGCTCTGCCAAATGCTTGTCACAGGGGCGAGGGGGGAGGCCCCTGCTCCTGCATCCTGGGCACAAGCTGGCAAGCCACCTCTTGCGGCTGTGCCATCCGCCCCCTCCTCCACTGCTGGGCCCGGGACGGGGTCTGGGGCCGGACCGCCGCAGGCAGCACGGTCCCCAACTCGCTGTGGACGTCACCAAAGCCCGGGTGACCAGCAGGGGGGCTGGCAGCCCCCCGGGCAGGCGGCCCCCCGTAGTTAGTGAACAGCCCCGTGCACCTCCCACCAGGGTTGGACGACAGCGGCCGCGGGCCGGCGTGCGAGG
>NW_017728982.1:621997-632907 GCF_001723915.1 Gavialis gangeticus
CCCGCCACAAAGGGGCCCGGCCCGGCCCGGCCGGGCTCGCCGCTGACAAGCGCGGGCAGACGTGCTGGGGGCGTGTTGCTCGCCTGGCTGCAGCATCCCGGGCCCCGCGCGGCACGTGCCGGCCTTGGCACCATTTTCTCTGACAGCGTTGGCCGTCGGGGGCTGCCAGGGCTTCGCTGCCCCCAGCCCCTGTACTGCCCCCGGTCCTCACCGCCTTCACCACAGGCCTGTGCTTTTGTTCCCTGCCCTCCTCTCGCCTGCGCCAGGGTCTCCCGGGGACGGGCCGGTGTCTCACAAGTAGACGTGGGCCGGCAGAACCTGAGAGCAGACCCCTCGGCCGAGCGTCGGAGCCTGGGCCCGGGATGTTTTGGGGCTATGGGAAGGAGATGACACAGGGTTGTTGCAGGGGCTGTGGGTTGTTACCCACCTGCCCGTGTAGGCTTTCTTAGGTTAAGATGCTTCCGATCTTTGCACGTTCGGCTCGAAGGGCATCTCTGCGTAAAGAATAAAGCACGGAGGGCCGGGCACGTCTCGACAGCGGATGAAGATTTGCTCTGTGAGCATTTGAACCATTCTCTGATAATGTTCACAGTGCCGCAGTTCACGTTGGTGGTATCGAACGACAGTTTTGTGAGAGCGGGTACTTCATTTGTTTGTAAGGATGTTCTGGCTTATCGGTTGCTTTTAATGTTGTTAAGTGGTCGAAAAACTTCTGCCTTCTACCGTAGCCAAAAATGAACCGTTTGCCTCCTAGTTCAGTGGTTGTGGGCTGTGAAGAAGCACTGAGTGCAGCTCATCTGGCAGCAGAGACAAGTATGGGATAAAAGCAGGAATCTTGTTCAGATTTCGGAAACCACAGAGTGAATGGCAGACCGAGGCTCCGCAGCAGGAAGGCAGATGAGCGTACACGTTAACGCTGCTAGGAAAATTAGACGTGTTCAGTAATCTTCTCCTCCTTGCCCCCACTTAGTGTCTCCCTGGTGGAAACCCGTGATTCCCTACAATTGCACTACGCTGTGTTTCTGGACCGTTAGACTAGGTGTCACTATTGCTTTTCAGAGTGGCGGTTCTCTTCGCTTGTAATCTTGGAATACAGAGGTCAGAAGTTTTCGATCCTGTTGGTTGCAAGGTTTGGCTCATCTGAAGTCACGTGGCATATTTTACTAATAGCCAGAAGTTGAGGGACAAGCCCACTTGAAAGCGTGACTAGATTCCTGTGTGATAGGAGCTGTGGATGTGCAGCCTGAGCTGTGATCCAGTCCCAAATCTTGTTTGCATTTACTGGTAGAAGAGCTGGAGCAGCTTTGGTTTAGCTGAACATCTGAGCAATAATGTTTTGGCTCCTGTGCACAACAACAGATTTGGGATGCAGCTGCCTTGACTTGCAGTAGGCGATTCCAGGAGCCCCGTTGCCATTTGCCTGGGACTGAGTATATGCCAGGGGTGTCCTTTGAACCCTCGTGTGAACTTTACGCTAGTTGTTATTTCCAGGAACTCAAAGGTCTTCTCTGGACCAAACCAATCAAAAAAACTTCCTGCCTAGTGTCAAACAGTATTGGGACTTGAGGGAATCGTACTCGTTACGTAATGTTTTAGGGGAATCTGCTTAAAGCCGAATGTTGCATCTGGGGATCCTCGATGATCAAAATGTGGTGGAAGAAATTGTGAGGTGGTGTTGGGTAATTTTGTGTTGTGGATCTCGGGCTCTTCCCAGGTCAGATCTGCAGTGACAAGTCTAGGGACAGCAGCAAGAGGTCCAGCAGGCGCAAAGCAAGCAGAGGCAGTATCTGTGCGGCCCTTGCTTGCCCCTCGGCCACTGGTTGCCAGGTCCATTGGGGCCCAGGGGCCCCGAATTCCACAGCTGGCCTCTGCTTGGCTCCGCCACATCTTCCAGTGGCCTGGCAGACTGGACAGGGAGGCTCTGTGGCCACATCTGGTCCGTGGGCTGGTCTTGAGCAGCAATTCTCAGCCAGGGTGCTGCGGCATCCCAGGGTGCTGTGAAGTTCTTTTAAGGATGCTGCATGGTGCCATGCAATATTGGCAATATTTGGTGTGATGCACGGGATAAGCCTGGAGGTTTTAAATAGGAATTCGTAGAATCAAAACATTGCTGACCTGTTGTGGTCTTCTGAGTCCTTCATGACAGTGTCGGAGACGAGTGGGCCTGGAAGGGACCTCCAGAGGCTGTCTAGTCCATCCCTCTCCCTGAGGCAGCATCATCCCTGTAGAAAAATTGCTGTAATATTTGTCCCTAGTCAAAAAAAAAATGTGTGAAAGCTGAGAGCTGGCATTTTCTGACGTGGGCCTTGAGTCAAAGGACCTGAAAACCACTGGTCTAGAGTGAAGCGCACTTGGCTGTTAGGCTTTGCCATAGTGAAACTTGGTGGGGATTTTTGCCCAGTAAACCTATGACAGATTGAAAAGTGTGGGTCTTGTCCTCTCTACTTGATGAGTGGGACATACATCTCAAGTTCAGTATTTAGTAGGATTTGGGTTATACATTGTAATAAGAGTCTGTGGCATGGAGTGTGTATGGTGTAGAAATCAAGGAAGAAAGCATTTGTGTATAATTGCTGCTTATCAGAGAGAAATATTTGCCAGCTTTGTCATTTCAGATGTTCTCCCTCCCCCAGCAATACTTCATTCAAGCTTTGTGAAATAAAGTTGAATCCATGCTGTGACTTGTTAGCTTTCAGTTGCATGCAAGTTAAAACTAAGTTACAAAACCTGGAAAAGGAGTTGTTAAAATGGAATATTAACAATAACAATAGTGGCATTGGTGACATGGCTGCAATTATACATGGATCATGATTTTTTTTTATGAAGCTAGCATTAGAGCCATAGAGGTTTGCTAATGGCTGACTTGTTTTAAAATTGTACTACATCCATGTGCTGGAAGGCGTGGCTTCCTTATTATGGCTACAGTTATGTCTGAGCTGAATACTACAGATAATTTCTTTCTTACACTTGCATAGAAGTGTTGCCTGTCTCTCAGCTGCTTTTCCTAATTTTGTGTTACAGATTCATCGCAAGACTGCCAGCAGTTTAATTTGTGAAGTGCAGACACAAAGCTCTGGGCTGTCAGTGGTCTCATTATTAGTGTATGTGAGCAAGGCGATCAAGAGTCTGTTTCTGTGTGTACATGTGAAGCAAAACCTGGGCATATTGTAACCCAGGATATGTGCATTTCATACCAAGAGTGAAAAGATCTAGCGCATCCCTAGCACCAGTGGGAAACAAAGTATAAAGTAGAGCCACGACTGCCAGATTCCCCCTAGAAGTTCCTCAGCTTTCTGGAGCAGCTGTCACTTCTGGAGTGCTTGTCGCAGCATCCTTTGGAAGGCCAGGCTTCTTAGTTTGTCCTGCAAGGAAGTAGATGATCTTTTGGTGGGTGGGCAGGGATGTTATGTTCAACTTTTTTAGAGGGAGCAGTGATGTATAACAGATCATTGGATGAGGCAGAGGTACGACTTGGCTTGTTTGCACTAGAAATGCCAGAACTACTTGGCATTACGTTTCTTCTCTTGGCAGTAGTACTCACTGTACTATACCTGCTAGATGTGTTGGTGAATTAATGTTGTGATTTTTTTTTTTTCTCTTCTAGTTTTGGAGTGTGGGAGTTAAGAGTACTGAATTGTGGAGTTTACCAGACCACATCAGTGAGACACTTGGATAACTTGTTGCCTTCTTGAGACACCAATTCATCTTTCTACTGTTCTTAATTGGCAGAGAATAGAGGCATTTGCTTTTTGACCCTCCTCTTCAGGCTAACCCCCTTCCTCTCCCAGCGGCTCCGTACGTTCTTCTGTAGCACAGTATTTGACCATATGTAATCCATGCCATTTGTTTCAGATGTAGAAGTGTTCTCTCATTGCACTCTCTGTTGAGGGGGAAGGTGTGTTTACACAATATGCCTGGAGACTTTGCAAATGTTGGTACCAAAGTTTACTACCTGCCCTGTTCATTACCGCTTCACCCTTTGAGTGCCCCTCTGTGCATAGCCCACAGGTAGAGTGGCACGTCAAGGGAGTTTTAATGCGTTCCTTACCTTCACATTCCCTTTTACTGTTACGTTCTGATGTCATAACAAGATGAGCCTTCAGGGATGATGGGAAGAATATGTAATATCCAGTAGAGCTTAAAATGAGATGTGTGCCATTTATCACTTGATCTTTTTGCCCCACAGAGTGTTTTGGGGGGAATGGATTTGGAAGTATACTGTGTAAACTTTATTACCAGCTTTCAGTACAAATTAGTTAGTAGCCAGATCTTTTGAATTTGCCTGTTTCTATTCTTCTGAACAGCATATGGACATTGTGGTATAGGGTTGATCGTAAGCATTGTGGCTTTGGCTTTTGAGTCAGCATGTGAGAGCTTCCATTTCAAGGAAACTGCAGACATTGACCCAAAGATTTCTGAGACTTTATTCAAATTTCAGACATAGTTTAGCCTGAATTTTAAGCTTGCTGAAATAATACTTGTCGCTTTAGATCAGTGTTTCCCAAACTCTTGATACCTGAGGCATACTTGTCTGGATTCAGATTGGCAGCAAGCTTCACTCTTACACCCAAAAAGGTATCTATTTGTAAGTCTTAGGCAGCGGTGCCCAATCTTTTGGCGCCAGTCTGCGTGCCCTGGTGGAAGGATTGGGGTGTAGAAATTTGGTGACAGGGGAACGGTGACCATGTTAATTGCCATCGCTTCCCCACCGCCAAATTTCTGAACCTGTGGGGAGCCCTGCGGCTTGGCAGGCTGGATCTGATGCAGATGAAGTGCCACTTCTCATGGCACGCTTTCACTCTTCTCTGCAGCATACTCTTTGGGAATTGCTGCTTTAGATTGTCTTAAGGTCCATAGATGCTGAAGCAAAGGCACTTTGCTGGAGTCACAGTTTTGTTTGTGGAAAGTCTGGTGCTTCATTCATAAACATTAGATATGCTTCAAGGTGCAGGGTCTTTCAGTTGAGGAGTTATCTTTTATGTTGTATTGAAGGAATAGCAAAAGTTCTTACCTGTGCTGCTTTCTCACATAGTCCTGTGCAATAGTTGAATAACGTTTTAGTTTGGTACTTAGTGAAGGTGTTCTCTTAAATCTTTCATCTAGAGCCCAGAAGGCTTTGTTGATGGGCTGTTGATATAAGACAGACATTGGGCATCATTGCTGAGGCCTTGTCTCTGATTGCTCTTCTCATGACTCATTGGACACGGAGGATACTTCTGACAGAATAAGTCTTCACGACGATTGGAATTTGACAGCACTGTTGTAGCATCCTGAAGCGGTTGGCCGTGCTGTATAATCATCGCTCTCTTTTTTTTTCTTTGAGTTGGTATTGCTGAGTGTTTATAGACAAGTCCCCGCAGTTGAGTCTCCTTCACAGCCAGTAAGTAAAACGTGAAGATACTTGGGCATCATGTGAAAGGCAAAAAGATATCCTGTATGTGAAAGATGTGTTGCTTTTCAAGAAATTCATAGTGGAGCTGTTAAACGCTTTAATATATTGAAAAAATGCAGTTAGTTGCTTCCCAAGACTTTCATTAGAGATCAGCTCAGCAGTATCACGGAATAGCTATATGTATGTCCAGAAGGATCTGGAACACCGCTGCTTTGATGTGCGTGGGTAGTTTTGACTATTAATCAGTTATGTCCATTTAAACGATGAGGTTTTCTTTCCTGTCCTCAGATGGTAGATGACTCGGTCTTGCTTTCTAGATGTTCTGCTTCCAGAACTGGAAAGCTTACCTGAAGTGGTCGGTGTATTGCTAGCACTGTTATATAGGGTCTGGGAGAAACGTGGTTTCATTTTTCAGTTGTTGAGTTTAAATTACTGAAGTAATGCACAGTTCTCTTTAACACTTTGGGTGACCCCCTGCTTCTGAAGCTGTTGTGGAAAGCGCTTCAGTCAGAATGAAACAATTTCAGGTATGTTGCAGAAAGCATTTCCTGTTTTCTCGGAGTAAAAATTGTGAATAGAGATTATGCATATAGAGTAATGTAAGCCTGGGCAGGATTTTGCCTGTGATGCTCATTCTTTGAGATGTGGGGAATTTATTATCTGGACTAGTAGCTATTGAGCCAAGATAACATTACGGGTACAGCGTTAGCCTCTGAAGACAGCTCTTGCATACCTTTCTAAGGTGCTACATCATTGGAGGAAAACCATGGTGGGTAAAGGAGTAGGAACAGTAAATGAATGTACCGATACCTGTATAGTTTGGAAATTAAATAAATCCCCAGAGCGCTCCACGGAATGGCTCCATCAGCCTTTCTGGTGCTTCTTCCTATCAGTGTAGATCAGGGAAGCAGTCCTGTGTGCTTCTGAGAATCCATGTTGCCCTCCAGCTGAGGTTTTCCAGGTGCAGCGTATTCTGAAGACCAGAATTCCTTATGAAGTCTTTATACAGAGTTACTCTGGAAAATGGTTTATAATGTTACTGCCAGGTCTTACTGGTATCATCTGCTAATTCATCTTAATAGGTGTTTGAGCATGACTTTCTATGGTTGAATTGTGCTGAAGAAACTTTTGTCTGTCTAGTCACAACTTTAAACTCTGTGTGAGTGTCTAGGTAGTCTGTAATATTGATGGAGAAAGGAAAGCTTCCAGAGCCTGTCTGAATGGACAGAATGTTCCCTCTTGGCATGAGTGAGTCCTCTTGCTTCCATGCCTCGCATAAGGAACCAGCCGTTGTCAACATTTCATTCATAATCCTCAGCAACCTTTTAGTATTGGGTTAGGCTTTCTCAGGTGAACACTGTTTTTTTTTTCTGCCAGAGTTTGGCACCTTGACTGATACCTTTGTACCTGGCCCTCTATGACAGGGGCTGCACAGGGGTATTGGACAAGAAAGATGAGACAAGTGGTAGAGCTTTCTTCCCAGTCCAGACCAGTGGATCTTCTGCGCTGCCATGCCTTATGCTGACGAGCGAATCCTCTCTCCTGCCTGCAGACCCCCAGACAAAAGTTCAGTTCCCCACTGTATCCTGTGGCTCCTGTGCCCTCCGTATCCGTTAAGGTGTTCATGCTCTTGGGACATTCCGCGTAGAAAAACTCTGGGTTGGGGGAAGTGATGTGGGAGCTCCCTGCTCGCCACAGAAGGCTGGCCAGTAAATTGGTGCGCTAGCCTACCTGGAGCCCTTTTCTTAAGCGTTGTCAGGAATAAGATTTATTTCTTGGCTCTATGTTTTGAGGTAAAATCAGATATGAACGTTGTTACAGTACGATGAATGTCAGTGCTGGTTGGTACTGGTTCAGGCTTGTTCTTCTTTGTCAGGTTAGTTTATCGAGCAGGAAATAAATCATTTAAGACTGTGGTTTAGCTTGTGAAACTATATAAATTGATATTGTTTTATTTTTAATGATCAAGTTTAGGAGTTGGGGAAATAGGTGAAAAATAATGGACTTAGAGCTATTGGGCATGAGCAGGAATGACCAGTTTTGGCCTACCAAAGCACTCGCATTTATTAAGGAGTACTAAAGGTTTACGTTTGCCTGGGGATGGTTTCATCTGCATCTGAAAGATAATGGCCGTTTGTGGCAGTGACTTCCCAACAGCTTTTAGGTGGAGGGAGGGCAAGGACAATGCGTTTGGTTCGGAACGCGCTGGAGAAACGGGCATAGCTGGGGTATGAAAGCCGAGAGATGGCAGTCGCCCAAAAAATATCTTGGGCAAGAAAATGAGGTGGCATTACAGGCCTGAGAGTCCTGCCTTCTGTGAAACTTCGTTTTTCCCTTGCCTGCCTCCCCTCCAAGCGCCATGGTTAGGGTTCAATCTCTGGTTCGGTTAATGCAGTCGGAGATCACTGCCAGAGGTCGTGAGCAGCTCTGCCCATGGAGATGACGGTTAGAAAAGTGTTAAATGTCTTTTAGCTATCCATCGCCTGCATTCAGACACTGGTTTGATTTGGTTTCCAGCGGGCTTGTGATGACTGGTGTGCTGGAATCTTCGAATCTTTGATACTTGTCTGCTTTCCAAATAAGAGCAGGCAAAGCAAATGGGCAACTGTACGTGAACCAGAACAAAGTCCGAAAGGCCCAATTTTATGCTGGCCATGACAGTGCCTCCTTAAGAATGACCATTTACAGAATCTGGTTCAAAGCCAGCTTTGAGATTTTTATTTGGAGTTGGAAACAAACGGTTTTCATCAGAAAATCAAAGGCGTTAGTAGTTCAGTAGTAAGCAGATAAAAACGTTTACTCCAGAGCATTGCATTATGCCACGTTGCATCCTTAGCCATTTTTATAAAGGTGTTATCCTTGGATGGGAGAGAAGGCTTAAAAAAACAAAACAAGGCACTAGTTTTATTTATGATTAAAGAAAATCCTTTAACCTGTGCAAGTGTCTAAACAATTTTGTGGGTACAAAATGTTGTGCGTCGTTGATTCTTTGCTCGTGTGTATTAGTCTTTCCAGTTTGTTCTTTTAAGCTTTTTGGTTTCTAGATTCATTCTTAAGTAGGATTATAGTTGCACCCTTTGGGCTGGGAGCATGTCAGAGCTGTGGTTTTACCCTTTAAGACTTGCTCCTCAGCCAGAAATTGCTCTAAGTTGGTTTTTTTGGTTTTGTTTGTTTAAATTTAGTTTTCAGGCTTTGTTAGACAATGAGCCGGTTGAGCTGAGTAGGTCTAGTCGTCGATGTGGGACAGGCTACCATACGATAATTTGTGTGGAATTTTACACAGATTTTCAGTGTATGGAAACAGCTTTGAAACAAAGGATCTCTTATGTGGTTACAAGTTGTCTCGACACTTCTTGACAGGTAGGGTCTTGCATCTTTTTACTGAAGTTGGACTTGTGGGGTTTTTGTCTTTTCTTGCAATATGGGGGGGGGGTGTCGTATGCCTATGTTGAGATACTTTTTTCCAGCACTGCCTAATAATTTAATACAAATTTACTGAAATTTTAAACACAAATTCATAATTTAATATTGGGTATCAGTGTTGCCTTGTCTGGGACTTACCTCGGTCTTCCAATAGAGAATTATTTTACACGTCATTCTACAATTCCTGTGTACTGCGGGTTTTCTGTAAGGTATTATTTTGGCTTAAACTCTGAATTTCTTTGCTTTTTGTGGGTGGGCATAGTCTTGAGTTGAATAATGTAAATACGTCTTTGCATGTGTTACTTTTTCCTTATAAATACTTCTCTGCATGTACTTGAAGTATTTTGGGTTGTGTTATGCTTTCTACTTTACTGCATCAGAATACAGAAGTTGGTAAGATCTATTTTATGGTCCTTTTCAGTTTTGAAACCACTTGCCAGAAACTTAAGTAGTCCTTGAAGTACAGCTATTATTGCTAGTCTTAAAACATTTGTATAGTTATGCGCTGCCCACTCTGAACACGTTGGAACGGTTAGCAAGACTGTTTTGCGTAAAAAATCTCTACAGTTTTTATATCGATGGTTCTTGAACTCACCGTGAACTATCATGTGTTCAGGCTCTTTCCTGGTGAAATGCACTGGGGCTGAGTCAACGGGAGGCCGAGAGACTATGAAACGAGCCAGTGTAGGAAAAAGGCTTCTCTCTTACCAAGTGGTCCTTGAATGAAATATTTGCAGAACTCACAACCCTTACAGACTTGCCACAAGATGGACTGTCGAGTTCGCTCTGCTCCAAAGCCATCCCACTCTCTTCAGCACTTTTGTTCCATTCCTATCCAGCCTTGTTTTCTTCTACTGCCAGCTTGGTAACCTGTCTCAGTTGGATAAGAATTTGTTTCCCTCTTCCTGCTCGGCAACTTGTAACAGTGCACTCTTCTGTCCTGAGACCCAGTCCCTGAACTCCTGAATCCGTGGAGGTTGTTGGTTGGCATTGCAAGTGTAGACTAGTGCTTGAAGGAAGGGACTGGTACTTGGAATTCCTAGATCCTTGTGAAATCCAGTGTCTTGGGGCACTGCTTATTACCAGGTACCTGCATTAGAGACGTCTTGTGATGCTTAAATGTTTGTAAACCACGTTGACTGAAGCACTATGTAAATGCTTTAAGGGTTTGTATTGTTGTTGTTGTTTGCATGTCATTAGGAACGCTGATTGTTTATTAAAGAACAAGCATCTGCGTCCACTGATGCTTATTCTTTATTAAGTGCACTTAATAGTAGACTACTGTCTGTTTAAAACGGCTGTCTTGCTTCTTGGCAGCCTTGATGAGGAAAAACATACTTGACAAATGTCTATTTGGGAGGCATTCCTAAGCCAAATTGGTCATATGTAGCTTATCATTGATCTGCTCCCATGCTGTCTCTTTGGAGAGCACAAATGCATGCTGAAATACGTTACAGAAGCAAACACGTAGGATTTTTTTTTAATGGCAGCTCCTTTTCTACTTTGTGCAGAACGCTTTTGTCCTGGGGAAGTGTTGATCCTGCCCGAGCCCGAGCAGTGTGAGAGTGTTTACATCTTGCAGCGAGTCCCACGTGTGCAGGGGGGAGTGGCGAGGACGTGACTCGGCGAGTGCTCGGTGCAGTGCTGCGTGCAAAGCCTGAGCCTGGAGTGATGCACTTCTGCAGCATTTCCTTCACCGCTCTCTTTACAGTTCAGTTTAATCCTGCTCGCCTAAGTCTGTCTTCAGTTCCGACATGAAGAACTGTTTTTCTTTCGGCAAAACTAACTAGAGTCTTTAAACAGATTCTGTCTTTTAATTTTTTTAATCTATTTGATAACAAATGTACCTTGTAGGAACAACTGGGTTGAGCTTTGTTCTTTCAGTGCTGTTCCTTTTCTCCTGGAATCACTGCCACAAAAAGGAGCAATAACTAGTTGTGCGCTACTGAAAAACTAGAAATGTCTTCCTCCCCTACCACTGTACTATCTATATCTAGTGAATACAGAAAACTGTACTGCTGTATGGTAACCTGATATCCCAGTAATGCTTATTAGGAGCAAGTTTAAAAAAAAAAAAAAAAAAAAAAGAATTTGG
>NW_017728982.1:632983-654963 GCF_001723915.1 Gavialis gangeticus
AAAAAAAAAAAAAAAAAAAAAGGAATTTGGTGAAAGTCAGTATAATCCAAGCTCAAGATAACTCTTCAGCTTTTAGTGTGTGCTACATAAAAGGTGTGTTAGGTTTTCTCTCTTTCTGGCTCTATTTCCATTATTTATATAGCCTGGCAACTCTTGCTAGCATTGCATTTCATGCCTTTAGCAATGTCTCCCTATGTTTCCCAGGTGATACTTAGATGTTTGTAATACATTGCTCTGTTCTGCGAGAACAACACAGAAAATAGAATTCACTGACTTGCAGTACATCAGAGCCCTGAAGACTAAAGGGCAGGTTTTTTGCAAGTCAGGATAGAATACCTTTATTTTTGAATATTCACTTACCAGTGGCTCCCTTTGTTCTTGGAACAGCTCTGTGTTTATACAAATTACCTTTGTTTGAGAAATAATGTATTCAGAGACAACACTTAACCATTTTTGTATTGGAACTTGGAATGGGTTTTTGTTTAGAAAGTGGCATAGTTAAGTTATTCAGTAATGAAGATCATTCATTTCTTTTTCTAACCTGGCCTTTAATAAGACCTTTCTGTGTGGTGCTGAACAGCGTTGCAAGTGCTGAAGGAGTTAAAAATGCACCATTTCAGAAACATTTTTTGGGTCAACCTCCAAATTCCTTGTGGAGGGGTGGCCTAACTTTTGTGTGGAGCTGTGTTGGGATAATTTTCCCATCACAAACCATGTACACATGGCAACTTAAATTAATTCCTGATGAGTATAGGCACTGTACAGCAGTGAAATACATGGTGTTGGATTTTTTTTGTTTGTTTGTTTGTTTTGCTTAGTGGTAACTTTTTAAAATGGAGACTAAGAGTAGCTTTAGAAGCTTATTCACTTATTTTTATTTTTTTTTTTACAGAAGGCTTTGACAGACAAGGACCATTCTAGAGTGACTAGTTGTAATCCTGAAGAACTGCTAAAAGTATTCCTGGGGGACAGTCCCCATCCAGGCCACATGCTAGCTTATAACACATAGGGCTCTTAGCACCCATAGCCTAAGCTCCTTGACTTAAGTGATGACACAAGACTTTGCTCTTGTTGTGGGGGTGGGGGGTAAATGAAAATGCCTAGGCCTCATGCTTGTTTAACTTGAGTCAAATGTAACCAAGCCACCCATAGCTTGGATAACTCTCAGGTACATGGACTGCTGCGTGCATAGCGTATGCATGTGGACTGTGCGTTCAGCAGCAGGAAGCTTTGGCCAGACTAGCCATCCAGTCCCAAACAGCTAACACGCAGCTTCTGAGCTAAGAGCCAAGGAGGACTGCTGCTCCCTTATTCCATTTGTTCAATAAAAGCCTCTTTCTAAAAAACAGCTGTGTCCTCACTCCCTACTTGACTGCACCCCCTCCTCATCTCCCCAGCCCCTGGGAACCCAAAAGTGCATGTCTAAGCAACCCTTCACCTGCCTCTGCCTCCCCACTGAAGTCAGGCAAGCACCGTGCATTTTTTGGTCAACTGCAAGCCTCTGAAGTTTACTGACCTCATGTTTAGGAGAAAAGGGACAGCAGAACAGTGAGAACTTCCCCAGCTGCAGGTCACCCACCCTCTGGGACCCCAAAGCATGGGTGCAAGCACTCCTTCCCTTCCTCCTCTCTCCCCACCCAGTCGCCCTCTATGCGGTCTAGCGGGCTGGATGCTCACTTCCACGTGCTGGTGTTGGAGCAGCAGCACTTTCTGCACAGGTGTGAACTGGTTCCCAATCTGTGGGGTTTGGGAATGGCCGGTTGTGACGCGGGTTACTTCCCAGGCAGTGACACTTTGGAATGGTTCCCTTGTCTTTAAGGGTGGACACACGTGACACATTCTCCACTCCGCTGACTGCAACAGGCTTTGTTGCTGACCCTGCAAGAAGTAAGGATTAGGAAGTCTTTCCTTCATACAAGGCACAGGCGCGAAGGTCTGTATGGTTTTAAACAGCCTCCTGTGGTTAGGGGGGAGAAATCTGTTCTGTTGTTTTGATTCCCCTGGGCTTGCCTAGCAAGGCGACAAGTTGAACAGTAACGCGTTGGCAGTGTCAGAGGTTGTGTTCCCCCTCCCCGTTATTGGGAGGTAGAGAACCGCGTTAGTCTGAAGTTGGGCAATAGGCAGGGCAATGTGGCTGGCGCCTTGTGACCGACGTTCTTCAGAGAACCGTGAGCTCGCATAAGCTGCGGGCTACTTGAGCAGTTATGGTCTCCCTCATCTGGCAAAGGTGAAATTTGGGCAGGACTCGAGTATTTAACAAGCAGCTCTTAAAGTATGTTGTGAAATCTCGTACAACAACAGGTGAGTAAGGCTTGTTTTGCACTTTACCTGAAAAGTCTGCCTTAACAGAAGCCCAATGTCCTATAAGAGCAAGGGTTTGCTACTGACTTTCCCATAACTGCCACCTGCTGAATCGGCAGCCTTCTCTGCTGAACCAGGGCGTTCCTCCACTGTCGTCCGGCCCAACACTGACTCGGTTGTGAGCCAGTTGCAGCCCCTTTCCCTTTGTCTAGGTATAGACAAGAGTTCGCCTTCTTTCCTGCTGCAGTTATGGAAACAGCCATTTAAAGAGGTATCCTGAAGGCAGTGAGATCTGTGGCCCATTCTTTTGAACACTTTATTTTCTTGACCTTTGGAAGAGTTTTGTAGTTTGGGGTCAGTTGTGGAGAAAGTTCTGTTGTTGTGGTCAGTCGTGTGACCCTTGAGATGGTTGGTTTGTTTTATTTGAAGCTTCGGTTGATTGAAGAGTTGGTCCCTTAGTAAGAGTAGGTTTAAAAATAAATAAATAACTTGGTCTGGTGCCTTTTTAGGACCTTTACAAATGAGGACAGCTGTCTCCTCATTGATGCGGCGCTTTATGATGAACCCACGTGAGCAGAGCAGCGGCTGATGTTGCTTGAGTGTCATGTATATGGGCATGAGGCATGTATTTGGAGCTAGCTGACAACTTTTTGAGGAATTGCTTTTGACTGAGTTCCAGTAATCCAGCTTGGATGTTGCAAGGAAATAGGTTGTCCTTACCAGGGCAATCATCTAAAATGGGTTTTTGGGGGTTTTTTGGCAGTCGCAAATTATAGGTGATTTTGACACGCAGTAGCTTATCAATGGCTAGAACCAGTGCCGAGCTAAGGGCTGTGGGCCATGGATTGATCTGCCCATTTGCAGGCAGGCTCACGTAAGGGCTGTTGCAGAGCTGGTGGAAGGTGTCTCTTCCAAACATTTTTCTTCCTGGTTCTGGCTTGCTTAGTTCTGGCCGGCTGTCTGCCAGCAGCTTACTGATCTTCAGCAGGCTCCTGGGGCAACAGATCTGTTTGGGTTTGAAGGTAGAGAAACTGGTATTGCTTATGTATTGACATTTAAGTCAATGTTGTCCCATGATTTTTTTCCAAAATGGCTTAATGTCCACATTGAATAAGGCAGTTTATAATGAAGAGGCCTGAAAACACACAGTTGAGCATTTTGTTTAGGGAGAGCAAGTTGTCAGTGTTCATCCTTCAAGGCTGACCTGTAGGAGGATCAAGTACTTTCCCATTGACCCCTAATGCTGCTTCAAGTTCAATTCAAAAGTGTCAGTTGATCCTTGGATCTAGTAGTATAATAAGCAGCCTCCCCTGGCTGTGGATAAGAGGAAGGCAGGGCAGATTTGCACCTTAGCTACTCTAGTTAGTCTAGGGTAGTTAGGTAGATATAATGTAGCACAAGGAGAGGTCATCCATAAGTACAAACCGTGTCACTTGTTTTAAGCCCTAGCCTGAAACGTGATTGGAATGGGCTTAGAGTCTTGGTGGGTAAAACTGAAGATGGCTTTCTGCTGTTTTTCCAGCGTAGTTCCCTGCGGGTAAGCAGGGTTCAGTACTGGATGGTACTTGCTGTGTTCCTGTGGATCGGTGTTTGCCATTCATGCAGTGCAGAGCAGATGGTAAACATCCATCTTCAGAGGAGGTGGTTGCATGACCTCCCTAACTCGGAGAGGTTTGGGTCAGAGTTGTGTGCGTTTACAAGCTGCGGGCACTCGACGATACCCAAAAATGAGCATTCCTGAAATCGACCTTCGGAGCTGCGATAATACGAGGGAACGTGACATGTTAGCCATGAAATGGGTGTAGCAGAAAAGCTGAAGTATAGTAGCACTGTTCTGATGTAATACTTCTTAGTCTGGCCTGGAAATAGGGCATGCTTGCATAGGCCTTGTCTACACAGGGAAGTTGTTCCTTCTATCCCTAGTTAAACTTTTGTGTGGCTAAAACTGCTGTGTGCCCAGACATGCAAGTGAGGTTTCGGTTCATATTTATCTGTGATTTCAGCACACGTGGATTCACGTACCTGGGGTTACATACTGATTAGAGCAGCTGTGTGTGATCCTGGCAAATGACCCTTTACTGCATTGCAGTTTGGAAGAGCATATATCCAGTCCCATCTGGGCTGTAGTTACTAGTCTGCCAGAGCCACTGGCAGAGCAAATCCAGGAGAGTCAGAGTATTCGGGAGACGGCCAAGTGCCACATCACAACCAAGCTGTTCTGACACATCTCCAGAAACAGACCCCCCTCCCCTCCCCCCCAGTTACCTGTCCATGCTGTGAGCAGCTGGACCAGACTCTGTCACTGAGGGCACCAGTAAACCTCCTTGGGATCCTAGAGAGTTTGGAACTGACTGTGGAAGGAACCGTGACCAGGAAGAGGTTCTCCTGAAGAGTCAAGATACCAGCATGTCCAGCCCTGAGCCACAGACCTAATTGTTGGAGATGGCACCCCAACCCCTGACCTGAGATCTAGCTTCAAACTGATGCGGGGGCTGCATAGTAAGTATTTGTGCTGTATTACAATACAATTGTATGGGGAGGTTTTAAAGACTTTGGTGGGACACAGCCCTACCTACAACAGCTTAGGCTGACAGTGTCTGTGGACTTCTCTCTCCCTGGCCATCTCCAAAGCCAGTCTTCCAAAGGCATCCAGGTTGGAGACAAAGCTTATTTTCCTGAAATATCCAAAGTGCCATCCCTGTCCTGCCTGTCATGCTTAATTATCCCTCCTGCTCCTGGATGACTGCTCACCTCCTTTACCCACTTCTCAGGTTGGCAGTGCTGTGGAAGCCAAAACCTCAGATGTTTTGTGCAGAAGATGTTTATCGCAGTGACAAATTCAGAAGGAGCAGCAGTAAGAAGTAGTTTACTTCATGCTCTCAGCTTTTAAGCTACCTTTGTTGTCTCTGCTGCCTGACTTTGACAGTCTACTTCAGGCATTTCACAATGGGTAGGCTTACAAGGATCTTTGTGGGTGATTCTTTCATTGGACCAGCTGCACAGTTGGGACAATGTTAGACAAGCTTTTGAATGGAAGTCACTCTTGTATCTGAGAGCTTGTCTAATGATCCAGCCACGCAGTTGGTCCAGTAAAAGATATCAGCCACAAAGATGCTTGGTTCTTGGATCATTTGTGGACCATTATGGCTGCCGCATCACTGCAACACTGCTAAAGCCTCCAAAGCACGTGATGTTTTTGGGTTCAAACCAGTTACTTCAGAGGGTTTGAACAAACATGCACTTGGAGCCATTTCAGAAGGGGGAGGGGTGCTCTTGCTCCATGATGAGCAGCAGTTCTGGTCTGCCCTGAGGTGTGCTCACATGGAGAGCGATGCAGATGTAGCACAACTGCTGCAGGATTAATGCTGCTCCATCCGGGGGTGATGTTGGAGCTGTTTACTGCATTTGTATTGCTCCCAGCTTGGGCACAGGGACGGGATAAAAGGAAGGTGAAGTGTTTTGACATCTCCCTGCACACTCCAGACTAGGAAGAATAGATGGGACCAGCTTACAGAATAGTGACAAAGCAACGCTTTATCACCATAAGCATGGGGACCTTTTTATTAGGAAAATAATTTCTATTCTATTTCTTTGTTCCCTTAGCAACCGACGTTCCGTAGCCTGCACGGACCCAGGGCATATCAGCTCTCGGAGGCCTGGCAAACCTTGGGAGAAGTGAGATGACAGAGGAGGACACTTTCACTGGCCCTTGGGATGGCATCGTAACAGAAAGCTCCCAAGGCAGAAGAAAGTAGAAGTTGGAGAGGCTCTCAAAGAAGCATATGGATACAGAGGATATGTAGGAAGGAACCTTAGACCCGGGGCAGGGGTTGAGCAGTGCTCCTGGATAATGTAATAACACTGTTCACACTCAACTGCCCAGTCTAGCCTAGTCCTAAATCCTGTGGATAACACAGGATACTGGGAGTTAACTTTCATTTATCCAAAAGGCACGTCCTGTTTGTGCGGTTTCCATCCAAGACAAAGACGACTTCCACTTGTTTTTCCAAGTCCTTCAATAAATATGTGAACGCTCTGTCCTTTTTGGCATGTTTTGTTTTGTTGATTTTTAAATGTGCATTATTATATCAGTAAAGACTTCTGCGTAGGACTTGACTGAAGCAATTGCTTTGAGAAACAGTTGCCTGTAACAGTTTCTAATGGGATCCTGACATGAGAGCATTGCATTAATTTGCTTGGTTACAGCACTTTCCTTTTGCAGCATTACGTCTTGGCCTGAAAGTAGAAGCATGGCATATTCCAGACACCAGTTCACGACCAGCTGGAGACGGCCCTTGCTGGCTACTCGGGCCATACAGATAGTTGTTGTTTTTGCACCTTTACCTCTTACCCGTTGCTAGTCCAGATTTTGTGCATAAGAAAGCAAAATCTACGTGCCCCAGCAGGCAGGCTGTTTAAAAGCATTTTGCCTTTTCAGAGATGTCTCCATCTTCCTCTCAGTTTTCCAGTTGTGCTCCTCACTGTCGTTCTATAGCTGCTTGGCGGAAACCAGATATCCCAGAACGAAAGTGGAATCGCAACACCATCCGTTTCCCTGAGGGTCTTGGGAGTTCAAATTCCCTGTGTTCTATAAGACCAGACTTTTTAAAGATCATGGCATTATAGCCTTTCATGATGTTTTTAGCCCAGTGCTAACAAGTCTCCCATGGTGATCGATTGAGTCCTGCAGCACTGGAGAGAAAATACACCTTTCTGTTGATGAGCATGGAGACTTGGTGTCTAGGCAGAGAATAGGCATGTGGCATGGGTCCTATCGGCTGCCCCTGTCATTTTGGGGACCCCCGCTATGCAGTAGCCACTGCATTAACCCATCAGTAGCCACTTGTACATTGCTAAATGTCATGGCCAAAGGTCTCCTCCTCCTCCTCAACAGAAGTACTCTCCTGCATGACATCTGTCTCTCAGTTGATCTACTACCAACAAACCAGTCAGCTGTAGGCTGGTAGTGGACTTGGGGGACATGCTCCCAGATGGTGATGTCCACATACTCCTCTGCACTGAGGGCAGCTGCTGCATTGCTTTTTTGGGGGGAGCTGTGTGGACACTTCTAGAGAAGTTCTCTTCCACATCCTGAGGTTCTGTTGCTGTCATCGATCATCCTAGTTTTGGACCCCAGCTGTGTTGTACCCGTCTACTAGCTGGCTGAGCTCAGAAGCATCGTTTCAAGAGAAGCTGCTTCAGAAGACTGTCCAGCAGCAGCATCAACGTCTTCATTTTATCCTACTGTAGCTTTGTTACTGTACCTGTTTTCCAACCCATGCAAAGCCATTCGGCTGCCAATACGCTTGATAGAATGGACTCTTCATATCAGCGATTGTCAGGATTACTGCACTTGGAAGCATGTGTTCTGTGCTGTCAGACAGTGGTTTAAAACCGGTGCTTGCTTTAAAAAGCTGAAGTATGAGATGCAAGGAAAGGAATCCTGGGAGTTTATTCTGAGCCTGTCCCAGAATCCCTGCAGTTTGTTAGACATCCCGCAACTCACTGTGGCCTAAGTGCCAGGATGAGTAGAGCCTTATCGTGGAAAATTGTGCTGTGGATATCTTCCCAGAGTACTGTGAGGTTATTTTAAAAAGTTAGAAAGCTATATGAACTCAGGGATTTGCAAGGGATATAGCACAGTTTTCATAAAAAACTGTGTGGGCACACTGCTATAGTTTTTCCAATGTAGTGGAAAAATAAATATATATTTTGAATGCTTTCCTGTGTGGACAAGGCGTTTAGGGTATTTTGCGAAGCATCGTTTGGCTTAGGTCTGTCTTGGTATTTGGAAGTAAAAAGAGAATCCATGTACTTGAGGTATATTGTCATCTGCAAGTGGTGTTTTTGTCTGAACGTCTCTAAACATTCTTTGGCTGTAACCCCATGGCTAGATGGTAGTAGTTATTTGTTTATTTATTTATTTATCTATCTATTTAGCGACTGTTTGCTGAAGGAACACCTGTTGCTATAAAGAGATGTTTCTTCTACTTCAGTGGAACCTTTTAGTATTTTTTTTTTTTTTTTTTGCCTAGTTAAATATTGAAACATTATTATTCATGTCATTGAATGCTAAAATCCCTTTTTCATTCCAGGATGAGCAGTTCCTAGGTTTTGGCTCAGATGAAGAAGTCAAAGTACGAAGTCCCACCAAGTCCCCCACGGGTACGTTCGGGTTACGCGACTGTCTGTTGCTTACGTGTAATGGTGTTTTGATGCCTCCCACTATTTACGTTGCAAAAGTTTTTTCTAATAATAATAATGTATATTATGAGGTCTTACTGCAAAATAACTGAGCGTGTTCTGCTCCGAGTAGTCTGCTTACAGAAGGTTTGTTCGTGAGGGGTTGTGCTTTGTAGACCTCTCTTCCACAGCGTTTTTTTTGAAGAGCTGCCCCTTGGCAGAGTCCCACATTTCACAAGCAGCGTGTTGTGCTTATGAAGGTATCTCTTCATAATATACATGGGGAATACCAGAGGATTTTAATATAACTACCTCACTGACATCCTCTAGATTTTCCGTGGTAGCTTTGGAGCCTGTCATTCTGCTACAGTTAATGAGGGGCGCTTTTAATCAGTTGTTGTTGTTGTTGTTGTTGTTGTTGTTGTTATAGATCACTATCTATAATTGTACGTTGCTAAATGTCATGGCCAAATGTGAGAGAGCTGACTAAAATGGACAAATTAAAATTTAAACTTGTTAACTTTCTAAGATGTAGCATGGTATTTTTTACTTTGACTTCTGAAATACAGTGGTTAAGATTTCAAAAAGATTATTAAATTCCAATGGTTGATCTTGGACTGTTAACATTTTTCCCAAGAAAAACCTCCAAAGGATTTGAATTTGGACAGCTTTCACTCTTTTTTTTCTATTTTGAAGGAAAAAAGGGGCAACTATCCACTTATTCTGAAGAATATTATGTTTGCAAAGGAAAAACGTTCCCATTCTGCTTCCATTTCAGTTTGTTCACGTGCTCGGTGTGTGGGATTGCGGTGGAAGGGAGGGGAAGAAAGGAATCCTATGAAATTATGCTATTGCCTGATACTGTAGTACTCCCTATACCACCTGATGCACATTGCTTCCTTTCTCCCATTGGTTTTACTCTGCAAGATCTCAGCAGCTAGATAATCCTTGTTATAACTCTTATTACTAACCTACAAACTGCTGTTGGTATTCAGTGGTACATAGCAGCAGTTCCAATAAAAAGGTTTGAACTTTTCTGGTCTCTTCCACCACTTTTATGGAGAGAATGACCTTGAAATAATACTATTCAGCATGCATGCAGAGTTGATCTTTATACAAGGCTTCGTGGTAGATTTAAAGCCCATGATTGCTTTTTTGTTTGGTTGGTTTTTTTCCTAATAACCTACTACCCGGAGGTTTTTAGCTTATTTCTAAATAATTTGAAGATGTTTTGGGGTTTGGAAAAGGAGTGCAGAATCCTTCCTCTTCCCTTAGGGGGATGTTTGGAACAAGTCTGACTTTTTTTCTTTTGTGCATGAGATGGCTCTTAAAACGAGAAAAGCCATGACAGTTAGTCAGGTTTAAGTCCATCATGAAGCTTAGAAATCCTGTATTTGTTTTCTGTTCACAAGTGTAGGGTAATGACTTCACTGTAGGTTGTTGTTGTTTGCTTGGGGGGGTTGGTTTTTGGGTTTTCTAAATTCCCAATTTTACTTGTGGAACAATAACACTAAATCCATATCCCATCTCCTGATTCAAGTTGGCAGTGATTTAAGGCAGGCTCTCGGACAGACTATGTCTGATCTGTTATGAAGCAAAGGAGATGTGTGCGAAAGTGAGTAATACTAGTAGGGGATGAGACACTGAAGTATGAGACCAGCATTTCAGTGAGGAGATTATCTTGATGTTAATGATGTAGTTTCAGGGCTGTGTTTAACCATATTAGGCATAAGTAGCTACAGACATGGGTGCAAATCTCATGCTAGGGAAGACATTCAGTTGTCAGAATATACTGACACAAAAGTGGCACTTAATTTCATAAAGAAGTCCTTCGGAGATGCTCTCAGCACTGCCTAACCGCTTTCAGTAAACTCTGTTCTAGTCGGTCTTCGATTCCAGCTAGTAGTAGCTTCTTGATACGAAACGGTTGAATGTTTGGTAAACCAAACAGCTCCACCTTCCATTTTGTGAGAGATTATTGACCTTTCACCTCTGGTAGTCTAGGTCAGATCACCATTTTGGTGGTGTTAACCTAGATTCCAGTGGATAAATATCCCCTTTGCAATACTCTGTACAGTTTGACCAATGAGCAGTAACTGCTACGAAGAAACTTTGTCCCAGAATTATACGGGTGTTTGAGGGCAAGGGTGAAGTGCTTTGGCAGTTGTGTGGAGACCCAGAACTAGAGCAGCAGGGTTGGCGGGTAGCAGATTGAGCTAAAGGTGCATGACATCTGCCCGGCGCCTACTTTAAGTGCGGCCAGAGAGAGTGCGTTGATTCCAAAATCAAGGCAAGAAAAAAATCTTAGGACAGTAAAAATCTCTCTCAAGTCTACTTTTCTCCGCATGCAATTCTTAGTAATGTGTAGAAAAATATTTTAGAAAAACTGTATTTTTTTTTTTGAAGTTTTTCCATTCTTTGCAGATGGTGTTTCAAAAATTAATCTTTGTTATTTGCTGTTGCCTTCTTAAATGTTGATATTGTTTTTAAAATGGGTCCTTTTGATTGAAAAGTATTTGAACTTTTCTTGAAATGTGACTAGATCCTTGCTATAGAAGAATTTTAAAGGATTTCTTTCATGTACAAGTTTTCGTGACAGTTGTATCAATAGCAGTTGGATTGAAAATGTTTGACAGCCTGTTTCATGTGACTTGTGTTGCGTAAGTTCTGATATGACTTGGGTAGCGCGATACCGGTGTACAGAAAAGCTGAGTGTGCACTCTACGTTCTCTCTTTCCTCCTCAGTTAAGTCTAGTCCACGAAAACCTCGTGGGAGACCCAGGAGCAGTTCTGATCGAAGTTCGGCTGCTCTCTCAGACTCCTCGTCAGTGTGTTCTCCTCCAAGCAAGTCTGAAACTCTATCCATGGAAAAAATAAAGAAGAAAGAATTGAAAGGTGGGGAAAAGAGACGAGGCAGGCCTCCAACACTCAGCAGTGTGAAGTTCAAAGTATCACAAGTGAAGGATGCATCAGATGCTCAGAAGGGGAGCAAAGAAGAAAAAGAGAGCCTGAAGAAAATAAAAAGGGCACCGTCCACTACATTTCAGCAAGCTGCAAAAATCAAGAAATTAAGAACTGGTAAACTCTCCCCACTGAAATCTAAATTTAAGACTGGAGGGAAACTTCAGATTGGGAGGAAGGGGGTTCAGATTGTTCGCAGGAGAGGAAGGCCACCATCTTCTGAACGTTTAAAGACTGCTTCAGCGCTAGTCATAAATTCGCAGCTGGAGAAACCCCAAAGGGTACGTAAAGAGAAAGATGGTACGCCACCACTCACAAAAGAAGAAAAGAGTGCTGTTAGGCAGAGTCCTCGCAGGATTAAGCCTGTTAGGATTATTCCTTCCACAAAGAGGACAGACGCAACAATAGCTAAGCAGCTCTTGCAGAGAGCAAAGAAAGGGGCACAAAAGAAGATCGAGAAAGAAGCAGCTAAACTGCAGGGCAGAAAGGGAAGAACCCAGCTCAAAAATATCCGTCAGTTTATCATGCCAGTCGTGAGCGCTATTTCTTCGCGGATCATAAAGACGCCCAAGCGGTTCATTGAAGATGAAGATTATGACCCTCCTATCAAAATAGCTAGACTAGAGTCCACACCAAACAGTAGGTTTAGTGCTACATCCTGTGGGTCCAGTGAAAAATCAAGCGCTGCTTCTCAGCACTCATCTCAGATCTCTTCAGATAGTTCACGATCAAGTAGCCCTAGTGTCGACACGTCCACAGACTCGCAGGCATCTGAGGAGATGCAGACGCCTTCTGAAGAGCGGAGCAATACTCCAGAAGTTCATGCCTCTTTGCCTATTTCTCAGTCCCCAGAAAATGATGGCGCCGACAGGAGAAACAGGAGGTTTTCGATCTCGGAAAGAAGTTTCGGCCAGAGGGCGGCTAAAAAGTTGTCAGCCTTGCCAGGCGTGTCCCAGCAACAGTCCTCCTCCTCTCCTCCCCCGCCTTTGCTCACTCCTCCGCCACCGCTCCAGCCAGCTTCCAGCATCGCAGACCACACACCCTGGATCATGCCTCCAACAATACCGCTGGCTTCGCCCTTCCTTCCCGCTTCTGCTGCACCCATGCAAGAAAAACGCAAGTCAATTTTGCGAGAACCAACGTTCAGGTGGACCTCTCTAAAGCATTCTAGGCCAGAACCACAGTACTTTTCTTCAGCAAAGTATGCCAAAGAAGGTCTCATCCGTAAACCAATATTCGATAATTTTAGACCCCCGCCACTGACTCCTGAAGATGTTGGCTTTGCATCTGGTTTTTCAACACCTGGTGCTGCTGCTCCAGCGCGTTTGTTTTCTCTTCACTCTGGAACCAGATTCGATATGCACAAAAGAAGCCCTCTGTTGCGGGCTCCGAGATTCACCCCAAGCGAGGCCCACTCCAGAATCTTTGAGTCCGTGACCTTGCCTTCCTCTGTCGGCCGAACCAGCGCAGGGACCTCTGCAGCAAGTGCGTCTTCTAGGAAACGAAGGAGAAAAGCATTTAGCCCCATTGGATCCGAGCCCAGATCTCCTTCGCATTCCATGAGGACGAGAAGTGGGAGACTTAGTACCACTGACCTGACAATGCTCACATCGCAGTCATCTGTCCCTTCCTCATTAACTAGCATGTCTGTTAGTTCTCTTGCCACTAGTGCCTTAAATTCAACTTTTACTTTTTCTTCCCATTCCCTGAGTCAGTCTGGGGAATCAGCAGAGAGAAGCCAGAGACCAAGGAAGCAGACTAGCACTCCAGCAGAGCCTTTCTCATCCGGTAGTCCTGCTCCTCTCTTTCCCTGGTTCACATCAAGTCACCAGACAGAGAGAGGGAGAAACAAAGACAGGGCTGCAGAGGAACTGTCCAAAGACAAAGACATTGACAAAAGCATGGAGAAGGACAAAAGCCGCGAGAGAGACCGAGAAAGAGAAAAAGAGAATAAGCGTGAGTCGAGGAAAGAGAAAAGGAAAAAGGGGTCAGACATTCAGAGCAGCTCTGCTCTGTTCCCTGGAGGCAGAGTGTCCAAAGAAAAGGTTGTCAGTGAAGATGTTGTAGCATCATCTTCTGCAAAAAAAGCTGCAGGGCGGAAAAAGTCTACAGCAATAGATCCCATGGCAGATGTTCCTGCTGCAGCTCTTGTAGAGACGACAGCCGTCAAAACCAAAATACCCAAAAGAGGTAGAGGGGTGTTAGAAAAAACAGATCTGGAGCTTGGTTCTGCTGCTCCATCTCTGGAGAAGGAGAGAGCTGTACGCCTTTCTGCACCTTCATCAAGCACTGTTAAACATTCCGCTTCCTCCATCAGCTCTATGTTGGCTCAAGCAGACAAACTTCCAATGACTGATAAGAGGGTTGCCAGTCTCCTGAAAAAGGCAAAAGCCCAGCTGTACAAAATTGAGAAGAGCAAATCCCTCAAACAGACAGATCAGCCAAAAGCACAGGTATCTTTTTTTTTTTTTTTTCTTCTGTGTTCATGATGGCTTCACAATACCTTTTTGTGGCGTACTTGAATTGGAAATTGCTAGTATCATTTAGATGCTAAAACAGAAGAATGTAGTATATCAAAGTGAGTAACTGTTAATGCAGCAGATGGTACCTAATTTGAAAATAAGAAGCTCTGGGCAGAAGTTGAGGGGGAGAAAAAGCTGCTGAAGTTGGTTCAAGATGGAGCTGCACATGGTTTTTGGAAGCAATGCAGTGTCTTCCCTTGCTGGGTTTCTTAGGCTAAAATTGAGTGATGTATTAATCTACCATAGTTTGAGTTTGTAAAGGCTAAACCACAGAACTTAAATCTTTTTATTTCATGGTGCGTTTCTGGTGCCCCATTTCCCGACTTGCCAAAATTACGGAAATTTCTTTCTCTCTTTTTTTTGAGGTTCGTGTTCTTGTGATCTGTCTTATAACAAAGGATCAAGTTCCCTTGGGATATTGCATTGGACAAAAATGGGAGCTAATTTTTCTCTTCTGTGTTACCCATGCCTTTTTCAAGGGCTCTTACTGCATTTTTTCCCCCTGGTATTTTCTCTCGCATGCTTTTTTCTGGCAGTAATGCTTATTTTTTATTTAAATTTTATTTACTTAGTCATATTTTCATGTGTCTTGCTGGCTGCAAGGCCATTGGACAGCAGCTTGATTTGTCCCTCTACCTTCTGTCAAGACAGTTAGACTGGTGTAAAGTATTAGCCCGTTTTATCCTAATCTGTCAATGCCACCTTTAAATTTTTGGTACCAGTGCATTTTAGGTGAGGAAATAATAACATTTAGACATTCAGTTTCTTGTGATCAGAGATTAAAGTTGGCCATAGAAACTGTCATTTTAATTTGAGTTAGGTTGCTCTGTATTGGACAATTGAAACTGAAAAAGCAGCTGTGAAACCCAGCTTCGTGTCAAATTCTTAAAGACCTGCTGATTTGAACATCTAATTTCATGCATTCAGACTTACGTGAAGTGTGAGTAATGTGTTGTTACATGTTCTAGTGCAGTGCCTGTCTCAGTACCTTTGTTCTCGCACACCTGAAATTTAGGGTCAAGAGAGCGATTCTTCTGAGACTTCAGCGCGAGGACCGCGAATCAAACATGTTTGCAGAAGAGCAGCTGTAGCACTAGGCCGAAAGCGAGCAGTATTTCCCGATGACATGCCTACTCTGAGTGCCTTACCGTGGGAAGAACGAGAGAAGATTCTGTCTTCCATGGGGAATGATGGTAAGTTCAAAGTTTTTTTCATTTGCAAAACTGCTGCAGTTGTTGCAACCCCCCCCCCGAATTTAGTGGCTACTTGCTATATAGGTAAGTGTATAATGCTATAGAAATGACTCTGCTGTGTTGGAAATTAAGCAGGGAAAAGTCTGTGTTGAGCAGATACTGAACACTTGAAATAAATTTCTAGTGCAAGAGGTTTTGCTATTCTTGCTACCCCCTATTACTTTTACAAACGTGTGCCTTAAAATGTCAGTTTCTGGACTGGAGCCTTAAATGTGTTCATCTTTTATGTGGCTCTGCAGGTTGAGCCACTGCTTTCTGGAAAGGATAATTCCTGAGCTAACAGAAATGGTTTTAATGGCTCCTGAATTCATATCAGACTTTTTTTTTTATGACAGATAAGTCATCAATAGCTGGCTCGGAAGAGGCTGAGCCCCTTGCTCCACCTATCAAACCAATTAAGCCGGTTACCAGAAACAAGGCACCCCAGGAGCCTCCAGTGAAGAAAGGTCGGCGCTCAAGGCGGTGTGGACAGTGTTCAGGGTGCCAGGTTCCAGAGGACTGTGGTGTCTGCACGAACTGCTTAGATAAACCCAAGTTTGGTGGGCGTAACATAAAGAAACAGTGCTGCAAGTAAGTGTGCATCTGACAAGCTCCTTGGCCTAGCCCTGCTTTGGTGTGAAGTAAGTGCCCGTGCCCCTGGGATGATAGGGAGAGAGTCGCGCTGTGTCAGAAGCGGAACAGACAGGCTGTGGAGGGAATCCAGTTTGAAAAGCTCTGTCTAGTGCTCGGTTGCTCCAGAAGTAGACGGTTAAAGAAAATACAAGTGATAGAACACAAACTGATATTGAGTATTTTTGCCCTAAAATGTGGGCATCTTTTTCTTTAGGGCCTTCTCCCTCTCCTGTCCGCAGGTACAAAAATCCACACTTCCTTTTTTGGGTCATTTACAGAGTTTAGTAATGGCAGAAAAGATTGGAAATTATTTTCCCGGCGGTGTATTGTAAAGAATTTGATTTGTCTCCGTATTTTTTTTAAATGATGTGTATATACAGTGTTTTTCTAGTATATATTTGGCACGTAGTGAAGGACACCATGGAATTTAGTTACAAATATCACTTTATTTTTCTTGATCCCTCGTATCATTTTATCCAAACCTTTTTATGCGTAAATATCACTGGTTTGGAGCTCTCTTTTATTCTTTCTTTAGTCTTTACATTAGACTGGTTTTACCAGCCTGCATAATCTGTTTGAGACAGCAGCAAAGCAAAGTGGCATAAATAAAGATTGTTGTGATATGAAAGCTATTTATAAAGCATAGCTGTGAGAATTGCTGCCTAGTGTGCATCTGTGTGAAAACACTCTGCAGAGTGCAGTCTGTAAGTCATCCCTCTATCAGCAGCTCTTCCCAGGCCCTGGGCAAGTTTTCAAAACCAGTGGTCTGTTACAAGAGGTAAAGGAAAAAGAAACGTGACTCTGGTGTACAGCAGATATTGCGCACTTAATATTGCATGAAAATTGGGCATTTAAGTTGTGGAAAAAAATAAACATTTGTTGACTCTGTGCTGCGCCACTCCATATAATTAAAGAAGTTATTTACGTATGAGGGAGATGCTTTGTCCTGCAGACCAAGTCCAGATCCAGTCACCAGCTATTTAGTCTAGCTTTTGTTGAATTCCAGGAAACTTGCATTTGAGGGAGCTTGGCATGGCTTTTCAGATCGCTCAAATGTGTCCGGAGACTTCTGCGTCTCCCAAATCCCAGTGTACAAGAAAGGGAACTGACAGAGATGTCACCATAATTGCTTTATCTCTGGTGAAACTCTGTGCAAACGTGCAAGTTGAGTAATTGATGATGTGAGCCAGAAGTTTGTGAAAAGGCTTCTCAGCCCTAGACAGTTTTAAAGGAAAAATGAATGGTTTTGCATCTAAAAGCCCCAATAAGTTTGTGTTTCCAGCCCTTTACCCATATTTTATCTTTTTTCCTCTACGTTCCATTTATCCCAGGATGAGGAAATGCCAGAATCTGCAATGGATGCCTTCAAAAGCATACCTCCAGAAGCAAGCTAAAGGTAGGCACAGCCAGGTTATCCTTTGGAAAATTCTACTTTGGGTGCTAAATTCATCATTAGCTTTTTATTCCCCAATCATTGTGACCACACTGGCTGTGGTACTCAAAATTAAATGTGTTAATGTTACTGGCTGCATGTATTCCCACTGGTGCTCAACCTTCCTTTGTGCCGAGGAACTCCAGAATCAGTGTTCCGAGAGCCCAGCGCATTTCTCACATTCTTTTGATTGTAAAATAAGATGGATGCTTGGAAGTCACATAATCACATTTGACTGACTTGATTGGTGCCTTTTTGTCTGTAGCTGTGAAAAAGAAAGAGAAGAAATCCAAGACAAATGAAAAGAAAGAGAGCCACTCTGGGAAGAACCAGTTAGACTCCGGGCAGAAACCAGTTCCTCCCACTGTCCTCGCAAGAGAAGATAATGCCTTGAAGAAGAACAGTGAACCTGCCCGAAAGCCCAGTGAGGAGAAAAGCGAAGAGGGAGGCTCCTCTGTCCCAGTGTCGGAGTCCAAACAGGTTGCTGCTTCTGGTTCCAGAAAAACTGGCAAACAGGCACCCCAACCAGTGCAGGTTCCCCCTTCTTCTCAGCTGCCTAGCTCAGGGCCACTGAAGAAAGAAGTGCCCAAACCTGTCCCTCCTGAGCCCAAGAAAAAGCAGACTCCACAGCCAGAATTAGGTAAATGAACACATTTAATTAAAATAACCAGTCATCTCTTTTAAAAACTGACATTGGAGTAAAAGGTTGCAACTGGTTGTTTAATATTGAATGTTTTTAGGGAATGTAAAACTGGAAAATTCTTTGTGAACCAGAGTAAATTTCATGGCAAGTTTGATTTTTAAAATCAGATTTCTTGATCTAGAACTTAGTACCGTATTGTTCCATTTATAAGTCGGCCTATTTTTTTTTTCCTCCAAAAGAATCATAAAAATTGCAGTCAATGTATATGCAGGGTCACCCTGTCATAGGGATCCCCAGCAATCTTGAGTTTTTTATACTGCCAATGTTTTTGTGCAAGCATTGAAAATACTAAATTAACTTCAGTATGTTTTTTTTTTTTTTTATTTTAGTATGTTTGGTGCATCCTCCCTCCCCCTCTGTGTCCTTTTTTTTAGTTGTATGACTCTCCTGTAGGAGTTTGTAAAAGCACCAGCAGTTTAAGGATTTTGTATACTTATCACCTTATTTGGGGAGGGGATGGGGGCAGGAGCCATTTTCCCTAAAACTGAACCGAAAAATGTGGTGTCAGCAAATATGCTCAGTCAACTTATAATCGAACAATATGGTATATGCAAAGGACTGTCTAGTTTAAAGTGCAGTTGCCACAGTGTTAAACTGTTGTTATTGTTGTCCACGTGGCACGTAACAAAGTTGAATGGGCCAGACAGAGCAAAATTCCTCCCCAGAAAATCAGTGTATGTTACGAAGTGAGACGCACGGTTCTTACACCACAGTTTTAGGGTAATGCTTTGCTGTTGGATGTGTTGCACTTTGGGGAGTCACGTGGGTTTCGGGAGTGCAGGTTTGCCCTGTTTAGGAGGATGCTGAAGGCAGAGAGAATTGTGGACAGCTGCAAATAAGGAAGCTGTCCATAGTAAAGTGTGGGCCTAAAACTGCATTTGCGTGAGCGTATTATTCCTCTTCTTTCCAAAAGGTTGCTTTTAGTTCCAAGAACTTGACTTATGATTTTTCTCTTCTTCCCTAGGCACAGAGCAAAACAAACAGAAAAAAATCACTCCCCGTCCAAGTTTCCCTGTGAAACAGAAACCTAAAGAAAAGGTGGTGTACTGCATTTTGTGCTGCATATTCAGTAAATTACAAGACTTTGACACTTACTTTCTTCTGTCAGTTACAAATGTGCAGCCTTGACTTGGCTTTTGAGCTGTCTATGATTTAAGGAAAGATCGTCATGTAAATAGTTGTCTTGAGAATTCAGTTCATTCAGAAGTTACTTCTGTTCCATGCTTCTGAAATATTAATCTAAGATGGGGGCAGTCTGATTTCCACTCAAATTCCAGATCTGCGTATACATTTACAAAGGACAAATTTTCCATTGCTTATCCTTAGGGAGAAATTTGAAGCTTTTTACCGAGCCAGATTCCTTCACTTACCTCCTTTATGCCTCAACTTTGAGTTATGTGTTTTGTAGATCACATCAGCTAATTTTCTTTGTATGTGAATTACCATTGTTCTGTTTAACCTGATTTATTGTTTTTTAAGATAGATAGTATTTGGTGTTGGAATAAATGTTTTTTAAATTGACTTTCTAGGAAAAGCCCCCTCCAGTCAGCAAGCCAGAGAGCAGCACATTGAATTTGCTCAGTACTCTGTCCAACGGAAGCAGCTCCAAGCAAAAACCGCTTACAGATGGAGTCCACAGGATCAGAGTGGACTTTAAGGTAATGGTCCAGATGTCTTAGGAAATGGTGTGAATGTGATTGGCTGTAAGCAAACATTGCAGTTGGTTTCCCTCAGGAACGATACCCTTGGCTTTTAACTTAGAGATGGTTAAGTGGTCTCCATCCCACAATATGAATAGGTAGTATAGGAACCCTTTTTTCTCTCTGAAAAGTCATTCTGCTAATAGCCTTTTGTGTACTTTCTGTTCACAATTGCAATTTCTGTATTCGATGAAGAGAGTACTGTAATTCAAAACACTGATCCTCAACAAACGGAAGCACACATGAACTTTTCAGGGAACGATTTCCATCAAGAAAAACGTAAAACTGTGACTGCCTCTTGAGTCCATGTACTTTGAAACCTTTATTAATCCTACCTAAGTCACAGCAGTCCTTGGAGTTTTGTCTGGGGTTTTAAGTTAACTATTGAATCTTGCAGCTTTTTTAATATCGGTCACTGAAATACAATGAACACTTTTTCCTACTGCATCTTCAAGACTAATGCACCAATTTCTCTTTCAGTTCCTGAAGACAGGTTTTAATAGTTAAAACTATAATGTGGTCTCCTATTACTAAGATTTTGGGTTTTTATAAAAAATACTACCGTATCATAATTATTAAACTATGAATGATCAACATAATTTAAAAAAATTTACTCGTGAAAATGAGCGTATTATGAGATGTTCTCGTTAAGTCTGCTTACTAATTCACAAATCTGTCATTTTATTGTGGGTCAATTTAATAGCAAGAATTAGTGAGAGAAGACTAGTTATTGGGTAAGGAATAGGTTCAAGGGATGAACTTTTTTGCTGTTCTAAAAATGAAGTTGCTCAGTTAACACTGCCTAGCAACCATTGTGTTGGGGTGGGGTTTTTTGTTCTATGTTTGCCTTGATGTTGGGTTTCTCTGTTGTGCATGGTGTACACTTCTGTGCTTTCAGGAGGACTGTGAAGTTGAGAACGTTTGGGAGATGGGTGGATTAGGCATCTTGACCTCGGTACCTATCACTCCTAGGGTGGTCTGCTTTCTGTGTGCCAGCAGTGGACATGTGGAGGTGAAGTATCTGGTTATGCTGTTGACGATCTTAAAATGTGACGAGCAACGAGCTTTTCCAACAATAGTGCATGCGAGTCTCTCCGGTCATCTTAAACCACAGGGAATTCGCTAGTGTCTACAACTCCATCCTCTTCTAATCCTGTTATGTCCTATAGTGCCCAAACACACGATACATAAAATCAGCCATTGTTTAAAGAGTTTGGCGGTACCTCCGAAGGAAGTGACTTGATAGTTGAGACATAAAGGGCAATGTTTTTCAAAAGCACCAAGTCTCATGCTTAATGATTTAAGCACCCATTTTCTGGCTTTAGGGACCTGAGTTGTGTTGAAAATTGACAGGAGGGATTTGGGCTCTCAGCCCTTTCTTCAGTGGCTCGTAAGGTATTGAGCATGGGACTCGGGTGCTTTGAAAACTTAGTTGTCTTTCTTCCCTCGTTCCTTACGTTACAACCAAATTGGGGAAGTTTGGGAGAAGCTTTAAAGAAATCTCTGAATGAGCTTCTGGAAGACTTCCTCCATCACCAGGTTTACAGACTCAAAATGCTGAGGAAGGAAGCGTCTCACTTGGCATCCAAGGAGCCAGCATTCTTTGGGTTCTCCATAAAGAATAAATGTCCATTAACGTCCAAACCTAATGCTGTCTAAAGTTAGGCTCTGACGCTATATTCTATGCATTGAAATAAGTGGCCTGACTTCTGATGTCATTGATAGGTCCTGAAATCAGATGCACACATATGGGTTTGGGGTCCTAATTTAAACTTTGGCATCAGAAAATTTTGCATAAGATGCTTTGTACATAGTTATTTCATGTCAAGGTAAAATAGTTACATAAAAACATAACTGCCCTTGACTGGGTCACACTGTAGATCCATCTTGCCCAGACTCCCGTGTCTGAGAGTGGATGCTGAGAGGCAGTGAACAGGGTATGACCAGGGCTTTTCCCCTGTTCCTTTCCCACTTGCAGATTCCACCATTTAAGGTCCAGGAAATTCTGATTTGGAGGCTGTACGCTTAATTCACATGCTCGGTCACTACTGATGCCCCTTTCCGAAAGTAATATATCCAATCCCTTTTTGAATCTGGCTTAATTGCCCCAATGTCTTGTGGCAATTAATTTCACACTCTAATTACCTGCTGTATGAAAAAGAACTTCCTTTTGTTAGTTTTAAACTTACTACCTAGTAGTTTCCTGGTATGACCCCCTAGTTGTTGTATGGTGACAGAGCCAGTAATAAACCCCTACTGACTTTTTCTCTTCACCGTTCACTATGTTGTAATGTAAACCCTTACCATGCCCCC
>NW_017728982.1:655128-658173 GCF_001723915.1 Gavialis gangeticus
CCCGGTCTCTTGCCTGAGCTGAGTAGGCTGAGCTTGTTCAGTCTCTCTTCTCATTTGGAAGCCCCTCATTTGAATACAAATGCTTGTGTCTGTTCTAAAGTGGAGCTTGAAACGGACCTGGGAGTAGGTGGGTTGGGTGAGAATTTGGGAAAGCATTTGACTTAGTCGAGTTTTCCCCCTTGTAGTTTGTGTATTGCCAGGTGTGTTGTGAGCCCTTCCACAAGTTCTGTTTAGAAGAGAGCGACCGGCCCCTCGAGGACCAGCTGGAGAACTGGTGCTGTCGTCGGTGCAAGTTCTGTCACGTCTGTGGGAGGCAACACCAGGCGACAAAGGTACTAGGAATAATTTAGCAGGGCTGCTTTAAGCTAACTCTTTTCCCTCCCAGGTCAGGAACTCCTTGTAAAATAACCCATCAAAATCATTAAGCAGTGGGACCAGATATGTCATGATTTGGTTAGCACCGGGGCATAGAATCTTTCCTCACGCATAACAGCATAGCATTGTCGTTTCTTCGACTGCGTGGCGAGTAGCTTAGTTGTGATCGTTGCCTGTCCCACAGGATGTGGGATCTAGCATAAAAGAAGTGCTCTGGGGATAGTGTCCTTCCTTGGCTGTTTGTTACAGTATTGCTGGTTTTGACCTTTCTGTAGCAGTTGCTGGAGTGTAACAAGTGCCGAAACAGCTATCACCCTGAGTGCCTCGGACCAAACTACCCAACAAAACCCACCAAGAAAAAGAAGGTTTGGGTGAGTTTGCTTTCTACAGCTCTGTGCTGGCCTGTTCCTTGAGGAGCCGTCAGCAAAGCTCAGCTCGTCAAAATGTAGAACTTGACATATGTGAGGGGGTTTCTCATGCTATGACCAGACTGTCAGCTTCACTGAGTGAACATCCAAAATGTACTGCCTCCTTAGAGAGGGTGTTTATGGTTTTCATAAGGAAGCTTTGGTAATGCCTTATTAATGAGATGGCTTTTGGATTGCTCTTATGGCAAGTGCCCACTCCACCTTTTTGTTGATGAAGGTGGCCAAGAACTTGTGATAAATCATCTTCCTAATTAATCCTTCTGAACATGGTGTGAGAACAAGAGACCAAGACATTTATAAGTAAAGAATATAGGTTTCCATTCTGACTCCGTTGTCAGTTGTTACTGGCACATAGACGGGTGCATGCCTAACACTTTGGACCCTTCTGTAATAAGAATTTGTTTTCTGCTGCATCTGAGGTTTTGTTAGTTTCCTCTAATTCTTGCTCTGGCACATGGGGTTGTAAAGAACATCATCCTAGTCTTGCCTTGGGATTTTCAAGCTAAAGCAAGGTTAACTATAGCATAGCTGTCAGTGGCAAAATAACTGGGGTAAGGTGTATTTTCTTTGTGTGGTTGGCATTTTACTTGGAAGAGGGGAGCACTTCCTTTGATGGTTATCTGTGGGGGCGTTATATGTTGAAACCACCTAGTCTGACCTTGGAGAGTACATTCATCTCTGTGATATCATATCTGCATGTTATACGATCAACTTGCAGAATAGTCCTTTGGGACTAAAGAATAGAGATCCTGAGATGGTAGCAAAGATGCTCTCTTCATCCAAATATGTATGTCCTTTCTTGCAGATCTGTACCAAATGTGTTCGCTGCAAGAGCTGTGGATCAACAACTCCAGGCAAAGGGTGGGATGCACAGTGGTCTCATGACTTCTCACTGTGTCATGATTGTGCCAAACTCTTCGCTAAAGGTACAACAAATGTTTGCACCGTGATCAGGCATGGGAGCGTATTCTTAAGGAGACTGTAATCTTAATGAGAAAATGTCATTGTAGGACTGTGAGGATCAATGAAGCAGTTGAGCCCTGATCCCAGTGTGCAGTGCCTATAACTGGCATGGCTTGGAATCTGTTAAAGCACGAATTATGAAACCTTTTGCCATATGAAAGGTGGAGATGGCTTTTCCTGTGGCTGGACACTGCCTCTTAGTGGCAATCTTCGGCGCTTTCAGATGCTAAGCCTTACAAAATTATTGGGTTTATTTCAGAATTGTCGTCTGAGGTTCCCTGCTTGCAGCTGAGAATGTGTCAGAATTTTAAAACAGAATCAGTTGTAACTTGAAAAAATGTGGGTCCGGGGATTTGTTCTTCCCTCTCCTCATCAGTTGTGTATGTCCTCCATGTATGAATTCAAGGGGCACGAGCAGTGAGCAGAAAGTCAAATGGCCAGGAGAGGAAATTGAGTTTACTCCGTTTGTCAGATAAGGGTAGGGTTTTCTGGGTTTTATAAATGCTTTTTATCTCTCTCATTTCTTCCAGCAAAACTATATGGGCATGTATCTTATTAGCCTCACAATAAAAATAAAGCCCTCAGTCATAGTGGAAATATAAGCTGGTCAGTGCTCCAGATGACTTTTTAATTATTTCTGGAGATATTCTTTATTTCAAGGGTAATTGTAGCAGCACTTACCTAATGGGTGGCATGGCTTTACAGGGCCTTGATTCTCAGTATCGTAGTAATTAAGTACTCAGAGGTGAACTCAGCAGTTGGCATACTGATGGGAGTCTTGATTTTTTTTTTTTTTAATATAAAGGAAACTTCTGTCCACTCTGTGACAAATGCTATGACGACGATGACTATGAGAGCAAGATGATGCAGTGTGGGAAATGTGATCGCTGGGTTCACTCCAAATGTGAAAACCTTTCAGGTGAGACGGTCTTAGTCGTAGTTTTCTGCCACCTTGTAATGACAGCTATTAGGGTTTTGGGTTGGTCTAATCCAGGTAGTCAACCAACTCAACCACTTTTGGGATTTCCGCAATTTTAGTACCTGAATTGAACCAGCGTCTTTTGTGGGCTGTGCAGAAAAACCCACAAAAATGATCATCTTCATGCAGCTGAATCACATTTACTTTTAACAGGTGTTTGCACATTTTGAGGGCTTCTTCGCAAACCTACCTAGTGTGCTGTCACTGTAGCAGATCTGCACAATGTTTCTTGACGGCAGAGTCCAGACTTACCTAGGCAGAATGTGTAGTGTGTAGAGTAGTTTCTCCCCCCCCCCCCCC
>NW_017728982.1:658246-686834 GCF_001723915.1 Gavialis gangeticus
CCCCCCCCCCCCCCCAGCGGCACCCATAGTTCAGCCGTCCAAACTCATGTTTGCCGCTTCTTTGTCACCAGATGAGATGTACGAGATCCTTTCTAACCTGCCTGAGAGCGTGGCATACACGTGCATTAACTGCACGGAGCAGCACCCTGCAGAATGGCGACTGGCATTGGAAAAGGAACTGCAGGTTTCTCTGAAGCAGGTTCTGACAGCCCTGTTAAATTCCAGGACCACAAGTCACTTGCTGCGTTACAGACAGGTGAGCTTGCGACTTGAGAATGAGTCCCATTTTTGCCCTATTCTTGCCGGTGGCTTGCGTTCTGGTTGTGGTTCATGTCTTATTTTGGGTGACTTACTGTACTTGATAAATCATAGTGCACGTGATTTCAGTTTTCTTACTTTTGTAGGTTCCCCGTGAAATACCAAAGATCAGTGACTTTTACAGTGTGCACAATTAGTCGATGATAGATCTCCCTTTTAGAGAGAAGGGCAAATTTGAGATAATCACTGCTGAGGAAGGAGATTTTTGTGCTTGAAGTACTTGCTTGGGAAGTTGTCTGACTTAAGGACAAGAATTGGGATCACCAGTGTTAATTACTTAGCCCCTTTTGTGCAAACAACCTTTTTCCTGCTGTCCATACTAAAAAGTATTAAATTCTTAAAAATAAAATAAAAATTGTTGTATGTGAGATGGATTCCTAATGCCTGCTTCTAAGAAGTTGGGGCTTGTTGTCACCTCTTGGGTTCAGTTCAAAAACTGTTCACAGTCACTTGAAGCTCTGCAGCCGACTTGCATTCCTGTTCAACGCCAGTATGTGTCTGTTTTTGCCTGGTTCTTTGGCAATCTTCCTTTTGTGCATAATATTGTTCGGCTGTGTTTTAAAGAAGTGAAAGGATAATGAAATATCAGAGCTTCTAATGTATGCTCATTTTCTTACTTCAAGTGATAGTTCTGGGACTGCATTACAGCCAGGTAGAAATTAAGTCTCCTGAGTTGTATCCCTACTCGGCTACCCGCTCAGCGTGTCGTCCAAGGTGCGGCTCTTCACCATGCGTTGCCCCTTTTTGTCCTTCTGTAAAATGGAGTGCACCCTACCACACAGGATACTGCTTTGAAGAGTGACATTATGCCAGCAAAAATATTTCATAAATTTTCATAGATTTCATAGGCATTAGGGCTGGAAGGGTCCTCGTAAGATCGTCAGGTCCAGCCCCCTGCCCAAGGGGCAGCAAGTCAGCTAGGGTCAAAGCATCCCAGCAAGATAAGCATTCAGGTGTTTCTTGGAAGTGTCCAGAGTAGGTGCTTGCACCATCTCTGGAAGAAGGCTATTCCAGGCCTTGGGAGCTCGGACAGTAAAGAAGCTTTTCCTTATGTCCAGCCTGAAACAGTCCTGGAGGAGCTTGTGACGGTTGGACCTTGTCATCCCCTGGGGTGCTCTGGTGGATGCTTTTGTCGTTCCTTGGGGTGCTCTGGCCAAATGCTCAAACATTTGGATGCTTATTTGAAGGCTGTGGTGTTCAGTGGCACGGTTTTGTGTGGTCAGATTTCTAAAGAATCTGAAGAACTGATCCGATTGTTGTAAACTTATCCGTGACTTGCATGTCTGCAGCAGAATAGGTGAAGACTTTTGTTTCTGATGCACACAGCAGGCTCCTGTCTTAAGTAGTTGGTCAATATTAGGCACTGCCCAGGAAGAGATGAGAAGCAGGAAGATGTGTGAGCCGGGAAAAACCTTTGGACTATACTGGTGAAATAGCAAGGAAAATCGCTGTTACAGCACATCTGTTTAGCTCGGCATCGATTAATTTTGTTGTTTACAAAAAAAAAAAAGAGGACACGTGTTTCCCAGGGTTAGAGGCCAGCACCAGTAAGCTGGTAAAAATCTTAAGGTTCTTTTGTTTGGTTTTTTTGGAGGTGAGCTCAGAAGTTTGCCCATTGAACCTCTTGTATTTTAGACTAATGTCATCCACATCTGTGCAGAGGAAAAGTGTGTTCAAGTGTGAAGTTACTCATTAAAGGCAGAATGTTGTCCTCTTCTGTTTGTTAACAGGCAGCCAAACCACCTGATTTAAATCCTGAGACAGAAGAGAGCATACCGTCCAGAAGTTCTCCTGAAGGCCCCGACCCTCCTGTCCTAACAGAGGTCAGCAAACAGGAAGAGCAGCAGCCTCTGGACCTAGAAGGAGTAAAAAGAAAAATGGATCAAGGGGGTTACACTTCTGTGGTACGTAACCTCATTCGTCTTACAGCGGCTCAGTTGTAAACCCCACGTGTTATAAAATAGTTGGTTACATGCTGAAGTCTTGTCTTGTGAAGAGGGGGTCTGGGTTTACAAGCAGTAGTTTCAGTGCTACCACCAGCCTGCCATTAAAGATATTCCTTTCATTATTTTGTTGTCAGTTCTTCTCCGCTGAGCCGGTATTTTAGCCAAAGTAACTACAGATCGTGTGAAAAGTCTGTACCAAAGGCTGAGGAGCTGGGGAGAGGTTATGGCAAATGTGCCTTATCAATTAAGTTGCACGGCCAGTTAATTTGAGAATTGGCCAAACTGTTTGAGGTATAAGCAGTGTAGGGCTCTGGATGATGAAGAGCAGTATTTTAGTTAGTTGCAGGGGGTTTGCATGTAGGCTAAGCATAGGGGGTGGCCCAAGTATGTGGAAGAGTAATTTGCTGATATGACAGACGTGTATGTTTTCTCGCAGTTGGAATTCAGTGATGATATTGTGAAGATTATTCAAGCGGCCATTAATTCAGATGGAGGGCAGCCAGAAATTAAAAAAGCCAACAGCATGGTCAAGTCCTTCTTTATTCGGGTGAGCAAGATGACAGTTAATTTTTAAATGGTGTATTATGTCATAGACATGGTAAAAAACAAAAAAAAACAAAAAAACAAAAAAAAAACACACTTTCAGTCCCTAATTTCTGATGGTTCTGGCCCTTTATGGTGCCTTTGGGTTCAGTGTACTCCTGAGCATTTAGCATTGCTTGGCTGTCTCTGGAAAAAAAGTAAAAGACTTTGGCAGTTTTCTTAAGGTTAAGAGTTTATTCCGACTAGCCTAAAATCTACACATCTGCAGTGGATCTTGGATAAATGTCTTTGCCCTTTTTATGTATGTTTTGTAACATTTCTAATCGAGTGTTGTTTTACCTTCAGCAAATGGAGCGTGTTTTTCCATGGTTCAGTGTAAAAAAGTCCAGGTTTTGGGAGCCAAATAAAGTAACAAGCAAGTAAGTAACTCTTCTATAACAAGTAGCAGTACCTGCAGTGATTGGCAGCTGTTCAGACAAAAAAAAAAAAAAAAAATGAGGTTCTGCTACTGCTAATTAAAACAGTAAGCAGATTCCTGTGCTCATGCATGTTTTGCGTTTCTGAAACGGAGGGAGTTAAAAGCAGGATCTGAAACCTGGTGTAGAGGGTGTTGGCTATTTGTGAGCCAGTCTCTGTCTAGCATTGCTTGCATTCTGGTTATAGATTATCTCAAAGGACACCGCAGCACAAGCCTTGAAGCATGACTGACAGGGTGCAATGCCTGCTTGAGAAGTTAGAATTTGTACGAATGTGGAAGTGAACAGTTCTGGATGCTGAATGTGGATGTGCTAGTTGGCAGTTCCCGGATGTATCCAGGCTTCACAGTTGACTTGTTTTATTTCTAGCAGCGGGATGCTGCCAAATGCAGTGCTTCCCCCTTCGCTTGACCATAACTACGCTCAGTGGCAGGAGCGTGAGGAGCACAATCGCACTGAACAGCCCCCTTTGATGAAGAAAATTATTCCTGCTCCAAAACCCAAAGGGCCTGGAGAACCAGATTCACCAACTCCTCTGCATCCTCCTACACCACCTATCTCTAGTAAGAAAACAGCTTCTGCCAGAGTTGGCCCTAAACCCATCATGTCACTTGGGTACCCAAGACAGGTCTTTATTAATTCTCCAGAGCAATTTGGATGCACTTATTCCTTTGGGCAATCTTTAAATGGTTCCATGGTGTCTTGTTAATCTAGAGTTTACCAAGTCAGTCGGGATATGTGGAGCTTTGACAGAGCTACTTGAGCTACACCCGGGGTCCCCTTCAGATCTGTTCAGATGCACTGGGCACAAAAGCATATGAGAAAAAGGCAGCAGAACAGGCTGCAGAGGCGGGAGGCAGGGACAGGATATGGCAGGCAGCATGAAGCTGCAGATTTTGGATGGAGACAGGAGCAGGGAATCCTTTAGGGGTAGTTTGGAGCTGCAAGGCTAGAGACCCAAAATGGGAGCACGGGAAGTTCTGGTGAGTGGTGCGGGGCAGGGAGCGGGGCAAAATTCTGGAGTGGGTCTGACAGAAGAACCAGCTTGCCGGGTGGCAATAAGTTGTCTTCCTGTTGCACATGGATCCTCCCCCCTTTTCTTTTTAAAGCCCATGGAGGAGGAAGAGGTTGAGGAAATGTTGCTTGCCCTGTGGGCGTCTTGCCTCTCCACTGGTCCTTTCTTCTGTCTCTCTTCTGGGTCAGGAAGAGAAAAAACAGAAGAAAGGAAGTTATCCTGAACTGTTAGTTTGTTGGGATTTCTTCTGCCAAGCTTGAGCCCAGGAACGTTGTACGTAACTGTCCCTTCTCCCCAGGCAGAGCTCTTGTAGGCTGTACAGTTTGCCTGACTGAAGTTTCAAAACTTCAGGCTGGTATTTGAAACTGTGTAGGCTGCTCTTTGACTCTTCTACACTTGTGCATTTAAGACTTGTAAACTGAGAAGTCTTCTAGATAAATATTTCCCTCCCCAGCCTTTTCTCTTTAAAGACCAGTTGCCAGGAATAAACAACATTCTTTCTTTTGGCTGTAAGGCTCTGATAGAAGCAGGGAGGATAGTCCTGAACTTAATCCACCTCCTGATGTGGAAGACAACCGGCAGTGCGCACTCTGTCTGAAGTATGGCGATGATAGTGCTAATGTAAGTACCTAGCATACGTGCCCCTACAGGCTATGTGATGGGAACAACATTTAACAGCGGATTTTGCTTTGAACCTGGAAGCGCAATACAAGCAAGTGATTGAAGTTCTCTTTGCTTGCAATCCGATATTAAAGTACTGTAGCTTATATTAAGAGAAAAATAATTATGTATTTTGCTCTGGTGTTGGATGTACTGTGGTTCTAATGTCAACATTTCCCCTTGGCAGTAAGAGAGAGATTGCTGCTGTGATAGGAGCTCGTCGTATAACATATGAGGAGAAAGTCTTAAGGAGGTGCACAGATTTTGGATGAAGTGACTGATAATAGTGGGAGGCACAGGAAAAACCTGTAGGGACAGAAGTTTAATTTCCCTCCTTCATAGAGCATGTTGCAGATTGTGGAACATGTGACCAAGAGGACTCGACCTTTTAAGTTCTCTTTAGTTTGGGTCCCTTTTTTAAACTTTGAGATTTACTGCTAATTTGCTAGACTTCATTTTTGGGTGGTCTTAAGTCCAGTGAACTCCTGAAATCTTTGTGCGTTGCTGTGCACTACAGAACCTTTGAACAGACTCTCTGTTGCCTGCTGTTCTTTAGGATGCTGGACGTCTCCTCTACATTGGCCAGAATGAGTGGACACATGTGAACTGTGCTCTATGGTCAGCAGAAGTGTTTGAAGATGATGATGGGTCTCTGAAAAATGTACACATGGCGGTGATCAGGGGAAAACAGTTGGTGGGTATAAGCGAACGGTGCTTAATTAGAGTTGAGGAGATGTAGTGTTCAGATTTGAGGCCTGGCTGAAGGATATTTTGTGCGTGTCTCCTTCTATTATTCATCTGGTTGCTTCTTTTATTGTCTGTAATACAAAGAATAACTTCCCAACGTTTTCACTAAGCTAACTGAAAGCATAGGAAAGCTTACTTTTTCTTTCTGAGTCGCTGTAAACTCGTAGTGCAAAAAATAGGGGAAACCAAAAGGTGCTTGTAATGGGAGTGTGTGGGAGTAACACTTTGTGGACTGAGAATTTTTTTTTTTCCCCAAGGGAATCTCTCACTAACAGATTCTCTGACTGGAGCAATTTAGACACCATAGTTTTATTTTAAAAATACCCATACTTTTGACACGTCTTGATGCTTACGTGCTGCACCGAAAATGTATAAGGTGTGCAATGGTGCAGTAAAGAATTAGGACTTTCTGGGTTGTCTGTTTGATTTGATGACACTAGTGAGACTTGGATGAGAGGCAGGGTCTGTTCCTAGATGAAAATTCCAGGTTAGCTGTTTTAGTTGAGAATAAACAACAGCTGAGCCCAGAAGGATGCTCAGAAAACCAAGTACTGATTAATTATTTTAACGTCTTCCTTTCATGCACTTATCGCTTTAAACATTGGAAAACATTAAATAGTTGCATATAATTTTCTGCTCCAATTCCTAGTGGTCATGGAAGATAGTTAATCTTGTAGTAAATCAGTGGTTGCTTCTTCCTGGAAGAAGGGAAGTGGGAATGGAGGCACTTTGTACAAACTACATTGTGAGACCAGTCTGGCCAAACTTTGGCCATAAATATTGGTATGCATCAATGGTGCGCAAGCAGTCTAGTTGGGACAGATTGGTCAGCAGTAGGACTGTCATGAATAATCCAGTGCAGTAGCAGTAGCTGCTCTTGGCAAGGTAGCTGTGTGCAGATCTGTGCAAGCTTCGCTGGTGAATACCTCTGCTCATTGTAAAGGATGAGCAGGATGGCCTTTGTGGGTTTTGGAGGAGTCTGAATTTACCTAGAAGCATTTGCTTCCTTCTCTCCATCCCTACCCCCCGCTTCCTACTCTGAGGTTTCTGGGTGTGAACCTATGTCAATGAACAGTTGACTTAACCAACATGACCAGGAGTTGGGTCAGGACTCTGAACCCTTCTTCATTCTTTAAAAAAAATGAATTGATGGTGGCTGATTTTTTTTTAAGAGCTCGTTTAGAAACCTTCTAAAATTCCTGTTTTTTGGCTCTGCAGAGATGTGAGTTTTGCCAAAAGTCAGGCGCCACAGTGGGCTGCTGCCTTACTTCCTGCACTAGCAACTATCACTTCATGTGCTCCCGAGCCAAAAACTGCGTCTTTCTGGATGATAAGAAAGTCTACTGCCAGCGACACCGCGACTTGATCAAAGGGGAGGTAAGATCATTGCCAGACGCCCTTCTTTGTCTGTAGGTGCTTTTGCTTCTTAAAAGATGAATCGCAATGGTTTCTTCATGGGTGAGGGCCTGGCAGGACTAGTGGGGAAGGGTAACTAGTGATGGCTAACCACACTGGGCAGACCAAATCAAGTGTTCGTTGAGAGAAGCTATCTGGACTATACCCAACGTGTGTTTGTGTGTCGTGTTGTGTTGTTTGTTTGAATTAACACATCACTGATGGGTTCTTGTTTCAGGTGGTGCCAGAGAATGGGTTTGAGGTTCTTAGAAGAGTTTTTGTGGATTTTGAAGGGATCAGTTTGAGAAGGAAATTTCTTAGTGGCCTGGAGCCAGAGAACATCCACATGATGATTGGTAATGTCTGGGTCTTAGCTGTTCTAATTCCTAATGCAGGAGTCTGGTGTCTGCTCTCTCATGGAAACCTTCTGGTCCTTTCTGTTTTAGGTTCAATGACGATAGACTGTTTGGGAATTCTGAACGATCTCTCAGACTGCGAAGACAAGTTGTTTCCCATTGGCTATCAGTAAGTACAAGTGGTTTCATGATCAGGTAGACTTAGGTCTTTGTTGTGGGAAACTTCCACTGAACTTGACTGAGGTTTCTTTGAGTAAAGCTCATTAAGGACCTTGGGATTAGGCTGAGTACGCACCAAGTGAAAGAGGAAGCATTTAGAGCTGCTGAGGAAAGCATAGAGGCTGTCTTCCAGGCTAGTGGAAATACTCATTATACATTTTTTAAAAACCTTTTCCAGGTGTTCTAGGGTGTACTGGAGCACAACGGATGCTCGGAAACGCTGTGTGTATACGTGCAAGATAGTGGAATGTCGCCCTCCTGTCGTAGAGCCAGATATCAATAGCACTGTAGAGCATGATGAGAACAGGACAATTGCTCACAGTCCAGCACCACTAACAGGCAAGTCCCTTAAGATACCTTTTAATGGCAGGCCATCATTCAGTGTATCGTGTTTGCAGCTAAATGGCTTGTGACCTTGAGGTTGCATTCTCTGTAGTAAGCTTGGGACCTTCTTAATTTTCAGATAGTCCTATTTCAGATAGGAGTGGATGCACAAATCACTTGTTTTTACAGTTATGTGACCTATATCTTGGGATTTTTTTAAAATTATTTATAACTCTCACGGTTGCATAGGTAACTTTTGAAATCTTGAACCCAGTATAAGGGGCTACAGTAGTGCCTTTGTTTGCAGTAATAGTACTGCTGGACTAGTACTGCCAAATTGTGAACTGTTCCATTTGTCTTGGGCTCTTATCTCTAAAAACCAAAACTGCTTTAAATATCAGTGTTACAAATGTCACTGCTGTTCATTTTAGCAGAAACAGCAAAATATTGTAGCCTCCTCCATGGTTCTAAAATATTTCCCAGAAGGCTACACGCGCTGCAAGTCTCAATTATTCCCCTCTGGAACCTCCACCATCATCTCTTGGCAGCTTTTACAATACAGTTGTATTTTGTCAATGGACCGTATTTACAACTACTTAAAACTGAACATACCTAATGGGAAGTTACATGATTCATTTCTTATATATTTGATTCCTAATCAACAAATGACCACATATCTATTTTGGGCACCTTGAGCAAAAGCAAACCAACTGAAGCAGTTAATGTACCAACAGTCCTCAGCAAAACTCCCCTTTTCCCTGGGCTGCTCCCTGTCCCGAAGTCAGCGATTTTTTTTTTTTTTTTAAGATAGAGCACCTTGGCTGTTCTGGCCTAAAATGGGGAGGGTGAGCTCTAAGACAGTGGGCCCCTCACTGAGAACACTGTATTGTCTCAGTGCTCCCATTCAAGTGCCTCTGCTGATCATACCTCTAGTAGTATTTCTGGAAAGGAGAAAATCTCACAAGTAGGCAGGGCTTTTAAGCCAGTTAGGGCTTTATTGGTCCAAATAGCAATTAAAATTCTCCAATTTTTAATTTAAATGCAGATGCTATAGAGTTTCAAGTCTGCTGCATAAGACTGGCACAGAATCCTTTGGGCCTTGCTCCAGAATTTAAGTTCACGTTTCTGAGGAGTACATGGGGACTTTGATTATAATGCAAATCTTTTAATGGACATGGAAGAGGATGTAGGAGATTGAATCAGGAGATTCATTTATTAGTAATTACCATTGGTGCTGGTGGAGCTTTAGAGATGCATAGAAAGATGAGATCATTGTCTCAGAAGCAGCGTGTGGGTTAATAGTGAAGCTGCCACATAATTTGTTCATAGCTTTGTTCACTGAGATTTTTGGTTCAAAGGTTTCAGTAGAAGGAGCTTATTTACACGGAAGAAGGTGGGCTTTTGCTCTCTTATGGGTCGTGCAAAATAACAGTATTTTTATATTTTGCTTGGCAAGTGTGCTTTGATTTCCTTGAGGAAAGGTTGTTGTAGATGCTCCAGCAGACCTCAGCTTTTAATGGTGACTGTTTTATGTTCTGTTAAAATCTTGTTCTGCAGTGGAAACTCCACCCAAAGAGAATCGAAATACACCAGAAATTGTAAACCCTCCGTCGCCAGATCGCCCCCAGCATTCTCAGACCTCCAGTTCCTGTTACTATCCTATGATATCGAAGGGTGGCAGGATCAGGACTCCAAGCTATCCCTCAACGCAGCGGTCTCCTGGGTCTAGGCCTTTGCCCTCTGCAGGTATTAGGTTGATTTTTCTTCCATTGCTTCTGCATGCATTATGCTCTGGCTTTTAGAAATTCTTATAGTTCTTTGGTACCAGGTTGACTGTAGAAAAGGTTGTGAAAAGTGAGAGTGGATTTGGGGTAAGAAAAGATGTTCTGGGGGCAGACAGCATAAATTACCTTTCAGGGGGGTGAGGGGGGGAAGAGATGCACCCTTCTTTAGTCCATAAGGTGCAAATCTACCCTATCTTCTACCTTAACTGTAGACAGGCTGTCATTTCTCCTTGCATCAGTCATTCCTCACTTGATAACTGTTGGAATAATGTTTCACAAAATTAAGGTAATTAATAAGTCCTATAAAAATGTTTTGAAATCTTTTTGATGGAACTCATAGAAACGCAACTTCTGAAAAAGAAATCAGACTTATTGATCTTTTTTTTCCCAAAGTTAGCTGAAATCTTGTACGGCGTCGTTCCAAGGTCCTTTTCAGATAAAAGCAAAGATATTAGCCCCCTTTAATCGTCACAAAATTAGGATATCCTGCCATGCTGTTATCATGTTTTCAGAATTAGGTTTTAAGTTTTCAGGGACCGTATATTGTAGACAACCGTCAATCCTCTGACTAGGTACAAGAGGCCCAGTCAGGTGTCTGATGAATCTGCTTGTACTGAATCCTGTGGCCATGACACCAAAGCCTTTGGTACGCGTGTCTGGGCAAGAGTGTGGAGGAGTGGAGGCTGCCCTAGATCTACCGTCCCCCCAAAGGCCAGAGCGAGTCCAGACATTCATTGCCTTGATGGTTGTCGTGTCTACCAGAGAGCAACAGAGGAGAACTGTTGCTGACTGCCTAACGCGTTTCTGTCAGGGTGATGTCCCTTAGCCTTTCTCCAACTAACGAGTACCCACAAGGCAGGGAGGTCTGGGGTTTTGAGGCACCCTATACTTGCCGTACTCTGGAGGCTGTAACATTGTGGGTTTCATAAGAGCCACCCTGCCGCAAGTACCCCCACCACGGGCCACCAGTTGGATTTAGTTTACAGTCATAGCCAGGAACAAAATATAGTGTAGCATTAAATCCTACAAAGTTTAATTCGGAAGCTGTGAGTGTTGACATTGAGAAATTTTGAGCTGTCAGCTTTGCATAGGGGATGTGTATACAAAGGGTCTGATGTGGGGGGTGGGTATTTCTTCATTCTAATTTTTTACAGAGCTTACCTAAATCTTTTGTTAGTTGTATTTCTTGGCATGTCTGGCTCTGTATTAGACTGAGTGACCTGTATGTGCTGGTCATGTGAAATTCACTGTTTTACTCTTTCCTCTTCAGGGAGTCCTACACCAATGACCCATGAGATTGTAACAGTGGGGGATCCTTTACTGTCCTCTGGACTTAGAAGCATTGGCTCTAGGAGGCACAGTACTTCCTCTTTGTCACAGCAGCAGTCCAAACTCCGAATGATTTCCCCCACCAGAGCTGGGAATACTTACTCCAGACACAGTGTGTCTTCGGTATCTAGCATTGGGTCCTCCTCTGAGCGTGAACTGCATGCAAAAAATACAGACCACTTCACAGGGTCAGTGAATTCAAGTACTCCAAGTACTCTAGTTCAAAGTAGTCCTGCTACTTCTAGCTCCCAGAGAATAGTACCTACAAGTGGAAGTAAAACTTGTCACTTGGATGGATCTCAGTCTTCAGAAATAAAACACACCAGTGGCTCAGACTTGATGCCTAAAACTGTGTCTTCAAAAGGAGAGAAGACAAAAATTTTGAGCTCAAAGGACTCTGATTCTTCAGCTCATAGTTCTGCTTCTGCAGGAAATGCTAAGATGTCCACTCCAGCACACAGCTCCTCAGGCATAGAGTTAAACATTAATAAAGCAGGAACTTTTCAAGAGCCTTCTTCAGGAACATTTTCTGCCAAAGAGACCATGTCCTTTCCATCTTTACATCAGAGAGGCCAAAGGAAAGAGCGAGATCCGCATACAGAACCTGTGCAACTAGAGAAAACTCTGTCAGTCGAAGACACCGATGCAAAGAGCGTGAAGGTGGCGGGAGCGAATAGCAGATCTTCTGCAGCAAGTGAGCAGGTAGCTTCAGCCTGCAGAGAGAAACGACAGAAAGGGAAAAAATTGATGAAAGACGCTTTCAAAGAGAAACATTCCGTTAAATCTTTTCCAGACTCGAGTCAAGCAACAGCCAGTGATGAAGGAAGCCTAAAACCAGACTTCAACCAGGCTTTGGCAAATGAACAAATTAGTCAGAGGTTGTGTAATAACGTTTCAGCTGACAAAACTGGGGAGACTGCACCTGCACAAGGCAACTCTAAAGCTCCTCTGGTGCAGGTTGAAGTGGCCTCAAAGGACAGTCAGGCTCCTAGAAAACGCACGGTTAAAGTCACCCTCACTCCTCTCAAGATGGAAAGTGAAAGCCAATCTAAAAATGCACGAAAAGAAAGCGATTCTGAATCTCAGTCTAAGGGCACAGAACCAGCTGCTTTGGCAGAGCAGTCTTCAGCGTCGGAAACCCCAGGAGACAGCCCTGCGGTTCAGGCAAGTCCCAGCGATGCCCCGGCACAGGAATCTCAAAATAATTCTTACGAGACTTTGCCTGTCCAGGATAGAAACCTGATTCTTCAGGATGGAACAAAAGCTCAAGAAGACGGCTCCTATAAGCGGAGGTATCCTCGAAGGAGCGCTCGGGCCAGGTCTAACATGTTCTTTGGACTGACCCCTTTGTATGGTGTGAGATCTTATGGAGAGGAAGACATTCCTTTCTACAGCAACTCGACTGGGAAGAAGCGGGGAAAGAGGTCTGCAGAAGGACAGGTAGATGGGGCAGACGACCTGAGTACTTCAGATGAGGATGACTTGTACTATTACAATTTTACTAGGACAGTGGTTTCCTCCAGTGCAGAAGAGAGGCTTGGATCCCATAATTTATTCAGAGAGGAGGAGCAGTGTGATCTTCCAAAAATCTCCCAGCTAGATGGTGTGGATGATGGAACAGAAAGTGATACGAGTGTTGCAGCAACAACAAGAAAAGTAAATCAGGTGACTAAAAGAAATGGGAAAGAAAATGGAACGGAAAACTTAAAGCTTGATCGAACAGAAGAAACTGGAGAGAAAGTACAAGTCACCAAGAGCTCTGCTGGCCACAAAACGGATCCAAAGATAGATAATTGCCACCCTGTAAGCAGAGTTAAAGCGCAGGGCCAGGATTCCCTGGAAGCTCAGCTGAGCTCCTTGGATACAGGCCGCAGAGCTCATGCTAGCACGCCCTCCGATAAGAATTTACTGGATACTTTTAACACAGAACTGCTGAAGTCAGACTCCGACAACAACAACAGCGATGACTGCGGAAACATTCTCCCTTCAGACATCATGGACTTTGTGTTAAAGAATACACCGTCTATGCAGGCTTTAGGAGAAAGTCCAGAGTCGTCTTCATCTGAACTTCTAACGCTGGGGGAAGGGCTAGGTCTCGATAGCAATCGTGGCAAGGACATGGGCTTGTTCGAAGTCTTTTCTCAACAGTTGCCGACTGCTGAACCAGTGGATAGTAGCGTTTCTTCTTCTATATCAGCAGAGGAACAGTTTGAGTTGCCTTTAGAACTTCCTTCTGATCTCTCTGTTCTCACTACTCGCAGTCCTACTGTGCCCAGTCAAAATCACAATAGGCTCGCTGTAATTTCAGAGCCTTCGCTCTCGTCTTCGGGGGAGAGGTCTATCCTCGCTTTGCCTTCCGCGGAGTCTGGGGAAAAGAGAGTTACGGTCACAGAAAAATCTGCCTCCAGTGAAGGAGATGCAGCTCTGTTAAGCCCAGGAGTAGACCCAAGCCCTGAAGGACACATGACTCCTGATCATTTTATCCAGGGTCACATAGATGCAGAGCATATTGCCAGCCCTCCCTGTGGCCCAGTGGAACAAGGACACGGCAGCAACCAGGACTTAACCAGGAACAGCGGGACCCCTGGTATTCAGGTGCCAGTGTCTCCTACTGTTCCTCTGCCAAATCAGAAGTATGTTCCCAATTCCACTGACAGTCCTGGTCCATCACAGATTTCCAATGCTGCAGTACAGACCACCCCACCCCACTTAAAACCAGCCACTGAAAAGCTTCTTGTAGTCAATCAGAATATGCAGCCGCTGTATGTCCTCCAGACTCTTCCCAATGGTGTTACACAAAAAATACAACTGACACCTTCTGTCAGCTCTGCACAGAGCGTGATGGAGACCAGTGCGTCAGTGCTGGGGCCCATGGGAAGTGGGCTTACTTTGACTACGGGATTAAATCCCAGTCTACCGTCATCTCAGTCTCTCTTTCCACCCACTAGCAAAGGGCTGCTGCCTATGTCTCATCACCAGCATTTACATCCGTTCCCCACTGCCACTCAGAGCAGTTTCCCCCCAAATATTGGCAATCCTACATCAAGTCTCCTTATTGGTGTACAGCCACCCCCTGATCCGCAGCTTTTAGTGTCTGAAGCAAACCAGAGGACAGATCTTGGCACGGCAGCTTCTACGCCAGCTTCTGGCCTTAGTAAGAAAAGGCCAATATCCCGTCTGCAGTCACGGAAGAACAAAAAGCTGGCTCCCTCTGGAACCACATCTGCCATAGCCTCTTCTGATATGGTCTCCAACATGACTTTGATTAATTTTGCTCCCTCCCAACTGTCCAACCACCCGTTAGATTTGGGAACCCTTGGAAATTCAACATCCCATAGAACTGTTCCTAACATAATCAAAAGATCTAAATCTGGAGTCATGTATTTTGAGCAAACATCTTTGCTGCCACAGAGCGTAGGAGCAGCCACTGCTGCTGCAGCAGTTGGCACTTCTCCCAGTGTTATTGGACCAGATACCAGCCACCTCGCAGCAGGGCCAGTGTCAGGACTGGCATCAAGTTCATCAGTACTGAATGTAGTGTCCATGCAGGCCACAGCAGCTCCCGCCAGCGGTGGGTCAGTACCTGGCCACGTTCTGGGACAAGGTTCGGTAACATTAACGAGCCCTGGGTTGCTGGGAGACCTTGGGTCAATAAGCAATCTCTTGATCAAAGCCAGTCAGCAAAGCCTTGGTCTTCAGGAGCAGCACATGGCTTTGCCACCAGGCTCTGGGATGTTTTCACAACTGGGGACATCACAAACTCCATCCACAGCAGCAATGACAGCTGCATCAAGCATATGTGTGCTGCCTTCAGCACAGACTTTGGGCATGACAGTTGCTCCATCATCCACAGACCCAGAAGGCTCTTATCAGCTTCAGCATATGACACAGCTTTTAGCTAGCAAAACTGGGATTGCCTCCTCCCAGCTGGACCTCAGCTCTGCGTCTGCAACTCAGTTGTCGAGCTTTCCGCAGCTGGTGGACATGCCTAACAGCACAGGACTTGAGCAAAACCAGGTTTCCACATCTGTGATGCATGCCAGTTCAGCGTCTCCGGGAGGCTCCCCATCATCTGGCCAGCAGTCTGCGAGTAGCTCAGTGCTTGGCCTCACAAAAACAAAGCCAAAAATCAAGCGAATTCAACCATCCTTAGACAAAGGAAATGGAAAGAAGCACAAAACTTCTCACATGTGGACCAGTTCCTCTGAAGTACACATTCCAGACAGAGGGACCAATGACATATCACAGGTCTCAGCTACAGGGTAAGAAAAATGCTGGTTTTGTTTTATTTTTGAAGTAGCAAGAGGATTCTTTGATGTAGAAGCAGAAAAAGTTGGCTTTCCCTGTGTGGTTCTTGTGTCACAAGTTTCTCTCTTGGCTTCTCTTAGTAAATCCTTCAGTAGTAGTAGTTTCTAGTGTGCAGTCTGCCATGAATAGGAAAAGGGATGTCTAAAGAAATCAGCGCTAGGACTTTGCCAGGCAGAACTCCTAAGACATCCAAGATTTGAAGTCCATGGTTAGCCCTGACAATATATTATTCTTGATTTGATGGTGCTTTATTTGAGAGGAAGGAAGTTTGCCATAAGCTCTTTGCAGACCAGGAAGAGCTAGCAGTCTAGCCATTGCTGCAGCAGCACCTGTTGTACCACCCAGCTTGAGAACCACGGTTCTAGGATGTTGTTTTAAGAAGCCCTGGGCTGCTGAGCATACCTGCTTCTTGGAGTAAACTACGTGGCTGAGTCTCTAGCCCCTTGGGGTCCTATAGGAGATCCCACGGTACTTCTTGCAAGTGTAGGAGTGTTGCAGCATCCCAGCTGAACCCATTAGGAATATTGCATCCTGCTTTCCTGAATTCTTTTGCCCTTTCAAATGGATGTGGGATTAGTTACACCCTTAACTGCTGGGTAGTGTTGGTCTTTGCTGGAAAATTAGTGCCATGTTTTGTGTAGAAATGTCTGTTCTCAGTGGCAGTCAGTGGTCTCCAAAAATAGAATTGTAAAATGTTTAAGATTCTTTCGGTGCTATTGTTCTGTCCTCCTATTTTCCGTCTCTCACGAACATCAACTGAAAACAATGCAATGTAAGTGTAGTGCTCTTTGTAGGAAAGTCGCTGCAGTATTTTGGTACCTAACTGAACTGCTGAAGGTACATTTAGGCACCAAGAGATGTGGATTAAGATTTTTTTTTTTTTTTATTTAACAGCTTTAAGCTGTAGTCCCCACATGCTGGCAATGGGGTACTAAGCAGACAAGTGCATGCACGAGGCTTGTCATCAAGGCCGCCAGAAATGCAGTGCGATCCCGTAATTCTTGGGAGCTGCTCAAAAGAACTGTTGGTGTTAGTGCTACTGAATGCCTCTCTTACCCTGATCAGTTAGCGGCTGCAGGCACGTGTAACAGTTGAAATGTTCCAGAATGTCACTAACTGGCAACCAGGTCTCAATTTTTGTGTGTGTCCATGCCTTTAATTTTCAGTGTCATACAGTTGATCTGTTTTGAAGAGCAGTTGATCCAGAATTTATAAAGAAAGGGAACTTAGAACTAAAAAAACTTGCTTTTCTTCCCATAATCAGTCTTCATCCATATTATCCAGTTAAGCATTGTTGGTAGCTGTGCCAATATATAATCGTGAATGCAGTAGTCACCCCTTGGCTTTATGCATGTGGCTATTCATTGTGCTTGTATCTCGTCCTGTCCTGCCAGCACTGCATTTTTGAAGCACAGGTCTTGAGTTTTGCTCTAAAACCCTAGAATGTGATCTGTTTTCTGGCCACACAGGAACATTTGTTCTTATTTCTGTTGTTTGCTGAAATGTTGACTCGCTTGTGGTAACTCCCAGTGGATCCATTATGACTGACCAGTCTCATTCATGATGCATGCCGCTTGCCCGGTCTTTCAGATGACCCTAAATCTTTGTTGCAGGGCTCCTGCAGCGAAAACAGACATGCAGGATTCAGCAAGCGTAGATCAGCCGCCGCAAAAACAGTGCGGGCAGCCGACAGGGTAAGCAGAAAGCGGACCTTTTGCTGGTTTGTATTCAGCATTTTGAAAACAAATCCAACTCTTTTTCCCACCTTGTGTATAGTTTAACTAAAATACATCAGGAGCTTTCAGTCTGGAATATCTAGTCACTTTTTATCCCCATGCCAAACCCTTTGTTAGTCTGGGAGGAAGATAATTTAACTTGATGCACAACAGCAACATGTGCCTCAGAAATGCCAGTGAAAAATGCATTTTCACTTGAACTGACTGCTTTTTGGATATTCACTTCAGGACTAAACTCCTTTTAAAAAAAAAACAAAAAACCACCACACATTTGCTTATCTGTTTTGTTTTGTGAATACACTTTTAGGGCTGGTAAAAGCGATCAGATTAGCGGTCTTAAAAATCCCGAATCCTTCATTTACAGAGCAGGGACAGCAGTGCAAGCCTTCCTGTGCAGCCAGGTATCTTCAGTCTCTTGCAGTCTAGAGAGGAGTTTAGTGTCCATGATCCATTCAGTCCTTGGCTCCTCTGCTATTAAAGGGAACCAGTCTGTTGTGGGTTTTGTCAGGTGAGCCCTTCGCCTCCCTGGGACTTAATTACATCTGTCGCAGGTTTTTGTTAATCTGCTCCCAATCGTATAGTGGTAACATTTATCGGTGTCTTTTATAGGGCGTTTAACATAATGGTAGCAGGAGCATACAGTCAAACGGCTATAGTTACTAGGTATACTTAAATGGACACTTAGGAACTTGTGGCTGAAAACTGTAGGCCTGGTTCCTTACTGGTGCTGTTCTAGGTTTAAATTGGTGCAAAGCTTTGTCTTGATGGATACGTGAACGAGAGACACGTGACTGGGTAGTATACCCGAGTGGACGCAGGAGACTGCATCGATGGTCCCAGCACTTGAGTGCTGCTTTGTAGTGTGGGGAGTCTTGCCTCGCGGTGGCTGATCACAGGGGACAGTGACTTGAGGATGGATCTTCCCAGTGAATTCTGTAGTTTGGAGCTGATTGCTGCATGGTAGGCTAGTATATGGCTGATGATATGGAGTGGTGATCTGAATCCTTTCTACCAATTATAGTAGTACACGCACAGGCCCAAGATCATTGTATCAAAACTAGCTTGGGAAAAAGTAGCCTTTCTTTTCCCTGAGTGTACTCTTTTGTGCCATGTGGTTCATCGTGGCCTTGTGCTGGCAATTTCTCCCCCTTGTCTCAGTACCTTTTATAAACATCCGCAGACGAGGAGAAAAACTTCCACAAATATTTTGCGCGCAAATATTATTTAAAGAGTTCCCCTTCACACAACAAACTTGGAACAGGAATACGGAAGGAGCGTTTGATCAGAATCTGGCCTTGTTCCTAATTGAGTCTGTTTTAAAACAGTTGGAGTTGGCATTCCTCTTTAAACAACACACAAGGAGTTAGAACTGGCTTGGGCACAGAAAAGCAGTAGCTGCCTTCTACAGGGTGGGGTATTGTCAAGCTTTATGTATTTCATTTTTCCCCTCCTTTTCCTCTTTCCCCAAGGCAAATGGCAGTCCTTCCGGAATCGCAGTCTGTGCAGAATACAGCAAATGAACAAGAAAATGCAGGTATGTCATATCTTCCAAATGTGCTGTGTTCTGGCAGCCTCTTGTATTGGGTTACAGGGAGCAGCTTACAGACTTGACCTCTCTTCAGAGAGCGCTTGAGCTGCTGTTTTATGAGTTTTGGAACGAGGCATATTCTGTTCAGAGCAATGAATGTGACGTGTTTGCTAGATTGTAGTAGTTTCTGGATTGAAACTCCTGTGCACAATCCAGGCTTGAAGCCATGCTTCTTGTGAGGAAAATCTCACAAGTGCAGGAAATGAGCGCTCCAGGACAGTTAAAAATTAAAAAAAACTCAAAAAACCAAAACACTGATTTGCAGCTATAACCTATTCATCAACCTGATGCCCATTTACGAAGTATGCAGCAACAGCTGGTGGTAAAGCTGTCGTCTCACCAGCAGCAGCTCTCCTTCTGTTCCTTATCAGTGGTGACCCTTATCAGAGACCTGTAATTCTTTTTTTCTTTTTTAATAAATCCTATGGATGCTCATAAGAGGCAGTTTTGGTAGCTTGTTCCAGCCTTGAGGTCCCAGTGCTGTGATCCTGGAACATTAGTAACTCTTTGTGCTAAGTTTTGATGGATTCTTAAAATCGTTATCAGCTCCAGCCAGTGAAAATCCCTTCACCCTGAGGGCATCCTTTCATCTGTGGTGGGAGACGAACTGAAAAGTTACTCTGTCCACCTGGATCTTCACACTAGCCTGCCTGCTTTTTTTTTTTTTTCAGGTTCCAAAAATCTTGAGGAAGAGGAAGGTACTTTCAGCTCCCCGCTTATTGTTTTGCTGCAGCAGGAGCAAAAGAGGAAAGAGAGCCTTGGTGAAAAGAAGCCAAAGAAAGGGCTGGTTTTTGAGATCTCGAGTGATGATGGCTTTCAGATTTGCGCGGAAAGCTTTGAAGGTGAGAACAGTGGTTATTGTCTGCAGCTCTGAGTTTTCATTGCAAAGGTAAACGTATATATTTTGAGAAACAGATCTCTGCATCGAGCTTCCTCAAAATAAACTTCCCTTCTGTTTGACACACAGCTGTGGAGCAGAACCCTTAATGCTGGAGTGCCTGGTTTAGTTTAAATTCGTTGACCAATGGTATTGATATCTTTAGGATGGGACAAAACAAGTGATTAACATGGATTTGGCTTTATGGCCTCTGGGTACTGTTATGAAAAATCATAAGAACATCTGAGTTGCATTTGCATCAGACATTTATTGTTGCAGAGGGTGGAAGCTGTTAAGTGCAAGAGCAGTGAGCTCATGGCCTTTCACTGCAGTTCCCTCTATATTTGTCAGTGGGCTTAAGCACACCGCTGCAGGAGAGTCCCGCCAGATGCTCTTATGTGCTGCCTCTGTGTGCACATCCATCCTGCAGACAGCTGCGTGACCGAGTGAGGAGGGAAAGTCGAGAGGCACAGGAAGGCACCTGTTTCCAGGCTCTCTGGCTAAATGTGCATCTTCTCTTACTATCTTGGCTTTTATTCTGTCATCACAGATGCCTGGAAATCGCTGATTGACAAAGTTCAGGAAGCTCGTTCCAATGCCCGGCTGAAGCAGCTGTCATTTGCAGGTAGCACCTGAGTGCTTATGTCATTCCTTCTTTGAAAACCGGGGTGTTGTAAGAACAGAACAAACACAGGTTTGAGAGGATGTTGAAATGAGAAGTTTTCAGAAGAAAAAAGGCTGGTGGCGAGGAGAGAGCTTACTTCAGGTGGAGAAATGCACCTTTGTCAGCAAATATTGATTTAAGCAGGGACAACTCCTCAAGGTTTGTGTAAATAAGAGATCCAGTGTATCTGCAGCAAAAGTTATATTTGCGAGAAGGATGAGGTCAGTGACTTGGGCTGGTACTTATGCTGCTACTGATGCACTCACTTCTTTGCTGGTAAGAATGTAGTGCTTTTTGTTGGTGACACATGGAACAAGCTACTCCATGCTGAGAGAGACAGGCTTGTGGTACAAATCTTAGGCAATCTCATTCCCTTTTTAAGAAGATGCATGTATAGGAAAATTAAACTGTTTCTCTTAATAGACGGTGGCTGGCCAATTGGGTATTCATGGTCTTTTCCTTTGTTGCATTGTTTTCAAAAGCAGTGCTTATTTTGGTGTATTGTGAGACTTTGATCCAAAGTTGTTTAACACAGCAGAGGGACGTTTTCTCTCTGGAGATGTGCCAGTGTAAGAGTGAAGTGTACAAGAGAGATGCTCAAAGCTACCTTTTTTAATAAGGCCTGGTGTATTTTCTTACTGAAACAGGGGGAGGTAGATAACAGGGTCAGTCTGAAGTCAGGCAGAATTCAGGGTAGAGGTACACCGTAGACTAACTGAATCAGAGATGCATAAGGTTTTGTGAGCAAAAGGTGAATGTCAGATGCTGTGAAAGGAGCAGGCTATCAAATAGTGTGCGATTTCTTGAAGACTGCTTATACTCCTATAATAGGAGTTGGCATTCTGACCAGTGTAATCGGGTCAAAAATCCACCCTCTTGGAATTTTTCAGCAGTATCTTGAGGATGTTTCTTGCCGCTTTGACTGAAACAAGAGGTTTTTTAGTTTTTATTAGAACTAGTTAACCAAGTGGCAGGAGTTAAATCTAGTATGTCCACTAGTCTGTACCAGGCTGCTGGATTTTCCAAATGGCCTTGTTTCTTAGCCCTTTTCCTTTGTTCTCTCTCTAGGTGTGAATGGTCTGAGAATGCTGGGGATTATCCACGATGCTGTTGTGTTCCTAATTGAGCAGCTCTACGGAGCAAAGCACTGCCACAACTACAAGTTTAGGTTTCACAAACCAGAGGAGGCCAATGAACCCCCGCTGAACCCACATGGCTCTGCTAGGGCTGAAGTCCACCTGAGGCAAGTGGAGGCTTTGTGCTGGGCACGGTTTGCTAAATCCACTGGCTGGGTTGCAAGAGACTTTTCCTGGCAAACGGTAAAGCGTACACTATATTTACAACACGCTGTAAGCTTTCAGCAAAAAGTAACCAATCCTAGCACCTTCCAAATGTACGGTCAATGACAGGTCTTCCCAGATGCATACACCGCTCTCTTGCACGCTCCGTTGGCCTGGCTTTGCCAGGCAGCGGTAGACTAAAATTAGCAGAGTGGCCTAGCTTGCTACCCATTCATCCCTGGCAAATGATGTAATTGTTGCGTTGCTGCCTTACAAAGCTTCAGGCAGTGGAGGGTTGAGCACTCATTGAGAGCAAGCATTGAAGCAGGCTAGGCAAGAGAGAGGATAATAAGTAGGCATAGCTCTTGCAGCAGCCAAAACTACCAAAATGCTGTTGAAACAGGATTTTGAGTCACTTATTTGAATGCTTCTCGCTCCTTGAACCTTAGGAAGTCTGCCTTTGACATGTTCAATTTCCTGGCTTCTAAACACCGGCAGCCACCAGAGTACAACCCCAACGATGAGGAAGAGGAAGAGGTACAGCTGAAGTCAGCACGGTAAGCAGAAGGTTTTAAGACTCCCAAAAGAAAGGAGGCACGAGCTGGATAAAAAAACAGATCTCTTGATCTTATCTATTGCACCTTCTAGAGTGATATCACAACTTAAAATCTGCAGAGCACTAGAAAATAAGCTGTAGGAGAATTGTTCATTAGCAAAGGAACTGACTATCAAGGATGACCCAAAAGGCAAGTTCTTCAACTTTTATTTCCGTGCAACTACAAATTGTTTTGACCAGAACTTTGGAAGACAGGATGAATACATTTTTTCAGGACAGAGAACTAGCTAGAAGTAAGGAGTTGTCTGGGATAAGGGGCTAATTACAGACAGCATGCAAAATGTAAAGATCACGGTAGTAATCCTGGCTGCTTTCTCAGGGCACTTTGGTTTGCAGCGTCATGATAATGAAATGTTAATATTTTTTTTTTTTTAAACTATGCCAACTAACGCTTGGCTCTTAAATAAAGGTGATCACTTAATTGAGCCTTTCTTCTAGGAGGGCAACTAGTATGGACCTGCCAATGCCCATGCGGTTCCGGCACTTGAAGAAAACCTCCAAGGAGGCAGTCGGTGTCTACAGGTATGGTGCTTTCAGCCTGGTGCTTTCAGCCAGGGCCTCTGTCACAGGGGTGCAAAATTCAAAAAAAGAAAAAAAGAAACCATCCTAAAGTCTGCCTAGAATACTGGGGGGGAAGGAGGTTTTTCCTTCTTCCTTCTTCTCTTCCCTCTGTTTTCAGGTCAAAAATCTTTGAACAGCTGCTCCTTAGTACAAAGCACTTGTTCCCTCCAGCACGCTGTGGTAATAGCTCAGGCATTTATTCTGTGGGTGGGTGGGGAACCTGGTAATGCTCTGGGTACTACTGTATAATAGCAACAGGGTGAGGAGGTTGAATCCTTGGTCCCTTTTAATGAGGAGCACTAAAGTGTTCCTGATCTTAAACTGACAAATAGGATCAAGCTTCATTGCTGTTTCTTTTGCCAGGTCTCCCATCCATGGACGGGGCCTGTTCTGCAAAAGGAACATCGATGCAGGTGAGATGGTGATTGAATATTCAGGCAATGTCATTCGTTCCATCCTCACTGACAAACGAGAGAAGTACTATGACAGTAAGGTGAGTTATGGGCTTTCATAGGCATTTTTAAAAGGCACGATAAATCCCATTACCCCTGTTGTGAGTCGGAGGAAGCGCACCGAGGGGGAAACTGATGATTAAAGCCTTTAATGGGGATCATGAAACTAAAGCCTTGTCTAATTCTGATACGTGCATACACCAAGTTTGTGGAGTCCTAGAGTTTCCATTGTATTTGTCTTCAAAGAAGTATTCCTTGTGGCGCTCCGTAGGGTAGGGGAATGTAGACAGAGAGATGAAAGCAGAGGAGTTAAACTCTCTCGCCAGGGGCACAGAGGGTTTTGGTACCATAGCCAGGATCAGAGTCAGCAGGGTTTTGGGCTGCTCTTTCTGTGTTGGCCCCTAGATGATGATGAATTTTGCCACGTAAATTGTAGACACGAAACAAAAATAGAAATTCTGATGTCTGCTTTGGAGAAAATCTAAAAATGTAAATGCTCCTTGCTTGGCTGTTTCTCCTGTGTACAGCAGTAGTTTTTTTTTTTTTTTTCTTGAAGCCTCTTTTCTTATCAGTCTTGCCAGATAATAGTTTCTCGGGTCGGAAGGGACCTGAGCAGATCACCTAGTCCAACCCCCTGCCGTGGCAGGAAGATGTTAGGAAAGGAATGCTAAAGCTAACTTAGTGGTAGGAAAGGGGAAGGGTGCACATCTGTGAGCCTCAGGTGCTTTTTGATGGAGCTCAGACATGGTTCTGGTGACTTCAGAACAAACTACTTCCAACGCAGGCTAGCATGATTAACTCCAGGAGGCGTTTGCAGAGGCTGGGCCCGAATCCTTGCTGGACCTTGTCCAGTGCAATTCCGCGAACATAAATGTCTGTGGATGCAAGGGTGGGGTGAAAGCAGTGCAGGCTTCCGGAGATGTAGGAACTGCAGACGACTGTTTAGAGTTCCCGTTTTCCGAAGGGATTCCCAGATTTTTCCAGCACTTCCTTGACTTCCTCCAGGGGGTTAGGAAATGCCTCAGCCTGCATCAAAACCACAGATTATTGAGAGGACACGGGAATGAAATGACTTAGACAAGTGTCTTAAAAACAAGGTAGCAGCTAGCGTCCAGAGGGGATTGTGGGCCCACAGAGACCTGGACGCTAGATGGTTGGCTGTCATGACAGGAGCAGCGTCCAAGCAGGGAACTGGGCTCTCGGCTCCCCTGAGCTCTAATGGCCTCTCTCTCCTCTAGGGGATTGGCTGTTACATGTTCCGTATTGACGACTCTGAGGTGGTAGACGCCACCATGCACGGGAATGCAGCCCGCTTTATCAACCACTCATGTGAGCCCAACTGCTACTCCCGGGTCATCAACATTGATGGCCAGAAACACATCGTCATCTTCGCCATGCGCAAAATCTACCGTGGGGAGGAGCTCACTTACGACTACAAATTCCCCATCGAGGATGCCAGCAACAAACTGCTCTGTAACTGCGGCGCCAAGAAGTGCAGGAAGTTTTTAAACTAGAACTTTTGTGAGCTGCAAGTGAGCCCTGAAGGGCCTGGGGTGAACCAAAGCTACAATGCATCCCTGCCCCGGTCTTTGCAAGGGAAAGGGGGGACAGAGACCAGAATGAAGATGGACTGGGCTCGGGGACCTAAGTGGTGGCTGTACTTCTCTGTTGGAGTCCACATCTTCATGTCTCACATGCGCACACTTACCTTTATGAAAGACACGGGCGATCGGAGAAGATCCTCAGTAGGATTGTGTTGCTTTTCCCAATGCCCTCTTTCTCCCTCCGGCATTTGTTTGTTTTGCTGAGATTAGCGAGTGGGAGAGGGAAGGAAGTAGATATGAATGGAAACGCGCCCAGACCCAGCTGCAGACAGCGGTCTCTGATCTAGTCTCAGCTCAGCATGATTAATCTGCTGGGAGCAGGAATGTGGAGTTTTCAGTTTCCTTTGCTTGCTGTGTCATAAGTTTAGAAAAGAAAAAAAAGCACAGGATTTGGCTGGGCTTTTCTCCTAGGCAGAGACTGTCCCACCAACCGGCTCCGGTACAGTCTTTTGAGTCTCTGTTGTTCCGTCTGCTATGCATCTCCAAAACACTATTGTTGAGCTGCCTGGGACCTGTCCTTGTGCGGCACGGGTGGCCCAGCGCATCGCTTTGGCTTGGGCTGTTCTCTGTTGTGGGGGCAGGACAAATGGCAGCAGCTTGCGAGAGAACCGAAAAGAATTTCCCTCTGAAATTCCTGCACTTGCATAAAAAGAGTCCTGGCTGCGTGTAGGGGAGGGAAGCAGAGGGCTCGTGCTAACTTGTTACCAAGGGGCTTGTCTGCTCAGGGTTTCCAGTGCAGACTGTAAACCTCTGGGGCAAGGCTCTTCTCACTTCAGCAACACCCCTGTCCCCTTCCCCGCATTCCTGCTTTCAGAAATGGGCCCTCTCCCTCCTTGAAGGAGCTGAAGGCTCTTCTAGTTGCACTGAAATGCTAGAGGCCCACCGCGTGCCCCGGGCCAGCCCAGGAGGCAGAAATCTGTGGGCAAAGGAGGATAACTGGCTGCTGTTCTGCGTTGGGAGCAGTCCTGGTAGCGCTCCAGGGCAGACCGTGGGAAGAGCAGGTGCAGAGGCTTCAGCAGGAGAAGCTCAGATCAGATGACTTAAATAACATAGTAGGATACGAATTGGGCAAATGAGCGATTTCTCTAGACACCTTCCTCTGATCCGTTTCTAGGATACAGTTACTTCGTTCTCCCCCGTCAGGCATAGGAATAAGCACCCAAACTGAGTATAAGTGCTCGCTAGAAATGCAAAGGCAAACACTAACCACTTTCAACAAATACTTCTGTTAAGGTTCAGCTGTTTAGGAGACGAGTTTGTCGTTGCCGCAATTTAAATCCTTTTACTGAAACTGAAATAGCAAACCCACTTCTAAGAGCAAAACTGAATGACACTATTGTCCTGGTCTAAGCAGCATAACCCTATCCTGTTTGGGTCTGCTCCACGCCTTCAAAAGAATTTAAAATTAAAAAAAAAAAAAAAATCCCCGGACCTGCTAAATTAAGTCATTGGATTTTACTGTTCTGTTTACAGTTGAGTATTTAAGATTTTATAAATGTAAATATATTTTGTATATTTTTCTATGAGAAGCACTTCATAGGGAGAAGCACTTATGATGAGGCTATTTTTAAACAGTGGTATTATCCTAATTTAAGAGAATCGGGTTTTAATGATTTTTTTATTTTCATAGGACGATTATAGGAAATATCTGGGTGGACACAGTCTGATCCTTCAGAGAGGGGGTTCTTTTTGATTTTTATCTGACTCTTAATCTTGTTCTGCCTTGTTGACTTAAGTAACTGTTTCCTGGAAGCAGTGGCTGGACCGTAATCGTATGTAGACTTGTTGAGGTGGGGACAGAGGGAAGAATTGCCCTACTCGGGAGGAATTTGACTTTTTGGAAGTTTTTTTTTTTTTTTTGGTACAGTTCTCCCATCCCCTGAGCAGAAGGCGACATGATTCTGCCTGCCATGTGGCAGTGCCCTGCCCTAGGCGAGGAGGAAGGGGAAGGGAATAATCCTCAGTGTCTTCTCACGTTCCAGCCTTTTGGTTCAGGACTCAGAAGGATGAATTAACGCCGCAGGAAATGTGGATTTCCTATCCCGCTCCATCTGCTTGGATCTTGCAGAATGGACATCTCTTGTCGATTCTGCCGAGATGCTGGCTGAGCGCGAGCGGTCTCTGCGGCTCCGGCGGGGTTGCTGCTGCTTAGCCTCCGGAGTGCGCCGAGTAGCAGGGAAGGTCCAGTCTCCCGTCACTCACCACGCTGTCCTGAAAGGAGATGCACTGAGGAGAGGTTTGGAGTGGGTTTTCCCCGTTAGGAAAATTTCCAGCTCTCCAACCATGAAACCGCGGTCCTGTGGAAATGTAGTGAAGCGGTAGCACCCCAGCCCTCGGCCTTGCTTTTGTTCTGGGTTAGCTGCGGTCTGGGACTCGGGCTCATGCAGGCGCTTGGCCCAGAGCGCCCGTGTCGTGGAAATGAGTGCTTTCCCTTTGTGATGTGCCCGTTCCAGCCGGTCCCGTGGGCAGGCGCCTGCCGTTCGCAGGGTTAGCAGAGTCGGAGGCTGTTGTGCCTGCGGAAAGTGGCCAGCACTGATTGATAACTCCTTAAGGCTCCCTGCTTAGCACTCCTGACCTGTGCCATCCAACCCCAAAGACCTCTTCCTCTGACGCGAGAAGGAATGGCGGCACTCAGAAGGGTCAGGAATGGCTGGTTTCCTTTGTTTATTGCACTGTGTGATTATTTCGTAAACATTTTCAAAGGAGAAATCACATCAAAGCTGCGTTGGCTATCGAGACGAATTGATGCACTGACAGTTTGGGCACGCACGCACACAGAGGCCCAGAAGCTTGTCTGGGGAAGCCTCGGCCCTGCGTCCGCAGATGCTGCTCTTGATGGCAGCGTGCGGGGACGGTCCCGACGCGGGGTACACCCACGGATTTTCAATTTCAAAGTAGTTCAGTCCAGTCTTGCTCTCCTTCGCCCTCCACTGTTTCCCTTGGTCTGGCAGAGTGCGAGGCAGTTGCTTTAGCTGACCAAAATCCCATTCTTGTCTCCTGCCAAACTTCTGTTTAGCTCCCAGCTGCCTGATCAGCAAAACAGTCCTCACCAGAAACCCATGCTGAGAGGGAGCTCGAATCAGGAAACACTCTGCCCCAAGCCCCTCTGAATTAGGAAGGGGACAACCAAGTGAAGGAGCAAATGGGAGCGATGCGATGCCACCCGAGTGCCCCTGAGAACCAGACCCCAGGAATTACCTCTGCTGTGAGGGTGGATGGAGCAGCCGGATCCGGTGGAGATCCGGCTCACTGAATGCTTTGCTGCTATACCTGTTGTGGCTGCCGTTCCCCGGGAGCCGCTGTGGCCAGTGAAACTGTCTGTAAACCAGAGAAGCTGAATTGTGCTGACCTGCAGGCTGGGCTGGCGTCCCCTGGGCTCCCCCTCCACTGTTGTCACCAGTTTGTCTAGCACCGAGGTGTTTGTTCATGTAGGATTTGAAACGACAGCAGGAAGGTGGGCAGGAGCCTTGGCAGCTAGCATTTGTTTCCAGCGATTCGCGTCAGCTGAGCGCCCCGACCCTGTCCTGCTCAGCTAACAGTGAGCACAGTGCAGCTTCCCAGTATATGAATGTATATTTTATAAGGACTGACATAGATCATGATATCTGAAAATACTAAAAGTCAAATTTTAAGGCGTTTATTTTTATTTGTACAAACCAAGTTTTTTTTTTTTGTGTTTGTTTTTTTCGTTTGTTTGTTTTTTTTGTTTGTTTTTTTTTAAAGGAAAAGCGGGTCATTGCAAAGGGCTGGGTATAATCTTTTTTTTTTTTTTTTTTTTTTTTTTTTTTTT
>NW_017728982.1:686893-687956 GCF_001723915.1 Gavialis gangeticus
TTTTTTTTTTTTTTTTTTTTTTTTTTTTCTTTGGATTTTTCTTTTATTTGAAAGCAATACCAGGTTCTTCAGTGAGATGGTCTTTGTGCAGAATCATGCCATTCAAATCCATACTACTGGTCCATACTCAACACACCTGCAAGTTTTTTTTTTTTAATGACTATAAATATGATATATATATAGGAACTAATGTAGTAATGCACCGTGTAATGAAGCCTAGTTGAGTATCGGTCCATGGCTTTTAATTCTCTTAACACTATAGATAAGGATTGTGTTACAGTTGCTAACAAAGGCGGGAAAGAATCGAGCCGTGGACTTCCGGGCGGGCGGCTCGCGCGGCTCCGGTGCCCAGCACTGCAGGCGGAGGGAGCGCTCCCGGCCGCAGCTCAGCGCGCGGAGACGGCTCCCGGAGCTCCCCGGCTTGAGGCCCTTCCTGCCCGTCAGTGTTACCAGTCAGTACTTGTACAACTCGGGCTTCTTCTTTTCTTTTTCCTTTCTCTTTCTTTTTGGGTTATGAATGTTGGGGTTCCACCTGCATATAGGGAAAAATGTGCTCTGTGCTTTCCTGGTATCTTTTTAACAAGGTACTGTAGCTTTGTCTATCAACCAAGAACTATACTTGTGGTGTTTCTTTGATTAAACTTAACAGTCTCTTTAGTAAATACAGGTAGGTGAATAATTGTTTCAAAAGTAAAATAAAAGCTCTACAACGGCAAGGTTATGTTCTAGAGATACATTTCTTGACAACGTATCATGTATAACGAAGCTTTTGATTTCTTTTTTTTTTCTTGTGTTCTTCCAAGATTCTGGTTTTAAAAACAAAAAAACAAAAACAGGAGGAAACGCGTCTCAAGTGCATCAGTGTTAGCTCCCTGCCAGGGACGAAGGAAATACTTTAATCGTGAGAAATGCTGAACGCTCGCGAGAGCCTGAATGTAAAAACCCGTGTACATAGTTGTAAAAACAAAAGGAGTTTTTAAACATGTTTATTTTCTATGCACTTTTTTTTATTTAAGTGATAGTTTAATTAATAAACATGTCAAGTTTATGGCTGCCCCGCCTG
>NW_017728982.1:688359-696843 GCF_001723915.1 Gavialis gangeticus
GGGCAGGCCGGCAGCGGTTCCCTCCAGCCTCTGCCCTGCCCCGCCGCAGCCACTGCGCCGAGCTGAAAGCGCCCCACCTGCCCCGGGACCACGCGTCGCTGCCCTCCGACCTGCAGCTCCGCAACCTGGCGCCAAGCCCGCGGGCCGAAGGTGCGTCCCCGGCCCCAGCCTGCCCTCCCCCGGAGGAGTCCCTGCTCTACGCGGGGCCAGGGCTCCTCACCTCCTCCTCCCCCGACAGCCGCGCAGGGACAGGCGCAGGACACTGTGCTGCTGGAGCCGGACAGCAACCTGGTCCTGACCAGCCTGGGTAGGGGCCGGGGCCGCGCCGCGGGGGGAACTGTGCCCCGCAAGGGGCTGGTGCAGCCAGGGCCCTTGCCCGCAGGTGCAGGGTAAGCACTGGTGGGCAAGGGGGAGCCTGCCCTGGGCCCAGCTGGCTGGAAGGGCCCTGACCAGGGGCTTTGTTGCCTTGCAGGTCTCGTCCGGTTGCCGATGGCCGGGCACCTCTACAAGGTTTCCAGCATGAGCAGCGACGAGATCTGGCTGTGAGCCCGTGGTGCGACACCAGGGCATCCAGATTCGTCCTGTCCTGGCACGATGCTGCAGGTCACTCGGGACCGGTTCCCAGATCCGGGGAGGTGGGACGGGCGGGTGGCAACACCAGAGCCTCCTACAGCACCAGGTTTCCCCTACCCTCTGACCCGGGGTCCTGAGTCCCTGCACCTCGCATGGACGAGTCTGCTGGGCTCAGCTGCTGGGCCAGGGGATGTTCTGGGAGTGGGGCTGGCCTGTGCTCCCAGCCACAGCCACAGGCTGGGAAAGGGCCAGGGGAGCAGGAGCGAGGTGTGCATGCAGCAGCCTTGGCTGCGGGCAGGTGGGAGCCCAGCTGTCTCTGGAGAGAGCCGAGCGGTGTTGACCAGCTGCAGAGGGTGGAGGAGAAGGATCACTCTAGCTCCCCACACCGGCGGGGCAGGAGGGCACAGGTTAGGTCCCTGTCTTGGGGGGGCACATGGGCTGGGGGCAGGCTTCCAACCTGGCTCTGGACACAGGTCCACCCTGGTGCCTGGGCACCAGAGGTCAGAGTCTGACCCTTCCTGTGACTGGGACTCGGGCTCCAGGCTGGACTCGTCCTCTGGGGGGCTCTTGGCACCGTGGGTCTGTCTCGGGCAGGCATTGTGGTGGGGGCTGGGGCCGTTGCATGCTGTAACCCCAGGTGTGGTTGTTGCAGGGGTTCTGGGCAAGTCCAGCTCTGCGCCCTTGCTCTGCTCTGCTCTGCTCTGCAGGAGGCTGAAACAGCAAGAGTCACCCCTGCTGCCTCCCTGCCTGCGCCTACACTGGCTCTGGGGTGGGACAGCTGCCAGGGGCTGTCCAGGCACCTGGCAGACGGCCCCTGCGAGAAGTGCACAGCGCAGGGAGACGGCGCCTGCAAGAGGAGCTTTGCTGAGGAATGACCCACAGGAGCTTTGTACAGGGCGTTTTGGGGAGATAGATCCCTTCCGTGCTCTTGGCTCCACTGGGCAGCTCTGAGCATGCTGGGGGCACACCCCAGGGCCAGATACTGCAGCATGTGAGGGCACTGGTGGAGACACCGGCAGACCCTCGCTGCCCTGTGCAGCAGCCCCACGGGCCCGAGCTGCTGTTGCTCTGGGCCTGAGGGGCTCTGAGCCATCCAGCCTCTGCTGCGCATTTTGCTTGTGGCCTTGCCTCTTGCTGCCCCCTTGCCCTGTGATTGTGCATCTGGAAAGACCCGTTCTTTCCTGCAGGATTCTTCAGCCATTTGCCATCTTCCTCATGTCCACATCAGCCCGGGGCCTTGGCATGGCTGGCCAAGCAGCAGGACCAAGGAGACATGGCCATTGTGGCTGACCCGCCCCTGGGTAGTTCATTAAGCTATGCATCCTGTTAGCTGAGTTGCTTCACGCAGCTGCCCCCTTAGCTGAGGCATGCGCCCGTGTAACATCTGCATCTTCAGCATACCAGCCTGTGCCGGGCTGCTCGGGCTGGGGCTGGAAGTTGTTCTGACCGCAATAAACCAGACTGCAGCGTGGCACAGCTCCGTGCTGATTCTTTCTCCCTCTTGCTGTTCAATCGTCTCCTTTACAAAGTGCAGCAGGACCCTGGCCCCAGTCTGCTGGAGTGGGTGTAAATAAACCGGGAGTACCTGCTCGGGCCCGTGTCTGCTGAGACTGGAGATGGGGCACATGTCATCTGGTGCCACAGGCAGGACCCAAGCAGTGCACAGGCTCCATCCTTCCTGTGGTGTCGGGGTCACTGGCTGCTCTGGTGCACCTTGCAGGTTCTACCAACCAGACCCAGGTGAAGCAAAGGAGCAGTTCTCCCTGCAGCTGCATGTTGCAGGCAGTGCAGCAGTTGGTCCCAGGGGAGGATGGGCATGATACTGCTGTCCCCATCCTCAGCATCTGTCTGGCTTGGAGCTGGCTTGCAGGTCACAGGGGAGGGGGAGCGAATACTGGATTGTTTGCCTGGCTCCCCAGAGCCCAGCTGTGCTGCAGCCTTGGCAGCGTTGTCTCCTTGGCGGACACTGCCCCTAGGGATGTGGTCTGTGCAGAGGTCCCATCACTGCCACCCCGCCCCCTCACCAGCGCCCCAGCAAGACAGCACTGCACAGCCACGCTGCACGGCTCATCAGCACTTTATTGGGATGCCAGAGCCAAGAGCAGGCAGCATGGAAGCTACTGGAGGCCTGTGGCCCCTCTTGAGGGGGGAGGGCTGGACCACAAGGCGAATGCCCGCAGGAGGTGGGCTCTGCCCTGGCTCGGGTGCTGACAGCACCGCTAGCCCTGCCATGGCTTCATTACACAAGCTCCTTCAAGGCTGGGTCCTGCAGGAACAAGCTGAAGTGAGCTCTGCGCAGCAGCTGCCACTGACCATGAGGGCATCCAGACACCCTGAAGAACCCGGAAGCAGGTCTTGTCTGAGGCTTTATTCCCAGACGCAGGCCTGAGCCAGGAAGAAAAGGCTTTGCCCTCAGCTGAAGCTTAGTATGTCTGCCTCTGGCACTGGCTCAGGTGGGTTGGATGCAGGACTCCTGACTTGCTTTCCTTCTGCCAGAGCTTTGAAATGCTGCATGGAAAGGAGACAGCATGAGTGCAGGGACCTGCTCTGAGCAACTGAGCGCCTGGGTACACATCCTTGCAAAGCCCCTTCCCTGCCGTCATGACTGCCGTCCCTGAAAGCCATCCCACACTGTGCTGGGAACCCACAAGTCTCAGAAGCTGGTCTAAGCTGGCTGCTACCACAAATATCCAACAGGTCTAGGGCCTGGGCATGCTGCGATGTGGCAGGGGGTCAGGATAGCAGGTCCTGATTGCACCCTTTGGAAGCTTATCAAGCTCTTAAGGCAGGTGGCCCAACCACCTCCCTGTCTGCCTCTGCCCTCTTCATCCCAGTGACAGATGAAGAGATCCCTGGGGAGCAACAGCCTGGATGTCGGAGCAAGCAGGGTGGTACCTCAGTCGCTCATGCGGCCGTCACCGAGAAGAGTATGCTCCAAGCAAGGATTTTCCTTAGAGATGCGTCTGCTCAGCCTGATCGTTTGGCTGTGCCTGAAGCTGCATCCCCGCACCTGACGCCAGTTGTCAGGGAGGGGGCAGCGAGGCCCAGCAGCACCTACCTGTGAGTTCTTGAACTCCGAATATAGCGAGAAGAGGACATGCAGAGACTGGATCCGACTCTTGTAGACGGGGATGTCCAGGATTGCTAGGTCAGAACACTGTCCTCAGCACCACTGCGTGTCTATGCCTGGAGCCCTCCCCAAGTGCCAGCACTGTTGGCGTCCCCATTGCCAGCCAGTGTTTGGGCTCTGCAGGTTGCGGACTGTGTTCAGCTCTGGCCCAGGAAGGTCCTTCCCCACCTGCAAGCGCTGGCAGGCAGCCCCACTCTGCCTCTGCTGGGGCTGCACTTGGCTCCAGCCATCTCAAGCTTTTGCCGGCACAGTGCAAGTCAAGCAACAGTCATGGCATGAGTGCCAAGCAGGACTGGGCCTGACCCAGGGAGCCAAAGGGACACTGGGCACTTTCCCTGCAGAACGGCACTCCACTGGCGGCCCAAGGGCTAACTGCAGAGGCTCCGTGGCTGCTTTCCTGCATACCCTGGAACTGCAGCAGGGGAAGCCATCTCTCAGGGGGGGCCATCTTGCTCCCCCACACCAGGATCATGCTGGTCCAGAGAGGACCACATCCAACGAGGGGTCTGTGCTCAGTGCACCTCAGAAGCTGCCTCCTCCAAACAGCCAGAGCCCAGCTGATCGGAAGGAAGTGCTGCCTGCTCGACTCAGAACAGCACAGTGCTTTTTGAACAAGGCTAACCGGACCTTGTCGTGCATCCACAGGTGCATCTCGAGTAGAGCCAAAGAGGTGATCCTCCCCCTCTATGCGACACTGGTCAGGCCACAGCTGGAGTATTGTGTCCAGTTCTGTGCGCCCCAGTTCAAGAGGGATGTGGACAATATGGAGAGGGTCCAGAGGAGGGCCACCCGCATGATCCAGGGACAACAGGGCAGACTCTACAGTGAGAGACTGCGGGACCTGAACCTATTCAGCCTCCACAAGAGAAGGCTAAGGGGGGACCTGGTGACTGTCTATAGACTCACTAGGGGGGACCAGAGGGGTTTGGGGGAGACGCTGTTTCCCCTAGCGCCCGCTGGCATAACAAGGAGAAATGGGCACAAGCTGTTGGAGAGGAGGTATAGATTGAACATCCGCAAAAACTACTTCACCGTTAGGGCGGCTAGGAGCTGGAACCAACTTCCAAGGGAAGTGGTGCTGGCCCCTACCCTGGGGGTCTTTAAGAAGAGGCTGGATGCCCACCTAGCTGGACTCGTTTGAGTCCCATTTCTCTTTTTGGGGTTTTTGTTGTTCTCCCGCCCTGGCGGGGGGTCGGGCTAGAAGATCTACTAGGTCCCTTCCGACCCTTAATCTATGAATCTATGAATCTATGAACCCCCTGCTTCCCCCGCCCCAGCCAATCGTCGGCTCTGGAATGAGGGGCAGGGAGTCTGCCACCTTTAAGAGTGAGAGGAGACTGGGACTGGCAGTCCTTTACATACCACATATCATGTCAATGTACTCTGCCAGGCCACAGCTGATGTCTGCGGTGGGGAGGCTCACCTGAAAGGAGAAGGGACCCAGTTCAGTATGAACAATCTTCTCCTAAAAGCGTGTGCTGTGTTATCCCCGCACAGAACAAGCAGCATCTGGGCAGCAGCTACACAAGCTCTCCTCTGTGACCCCTCCTGGACAGATGCTTATCAAAGCCCAGTCAGCCCCGTGTGTGTCGGCATGTGAAGGTGCCAACGCATCCATTTGTGATGTGGGTCCTGCTTACCAAGCAGAAACTCACCAATGCGTTTGCCAGCTGTAGTCAATCCGATACCGTACCTTTCCCAAGAGTTCCTCAAATTCTGGAGACCATTCCTGCATCAGAGTATCGATGTCAGGCATTGGCCTGCAAGAGAAGAGAAACAAACCCCCGTGTAAACGCAAAATACAACAGCATTAGCTCTGCTGGGGACAAGGTTTCCCACTGATGCAGCTGAGATTAGTTTCCCTGTCATGCAGATACCTCTGCCCCCTCACCCGGGGGGAAGAAACCACAGGACGGACTGCTACAGCACACACGCTTCTTCCAAACTGTCTGCCTGTGGCAAAGATCTGGACTTGTGCCTTTGACCCACAGTTGTAAACTCTGGCCAGGAGGCTGAGACCAACCCCAGGCATGGCAAGAATGACCTCATCTTGTCTAAATAGTCCACTACTCCGGGGACCTATCATTGCAGCACGTCGTGCTGTGCATCCAACTGCAGGTCAGTGACATTCCTTCCTCCCTTCTCCTGGTCACACCTTTGGGAAGAGCTAACATGCATTCTGTGCCAAAGGAAGAAGCCTTTCCACTCAGTGTCAAAGTACTTAAACCATGGGGAAGACTTGTGATTAGACAGCTCACTATTACAAGTAAAGAACTGAGTACAGAGGGGTAATGTGATTTGTCGAGCATCGTGAAACATGCCAGTGGTGGGCTGGGGTGAAACCCAGGTGTCCTGACTCCCAGGCCCTCTCCTGAGTCATCTGCATGTCCCCTTTTTTTTAGCAAGATTTCCAGAACTGTCTGAATGACAAAGCAGGCAGGAACAAGATTTTGCGGAGTACCGGGCATTCAAATGGCCTCTCCTGCATGGCAGACAAGAAGGATCGTGGAGCGCAGATTGCAGTGGCAGGAGGGGGCAGAGTTCACCTGGTGTAGTGCACAGTGGCAGGTGGCTTGAAGCGATGCAGTTCACTTATGCTCTCAACCCAGTTGTCAATGGCCTTGGGATTCTTCTCAGCATTTTCCAAGCTCTTCACTTTTACCTGCTGCTGAAAAGAGAAGTGACAATCTGGAGAGACTGGCGTTGAGGCCTGTGGGCTTTGTTCTTGACTAGGCCAGGTGGTTTTGCTCCCTTAACAACTGCTCTATGCCATCCCATTTCTGCACATTAGTGCAAAAGAACAGCAGGGAAAGAACACAGTGACAAAGGCAGCAACAACCAGATGGGGGAGCAAAGTTCTGACAGAAGGAAACAAATGGATCCAAAGTCTATTGATGAGGAGGTGCCTGTGGCCAACTGCAAACATATCCAAGTGTCTGGGCTTAGGGGAAATTTTTTTCCAGATCCAAATCCTCATCAAACTAATCAGAACCCCCATGCAGGTTAGAAAGACACTATACCACACTTAGCATGGGATTAACAGCTTTCCTCCCTTGGCAACTTACTGAGACACTGTGCTGCTTTGAATTTTCTGTTAGCCAGAGAGTGAGCACCGTGGGGTCTGACTGCTTTGTAGACGGCTCATCCAGTACTAACAGCCCAAGGTTATCTGGTTTGCCATCAGGACGTGGAACCTGCAAATTCAGAAAGAAACCAGTTGTTTTTCTTCTGGATCCAAAGCGAAGGAGGTTGAAGGATTTTTAAAATGGGAAACTGTAGGTTTAAGGTTCAGGCTACAGAAGGAATGGATAAACCTGCTAATGTGTGACATACGGATGGCTTGAGCTGCCAGTGCAGCATTCCAGTTAAGCTACCCACTGCATACACACAGGAAGAGATGCAGTCTTTGCCCCTGGAACTTATGTCCTGTTTTAATGAAAGTCAATGCAGAACTGGTTGCATAGATATCCTACAACAACTTATGCACCAAGGGAAGTTGGGCAGGTCCCTACTCCTGCACTGGGCATGGCCATCTTGCTGCTGTTCCAGCAATGAGAAAAATCCAATGGTCTCCGCCTTCCTCTGCTAAGACAGTTCCTGCAGGAGATGGCACTGCTTGAAGCTGGGCAGGAGGACCTGCAGGGAAACCACTGACAATGCTGTACCTTTAAGAAGGCATCGATGTCACCAACAGCTGGAATGAAATCTGGGATGAAAGGCTGCAGCCTGTGCTCGAGCTCTATTGTTTGTGGGGTGTACCTGGGGAGAGTGCAGGGGGAGCAGACCATAGTCAAGTAATCAGCCAGGAAAGACGCTTCCTTCCCCAGAGGAAGATTCCCCTGCGTGCCCTCCACTCACCTCCTGATATACTGGAAGAGTTCTTTAATCTCGGCAGACACAGGCAGATAATCGTAATCTGCTGGGTTGTAGGCACTAAACAAAGAGAGGGATACTGCAGTGCAGTCTGCTTTGACAGGTTACGATCACGATGTCATGATACGTTATCTTGTCAAAGTGTGCAGAAGTGGAGAGCTGGCCGGGGCAGGAGGCAGAGGTGGAGGCACAAGCAGCAGGGGAAGCGAGCTCTTGTTCATGAAAGCTCGCGCCTCTGATTCAGCAAGTCTAAGGCGCGTCTCCACCCTGCGTCCCAGGGCACGCACTTGGGTGGCAGCAGGAGAGCCGGGGGCCCCATTTAGCTCCAGACAGACGGACGGGGAGGAGGTGGAGCCAGAGTCCCACCAGGGGAATTAAACCACGCTGGCTTACAATACCCTCCTGCCAGGGCAAGAAAGAAAGGAAACAAGGGCAGAGCAGATCTCCAAAGCCCTGGATGAACCGCATGGCAGAACCAGGCCGGAAGAGGTACGGGCAATGGCTGCGCTTGGGCGCCCGGGCCCGGCACCGAAACCAGCGCCTTGTTGCCTGAGGCTGGGCAGGCGCTCGCCCTGTGACCCCCAGCTCTGGGCGAGTCCTGGTACTGGGCGGCCGGGGCCCCCCTCGGCCTCGTACCCCTGCAGCGGGGCACCGTGCTCCTCCTCCTCCTCCTCCTCCTCCGAGTCCGTTTCCGACGAGTCCTCGTCCTCGTCCTCGTCCTCGTCCGCACTAAACCCTCGCGGGCCGGCCTGGTGGGATGAGGCTTTCTCCTAGAGACAGTCGGGACCCGGCCCTCGCCACAGCCCGACTCCCCCCACCCCCACCGGGCCCGGTCGGCAGCGCGGAGGTGCCGCGCGCGGGGCCGCAGCGTCTGCGGGCGGGGAAGGGCCCGGCCTCGTCCCCACCCG
>NW_017728982.1:697238-712283 GCF_001723915.1 Gavialis gangeticus
GCGAGCGGGGGTGGCGCGTTGTCACCCGCTCGATCCGCTCCGCACGTCCGGCCGGGGCCGGGGCCGCTGCCTTTGGCCCTTTGTTCCGGCCGCGGCAGGAGGTGACCGCCGCTGCCCTCCGCGAGCCGGGTCTCCACGCCGCTCCGGCCCGTCAGGCCCGCGGACGGGCTCCGCAGTCTGGCCTGAAGCGTCTTCCCGGGCGGGCCCTTCACTGAGGCTAGGAAGAAAGCACTTAAACAATAGTTTCGCACGGCGGATCGTTACGCTTGGGTTTGGTTTCTGCCCAAAGAAGTTAATTGTTTAGGCACCAGAAGCAAGGACGTGAAGCACCTTTACAGCGGCGCTAGGCCGCAGACGGGTTGTTGAAGCAGGTCGGGGCTCTCGCGGCATGGCAGCGACCGGGCACTGATCCGTGCAGCATCCCACGGAGCCCGGCTTGGGCGGTGGCATGTGTTGTGCTCCTTCAATCTCGCCCAGGAAATCCAAGTGGGATCTGCCTGTCGCTAACTTAGGCTGCCTTGAATTGACAAAAACGTTTTTTGCAGGCTGCCGTAGGTGATGGGTCGTCACATCTTTGTTTAAGTGCAGGATCTTTTTGGGAAGTGTGTGCCCAAATTAATGGTGTCAGTCAAACGTTTGGGAAAGAGCATTTTCATCGTTCTGATCTTTGCAGGGTTGAGACTAATGACCTCAGTTGTGGCAGGCACCCAGCGGCTCCGCTCCCCTCCTGACGAACTTATCAGGATACTGAATGTGTCAAATCAAAATGAATAGGTCAATGTCCAGAGCCACAGAGTCTTACTCAGCTGTGGAACGTGTTCAAGCTTGAATCACATTGGTTTGGTTTTTGTTTTCCACATCTAGGAAGTGGTTCTGTTGTTGCGAATATGTTCTGTCAGTGATCAGGATGTGGCAGTGACACATCATCACTTCTTACCTGTACGCGGCGAGCCCTGCCTCTCTCATATAACTTGTATCAAATGCTTCTGTAGTTTAAAGGCCCTTAAAGATTGATAATGCATCAGGTTCCTGTGGCTTCATAACCTCTAATGTGTCTGCTGCCTGGTACAAGTAATCCATCACCTGTCCACCTCTTCTGTCAGGTGAGTTGATGGTCCAGAGTCTTGTCCCTTGTGGAGTCCTCCTTTTGCCTCTCCCATTCACAGTCGGCAGCTTTATCTGCTAGGAGCCCCCGTTCCCACCCAGGCTTCCTGTCCTCTTCTGTACAGGGGTGCTCCTGAAAGCAGAGTGTCTTGTTAGTGATGCGAAACGTATTTGTGAAGCTGATCTCTGAGCCCTGAGGACAAGGGCAAGGGCATGAGGCTCACTTCTGCCTGTTTGTTTCACAAGGGATTTGCTCTGCCCTAAAGCCGTTGTAGCCTGGAGAGGATTTAAGCAGTTCATTCAAGGCATCCACGCACCCTGTCCAGCTCTGGGAGCCCATACAGTGAAAACTTATGGCCACATGTGGGACTGATGTCTCAAATAGGTTTGATAGTTGCCGGTATTTGTCTCATTACCAAGGAGCTCTAAGTAAGGAAAAAATGGTAAAGTCTTTGTAAAAATTTGATAGTTCAAGTGGAAGTAAATTCTTTTAGAAGGAAACGTTCTGAGTCACTATCTCACCATATTTCATATGATCATTTTCATGACAATATCTGTGAAAAGTCCAGTGGAGCATTCTGTGAGCTGCATTAATATCCTGTTTAATATTTTATTAACAAATCCAGTACAAGCATAGCTGACTTTTAAAATGGGCCCCGTAGAGAGGAACAATAGTTAAAGATATTCCCTCATTTGTTAACACTTGTTGTAACCTCAGTTTGAAAGCAGTTTTATAACTTTCTGCTATTATCTGTTGCCTTTGTATTTTTGCATTTCCTTTGGTTTGAACAGTGGCACTCAGCTTTGTTTTCGATTAGTTCTGTGCCTTGGCATTCCTGCAGTACCACAGTGTTGCAGTGTGGTTCCTCAGGCCACTAAAAAAAACATTTGAAAATAAGCTCAGTAAAAAGAAGGCCCAGAAGCTAAATTTTGGAGCTAAAATCCCTTCAGTGGTTTAAAATGAACACTTATCTGCAAAAAGAAACATTGCTCAGGTAACAGCAGATGGCTAAGTGACCTGAAGCTTTATGTGCACATGCAGTGGAACCCTAGAAATACCCTGAGCCAGTCTCTCAGATTGGTTTAACATTACTACTGTAGGCTTATAAAAGGTAGCAAATGCCACTTGGACTTGTTCAATAACGACGTCCAAACTACGCCAACAGCTTTATAGAAGGTTAATATTTTTGTAGTGCTGTTTTGCCTTTCACACTTCCTTGGACAACAATTCTTGGCCTATGCATGAGCTATTGGTTCAACAGCTGAAGGCTGTTAATGATGCAAGTTCCTTTACCCTAGCAGGTGGCATTTGCTGTCTTTTACGTGCTTGAATCTTATTTTGCAGTGAACACCTGCGTAGAACTTGAGGTCACTGAGCTGTGTTGTGATCTGAATTGGGGGGTGGGAGGAGCAAGGAAAACAGAAGGTGGATTGGACCATGTCTCAAGAGGAACACAGGTTTGGGTCCCTCCCATGGAGGGTTCATGTTGCTGTGCCAAATAGGGTCATGTAAATACTTTCTTCATTGGGCGCTAAGTGTGCTGGGCACCCTGCAGAGGAGTGCAGAAACCAAACCTTTGGTCAGAGACTTTTCCTTATGCATAGACCAGTACTGTTCAAAAGCCACTCACCCAGAAAATCTGTTTGCCTGCTGAGTGGTAGTAACAATGCTTGTATTTGCTGCAGGTGCTGTTGGCAGCAGCTGTTTGCACAAAGGCAGGGAAGGCCATTGTCTCGAGGCAGTTTGTGGAGATGACTCGAACCCGCATCGAGGGGCTGCTGGCAGCCTTCCCCAAGCTCATGAACACGGGGAAGCAGCACACATTTGTGGAAACAGAGAGCGTGCGCTATGTGTATCAGCCAATGGAGAAGTTGTACATGGTTCTGATCACCACCAAGAACAGCAACATCCTAGAGGACCTAGAAACACTCCGGCTCTTCTCCAGAGTGGTAACTGCTACTACTTCTGGGTCACTTAGTACAAACCTTGTAAGCTCTTTAACCTGGAAGAACAGTGTTAGGAGGTGCTGCATTGGAGAGCTGTTCCTGCAGTACTCTCTGCCTTCTTAAAACAGTCTGATTGTTCTGTGGCCTGTTTCTGTTAATGAGCTTGCTCCTGTGACCTCTTGTACTAACCCTGCCCCGAGTAGGACACCCAGTGAGTTTTAGTTAAGATTTAAACAAAAACAACCTACTCTTCCACTAAGATAAGAAGCTAACAAGTGTGTAGAGCTCTAAATAAAACCCTAATACCAGCTATTAAAGGAAGATGGTGTGAACAGAATTTACTGCATGTTCTTGCTATACTAGTAATGCTATTTTAAAAACCCCTTTGCATATGTGTTCAAAGTGTTGTCTTTATAAAGCTTTATAATTGTCCTTCAGCCAACTAACTTCCGGCGCTATCTTGGCTATCTCTAGCACAGCCCAGGATCTACTATCTGCTCAGGCTTCTGTGGATTACAAGGTCACTCAACCAGAGGATTATAGCTCCATTTAGTCTTTCAAAAAGTCTTCAGCAACTTATTAAATCGTGCAACTTATCACCGCACTTTGCTTATTTCCAGTGCTGTAAAAACTGGCTTGGATAGCAAGTGGAAGAACTGGAATTAGGGCATTAAAAAAGTGTTGGTCTGGCATTTTGGGGTCAGGCAGGGCTGGGTCACAGAAACAATGTCCTGGGGGTGGAAATGACTTGAGTAACAGATCTATGCAAAGCCTCTATGCCACTTCAGTCTCACTCAGGCCCTCAGAGTATGATATAAATGATGTCCAGCCCTCGTGCCAGGGTTCAGCACCAAGATAAGTTTGCTCTGTAGTGTGGTGGGAGGAGCAACTTAGCACAGAGTCATTCTTAACGTGTAAAGTCTCCTTTTTTGCTCTTCTCCGTCTTCAGATCCCTGAGTACTGCCGGGCTCTGGAGGAGAATGAGATCTCTGAGCACTGCTTTGACCTGATTTTTGCCTTTGATGAGATTGTTGCCCTGGGGTACCGCGAGAACGTGAACCTGGCACAGATTCGGACTTTCACAGAAATGGATTCGCATGAAGAAAAGGTGTTCCGAGCAGTCAGAGAGGTAGGCTGAGAACTTCGAATCCAACTTGCTTTAAATACAGTAGTCTGCCAGGTGCCCATTAATTGCAGCTTTCTTAATTGTGAAGAAGGTGATTGTTCAGGTTTGATTATGACTTAATTTTTCATTCATCAGATCACCGTGGCACTTTTAAAACTGTTCTTCTTCCTCCATCCTGCTTTTTGTCATTGTGGCTGTACAAGTGTAAACAGACTTCAGTAATGTGCTTTGCTGTGTGGAACAAACCAAGCTCTTAAAGATTTAGGCAGCCCTCTGTCTTTTCCTGTAGACCCAAGAACGTGAGGCAAAGGCTGAGATGCGTCGTAAAGCCAAGGAGCTGCAGCAGGCCCGAAGAGATGCAGAGAGACAAGGCAAAAAAGCACCAGGCTTTGGTGGGTTTGGCAGCTCGGCTGTGTCAGGGGGCACAACTGCAGCCATGATCACAGAGACCATTATTGAAACAGAGAAGCCCAAGGTGGCACCGGCTCCAGCCAGGTAGGAAATTATTTTGGGTAGTTCAGATCCATTAGCAATGCAAAGGATGCTGTAGACCACATGTTAAAATGCTGAATTTGATTTTAGGCTGTCTGGAGGTTGTGTTTTCTAGATGGATGAAACCAACCATGGGTTCATTAGGGGCAGGTCCTGTCAGACCAGGGGTGGGCAACTATTTTGGGCGGAGGGACACTTAGTGAGTTTTGGCAAGACATTGAGGGCCGCATGGCAGGCAGCCAGGAGCAGATTTTCTAAATTTTTTTTAGGGGCCCCACAAGCTGGCTAGAATGGCCTGGTGGGCCACATCTGGCCTGCGGGCTGCATTTTGCCCACCCCTGTGTCAGACCAACCTGGTGGCCTTCTACAAACAGGTCACAAAATCCTTAGATGCAGGTGTCACGGTGGACGTAGTCTTTCTGGACTTCGGGAAGGCCTTTGACAATGTCTCTTGCGCCATTCTCATAAAAAAATTAGGCAACTGTGGCGTCGATGCCTGCGCAGTCAGATGGGTCGCAAATTGGGTGGAGGGCCGCACCCAGAGCATGGTGGTGGACGGGTCATTTTCGACCTGGAAGGATAATAGGCAGTGGGGTCCCCCAGGACTCGGTCCTCGGGCCCGCACTATGTAACATCTTCATCAGCGACTTGGATGAGGGGGTGAAAAGCACCTTGTTCACATTTGCGGACAACACTAAGATGTGGGGAGAGGTGGGCATGCTAGAAGGGAGGGACAGGCTACAACTAGATCTGAACAGGTTACAGGGGTGGGCAGTTGTCAGTATTGAATCCCATCCTATTCACAAGTGTAGGGTGCTGCACCTAGGGAGGGAGAACCAGCAGCATACCTACAGGCAGGGGAACTCCCTTCTCGTCAGCACAAAGGCAGAAAAGGATCTTAGAGTCATTCTTGATTCCAAGATGAACATGGGCCACCCACGTGAGGACACGGTCAGTAAAGCTAACTGTACCTTGTCCATGCATCCGCAGATGCATCACGAGCAGGTCCGAGAAGGTGATCCTCCCCCTCTGTGCGGCGCTGGTCAGGCCGCAGCTGGAGTACTGTGTCCAGTTCTCGGCGCCGCACTTCAGGAAGGATGTGGCCGGCATGGAGCGGGTCCAGAGGAGGGCCACCCACGTGATCGGGGCAGCAGGGCAGGCCCTACAAGGGGAGGCTACGGGACCTGAACCTGTTCAGCCTTCACAAGAGAAGGCTGAGAGGGGATCTGGTGGCCATCTGTAAACTTACCAGGGGAAATGGGAGAATCCCTGTTCCCCCCGAGCACTACCTGGAGTAAGTAGGAATAACGGCCACAAGTTGACGGAGAGTAGGTTCAGGCTAGACATCAGGAGGCCCTACTTCACAGTCAGGGCAGCTAGGATCTGGAACCAACTTCCAAGGGAAGTGGTGCTCGTTCCTACCCTGGGGGTCTTCAAAAGAAGCCTAGATAATCACGTAGCTGGGGTCGTTTGACCCCAGCATTCTTTCCTGTCCGTGGCAGGGGGTCAGACTTGATGATCTGCTCAGGTCCCTTCCGACCCTACCTACTATGAAATGATGAATGATACGGAGGGATGCTAAAAGTGAACAGAATTTCTGGGCATGGTTGCTAGCATTATCCACCAGCTGGTGTAAATATTGTCTTGCTGCCACTTAAGCTCGTGCCTGAATTTTGGGGGTTATGAGATTTCAGTCCAGCTCTTGGTATTGCGTATTCTCTTACCAGGGTGTCTGTGCAGCTGCCAGGCAGTGCAGAGGCACCAAATTTCCCACGGGGCTGCTGAAATAAACAGTGAGCACTTTCATAAAGCCAGGAACCTCTCTTACACAGTTGGGTGGATGTCACACGTGCTACCTCATACATGTTAAATTTCTCCTGGCTAGCACACCTGGGAGACAGGTGAGTGTTGTTTGTTCCTGTTACACAAGTGAGGAACAGAGCTGCAGATTTCATGACTTACTGGTGACAAAAGAACTGGTAGTGCTGGAAGTGCAGTTCCAGTTTAGTACTTACGCACAAGACGGTTTTCTTGTGCTTGGTTTATCTTGAGAAAAGTTCCAAAGGTGAATGGTGACGTTGATGTGGCCTAGTCTCAACTGTTGTAGTTGTCCCAGAGACAGTTGTATCTTACTTCCTTTGTTCTTTAGGCCGACAGGGCCCAGCAAGGCTTTGAAGCTCGGAGCTAAAGGGAAGGAGGTGGACAACTTTGTGGACAAATTGAAATCGGAAGGAGAAAATATCATGACCTCCTCGGTTGGCAAGCGTTCTACAGAGGCAGCTAAAGTTGCTCCGCCAATTAATGTTGAGAGGTAGGTGTTGCCCTAGACCATAACAGTGCTGTTTTCAATGCAACTGAGAGGTCCAGATATCGCTTCCAGGTCTGCCGGGCTCTTCCATTTATTTGACAGGGTGGGTTTCTCCACGCATTCAGATCCTGCATGCTGACCTTTAGAGTGAGTCGTTTTAGTCTTAGGTAAAATTATCGGAGGTACCTAAATGACGTAAAAGCTTAAACTCCATTTTCAAAAATGACTTGAGCAGTTAGGATTTGGAGTCTTTAAAAAAAAAAAAAAAAAAAAAAAAAAAAAAAAAAAAAAAAATCCGTAGAACTTTCACCCCAATGACCAAGGTAATCTTGAACATTTTAACCCTGACCTTCTGGGGATTTTTCAACATATCAGACCTATACGTTTCCCTTCCTCATAATTATTTGCTGGAGTGTTCATTATTCCAAACAGATTGATACCCGCCGTGCCATCTTTTCCACCCCAGGCTTATCAGCCGTTAGCTGAGCTGTTCAGGACGTTTGTCTGTTCCACTCCTTAACCGTTGCTGTTGCATTTCTTTGCATCCTTTCAGTTTTACCACCTGTTGACTGTGGAAGTGGCCAGAAACAAAGTGTCTTGGTGATGCAGTACATAAGCTTACCTGCTTCTGTGGCATTTGAGTATTGGGCTTTTGCTTCTTTCTAGTGTGCATATGAAAATTGAGGAGAAAATCTCGCTGACCTGTGGCCGTGATGGTGGGTTACAAAACATGGAGCTGCATGGCATGATCATGCTGAGGATCTTGGAAGAAAAGTTTGCACGGATTCGCCTTCACGTAGAAAATGAAGACAAGAGGGGGGTTCAGCTACAGGTAAGGCTGACTGGTTCTGACGTCTGTATGTGCTTTGTACCACTGGCCTCCGGTTATTCCTGACAGTGTTGGAAACATTATGGTGTACTGTGTTCTGTGCTGTGTATTTTTGTTGAAGTCTTCTCAGCAGATGCACTGAAAATGGCAGCGGTGACAGCAAATGTGATTGCAGCACAAATGATGGGCCAGATCACATGCACGGAGACTGAAGTTCTCTTGGAAATCCAGTTCTTTGTGCTTATCTTTTCCTTTCGCAGCCGTATCTATTCAGGGGATGCATATTGGCATGTCCTTCGTATCCCTTGGACTTTGCAGGAATCACAGTTCTTTGCTTGACGCTAGCTGTTGCATGAGCCTGTTCTGCGTGCTCTGTGTTGGAATTACGTGCAGCAAGCGTAGAGTGAAACAAATCTGCCAAGAAGCTGCTCCCTTTCCAGGCTGACTTTACCCTGCCATTGCTTTCAAGTATTCAGCACACTAGCTAGCATCTGTTTGTGGCTGCAGTCAGTAGTACAGACTTTGGAGGCTTTTGCACATTAACTCTTTCTTCTCTTCTCTGGGTCCATGTAGCATGTTGAGCCATGAAGATTTCTCCATTTCATATGTCCTTTGTAGCTTCTGTAATCTACCTAGCTGAGGGTTGTTACAGAATCCTACAAAGTTGGTGCAACTGCTTAATTGGTTGGGGGGGTCCCCTGGTTTAGTAAAGTAAGTCCCTGTCACTTTGCCCAGGGCAGGCTCGCCAAGGACTTCCCTGACACTGTCCTCCAACTTGAGAGACTGAAGATAGAATGAAACCCAATGGCAGTTTCTGTCCTTCCAATGTAACCTAAGCACTAACCAGTGAAATGTGTTAATATTCTGTGATTAGTTTAAAATAAGTTTGTCAGACTTGACTTCTAAAGGAAACGCTCCTGCAGATTTTGAGCTTCACTAAAATTTGTTCCGTTAAAAAAACCCCTCAAAAAAACAAAGCCCTAGGGTCCCTTTAAAAGGATGGCAGTGCAGGGGAGGCAGCTTGGAGGGAACCTTGCCATCAGTTTCTTGGACAGCATTTTGTATTGCTGAGTAGATGTGATCTGTGGTGCGTGCAGGATTGGGGAGGGGGATTCCTGGGTGTGGAGCATGTCCCAGCAGGACTGTGCAGCTGTGGTCTCTGAATTAAAACTGCTTTAACCCAGCTTGGCACCTTCTCCATTTCAGACCCACCCGAATGTGGACAAGAAACTGTTTACTGCAGAATCACAGATTGGTTTGAAGAACCCTGAGAAATCGTTCCCTATTAACAGTGATGTTGGCGTGCTGAAATGGCGGTTGCAGACCACAGAAGAGTCTTTCATTCCATTAACAAGTGAGTGCACCTATGTGCATGGCCTTTCTCAGGTTGGACACGGAAGCCTGGACTGAAGAGGCTGGCTGATTGTGTGGCCCTAGGTTGTCAGGTTGTATCTGGTTTTTATAGGAAACTGCTTCTGCAGGTTGTTTGTGGTTAAACGTTGTTGTTGTCTAAGGGAAAACGCAGTGGTTTTGGTGCATCTTCTTTCCATGCTAATCACCCTAGCTAATTGGCAGGTATTTCTAATAATGCCGTAGACGTCACCATACTTAATGCCCTGCCATTTGTAAGGTGGCTGGCAGCGCTTGGGTACCTGCATTGGTTTTCCACCCACTTATAAATATGTCTGTTTGCTAGGTTTGTCCCTATGTAACGAGCTCATGTGATCCAGTTTGCTGTGTTTGTGCCCATAGTTAACTGCTGGCCGTCAGAGAGTGGGAATGGTTGTGATGTTAACATTGAATATGAACTACAAGAAGAGAGCCTAGAACTGAATGATGTGGTCATCACAATCCCATTGCCGTAAGTAAGATTTGGGAACAGGGATTTGAGAACTCAGGATATCTTCTTAAATGGACCTTGGGTGCCTTGCTCCTGGTGAATTTCTGGAGGTGGCACAGGAAGGCATGGTATTCATGTGTAGGGACCTACCTAAGTTGTGGTGAGACAGTGGGTTTTTCACGGTTTGCTCACAGCACGCAAAGCAGGTTTCACAGCCATTTTGCAGTGGCCCTTCCCCTTGTCACTGGTTGGTGGAGAGGTCCCAGTGGCCCTGTCCCTTGCCATTGATTGGCAGAAGGGCATCTTCACTCAGTCTACCTTGCTGCTACTTTTTTGGTTGGTTTTTTGTTTTTTTGCGGGGAAATAGCGTTGTCCACATTGGCTGCCATCTTTCACTGTTTCCCACGAAATCATGATTAGGTAGGTCCCTGTTCATGTGATGTGTATAGGACCTAGGCAGGCAGCACTAACACGCAGCTTCTCTTTGTCTGCTAAAAGGTCCGGTGTTGGTGCCCCTGTAATTGGGGACATGGACGGAGAGTATCGCCATGACAGCCGGAGGAATCTCCTTGAGTGGTGCCTGCCAGTGATAGATGCCAAAAACAAAAGCGGCAGCCTGGAGTTCAGCATAGCTGGGCAGCCCAATGACTTTTTCCCAGTGCAAGTTTCCTTCATCTCAAAAAAGAATTACTGCAACATCCAGGTATGATTCACCTTGCCTGTGCCTGTAGTGCGGAGCTGGGCAGGGGGCTCTCTGTGGGAGCTCACTGCAGCTCGTGGAATAGGCGGGTGCTGTGACACGCTGAGCAGCTGTATTGTTTCCCTGGTCCTGCGAGCTGTCAGACACTACTGTTTATTCAGCACAATGTGATATTCCTGGAAGAGTCAGCAGCAGTAACAGGGAAAGCCTGCAGGCCTGGCATCTTGCATCTGTCGAGGCTGCAGCAGTTGAGATTTGGATGGGAATCTCCAGGAACCAGCTAAGAGCTTTCCGAGTGTGGTGAATTTCTCATTCAGAAAAGGCAACGTGGCCCTAGGCACCAGTGCTTAAAAATGGCTTCTGGTGAGCTGGGGTGTTTGAACCTAATGCCACTACAGGTCGCTTCATCCAGGTTCCCTGAAACATGCTCTGCACCTTCAGTTGGATCTGGAATTCTTCACCAGGGTCTCAAGCACCAGTCAGACTTGCCTCTGGTGCAGCAGTGGGTGAAGGAGTCTTTCTCAAACCACTTGACAAGTGGTTTGCCATGGAAGGTCACAGTATTAATTACTGGAAGCAAGTGAAAATCCCTTTTTGTAATGTGAAGGCTTATTCCAGTCTGGCGGGGGAACATGGGGCTTGGAACTGAAGGGCATCTCTCTACCTGCCTGATCAAATGAGCAGCTACAGCATGAGTTTCCTCTCCTTCAGCCTTTCCCAGAAGCAGTAGCTCATCTCTGCACAGGGACATGATAGTTGACATAAATGGGGTAACTGTCTTTGGCTCCTCTCCAAAGTAGGACAATGTCTACTGAAGCTGAAGCTGACCCAGTGAGTGAGAGAGGATTTGTCCATCCACCCCAAGTCGTTTGGTTGTCCTGACCTTCATTTAAAAAGCTCAGTATAATTTGTGTTTTGGAGGCAGAATGTGAAGTGTTGAACTAACTGTGTGTTCTCTCTGCAGGTTACCAAAGTGACCCAGGTAGATGGGAACAGCCCTGTGAGGTTTTCCACTGAGACCACCTTTTTGGTGGACAAATATGAAATCCTGTAACGCCAGCAGCAGGGGTCGCAAAGGAAATTTTAAAATTAAAAACGGCTCAAGATTACTATGACCGTCTGGAACGCCACAGCCCTCTCTGCTAGGACACATGACTCTGTCTACCTACCTGCAGCGTCCTGGGTCACAGATGGACTTTGGCAGAGAACTGGCATAATCACTGGGGGAAGACTGCAAGCTTCTTTGGCAGATTTACAGGCCAGCAAGAAAGCAGGATCTCCATACAGCTCCCTGGCTCTGCCACCTCCCTTTACTTTCTCCCAATCAACTGGCTAGAGCTCAGTCCCAGAATGTAATTTTAGATCTTTGGCTTCCATTTTGGTTTTGTGTGTTCTGTTTGTTTGTGAGTCTTGCCATTTTAATTTCTCCACTGCCTTCAGCCCTTGCTTACAGTCATTCAGACTGGTGTTAAGAAGTTCTCTACATGGGCCCCTGTTCCATCGCAGCTAGACAAAGGCTCTAATCAGACCTAGGTTTTGAAAGGTGGGGACTTAATGGTCATGGTACAGGTGCTCAACCCTGCTGTGCTGTGGACTTGTCGGTTCAGCTCTGCTTCCAGGCTATAGACCTGCCATTCAGCTAGCTGTCCCGGCGAGCCTGTGTGCCTCTACCGGGAGCGCAGTTAACTCCAGCTGCAGGGGAGGAAGCATCTCTGCCAGAATTCTCTGTTGCCGTCTCCTGTTGCACGTGGGGAAAATGCTTAAAACAATTTCACCTGTGTAGATGAACCGTCTTTGACCTGTCCTGATTCATTTGAGGCTTTCAAAGTAAATTGGGCATTTTCCTATTCCTGAGTAGTTTGTAAGTGGGTATGGAGGTGGTTTTGTTCAGTGGCTTGAGTAATTCTGAATTTCTAGTCTGTTTGGGCCCCTGTTAAAGTATAGTTTTCTTGGCACTTAGTGAGAGAGGAGGAGGGAAGCCTTGGTTCCAGCCCAGAGATTTCTGATAGCAGTCAAAGATCTGGGAGTGCTTCTGAGTGTTGCTCTTGTGGAGCAAGGACTGTGCCTAGCCTTGTCAGCTGGCACTGTAAAGTAGGGATGTCTTTGCTTGACTCGATGATCACTGCCTGCCCCATCTGGGGAAGCCGTCTTCCCTTCAGAGCACCTCTCCCCTGCTTGATCAGGGTTGTGACATTGGGGGCAGGTCTCAGCCTGACCACACCTGGGTAGTGACTGGCTTATCACACAACTGCACAGGAACTCGTAGCAAGACCCCAAAGTTGTGGGTGAACACGGCGCATGAGCTGGTTTGTGGGCGACAGGATGTGATTGCTCACAAACAGCTCGTGTACGGTGTTCCGCAGTGAGCACCTGTTAGTCTAAGTGCAAACCAGTGCTTGCAGGGTCATCTGCCAAAGAAGTTAGCGGTCTCTTCTCCCGTCCCTTAATAACATCAGCAAGGAACTGTAACCTCTGTTCTTTCCGTGGGAGGGTGATGTGTTCTGGGGGAGGGGAAACAAGCCCTGTTCCGTAGTTAAGTAGACAATGAATCTTATTAATTCAGTTGTGTTCAAGAGTTGCTTGTCTGTATGATTTTAAAAATGGAGTCCAGTTTAGTTTCAAACATCAAACGAGCATTTTTCTTAAATTACTTTTGGGGTCATATTTAAAAAAAAAACAAAAAAAAAACAAAGTTTTGTAACCCTGTATAATAATGACCTAGGGAATAGAACACATTCCAGTATACACAAAGAATACAGATTCTTTAATCAAATAAAGAGTATTATAAAAGGACACTGGCATTGGCCTGTTCCTGTGATGGGGTGTCTTCACTTTAGGTCTGTGCACAATGCCTGCTGCAAGGAGGCGTGGACGGCAGTATCAGAGTTTTATTGACTGCAGCTCCATGGACGTGACACCAGTAGATCATAGGAAAAACCAGAAGGGGAACAGACAGTCTGGATTTCAGTGTCAGATTTCTTGCCAGTAAGCTTTTAATTGTGTTTTTAAATGAAGAGTAACTTTCAGGATTAGTGATGTGGGGGTGGAGACGGCTGTTGGTGAATGTGTCTAGGTTGCACTCCCTTGAGCACTGGTGCCAGGGCTCCTGGGAACACCCGCTTTCCCTGCTCAGTGTCAGACAACCTCGTGTACATGTGGGGTGGGACTGTGTCCTTGGGGTGGGGGCTAAAATAACCAGGCTAAGAATTCTGGCAGCTTAATGTTGGGTTAAGCCACTGAGGCCGCTTCCATTTTCACTCCCTTGCAGCTGCCTAGAGGCTGTCCCACCCGTCCTCAGACGGTTGTTCAGCCAAAGCCCTGGTCCCCTGTAGGCACCCAGCCAGGGCATCGTCCCAAAAACTCAAAAGTTTTGAAAAGGGAACATCCTCCCCAGTTCATGGGAAGGGGCGCAGTATGCGCGTGATCACCAGTGGCTGCAGCAGGGGAAAGCAGCTGTCCCTACAGACGTGCATACTTTCTAGTCTTGTTTTCAAAGGGAAATTGAGAGAAAAGTCCACGGGCAATGCAGTGCAGTAGTTAGTCTGGAGCTCTGGTAGTTGTAGCTTTAAGTGGAAAAGGGAGTTTGAAGATGAGCTAAAGAACAAACTGAACCCATGAAGTTGCCCCAAGTGTTAAACTCCTGCCTCTCCCCTTCCCGTTCAAAAGCTCTCCACAAATGGGAGGCTTCACTGCACTGCTCTGTCAGAGGGGAGGTATTGCTTCAGCTCATGGATGGAAAAGACTGACGGGGAGCGGCTCTGGAAGAGCTTTGTAGTTGCAGGCAGGGCTCCAGGCTCAAGCCTTCCTCTTTAGAGGAGGATGCAGGAGTGGGGCTTGTGCTGCTTGCCCGAGTGTCAGTGTTTCTGGCTCTTCCCTCCCCGTGGTGGTAGTGAGAGAACGTGGAACGAGGACAGCAGTCGGGCCTGGACTTGAATCTGCACCCAAGGGAGCGAGCTTTTACCCGGGCGTGAATCTGAGAAGCCCCTCTTCCTTCCAGTGAGTGGCAAACTGGTGCAGCGCTCGGTGCTGAGCATCGGCTTCGCCACTTTGTGTTTCTCTTTGCTGACTTGGGAGAGCATCTGCTAGAGACGCCCTGTTCCTAATTCTCTGCCCTCCCCAGGCAGCACCCTGCGGCTGGGCGGGGGCTGCTTACCCCCAGGTGCAGCCTCATCTCCTGATTATTCAGATGTAGGATGCCCTGATGTCCCCTGGGTCCCTGGGAGCTGTGGAGCCCAGGAGGTGGGGAATTGGACTTTGGCTGACGTAAGTGGAGCTTCTTCCCTGCGTGTGCCAGCTCAGTCTGCATGGGACAATGCTCGTGGTGCGAATTAAGGTGAGTTTCTGAGGCCTGGCGGTGGTAGCTCCTCCAGCAAAGCTGCACTCTTGCACTTGGGAGCAGAAATCCTGCTCTGTGAGCTCGAGGGTTAAGGGCAAGTAAGTCCAGCTGGAGCTTGTGCCGAGGCGGCTGGTTCGCATTAGAGGAAGAATGCACAAAAACAACGTCGGGGGAATAGGCGAGCATGAAGTGCGCGGAGGTCAGGCGGGAGCGGAGGGCGGCAGCAGGAGTCTTTCCGCTCTTCCTCGGCCTGGGGAGGAAGCCGGGCTTTGCCCGTGGCGGAGCCGAGGCCGGGAAGGAAGCGGTCGGCGCTGGGCGCAGGCGGGCCGGGCCCGAGCGGCCAGGGCAGCGGGCGTCGCCGGG
>NW_017728982.1:712488-721347 GCF_001723915.1 Gavialis gangeticus
CTGCTCGGGGCTTGTGCGCCGAGAGCCGGAGCGACGTGGCAGCCCGCGGTGCGTGGGTGCTCGTGTGCCCGGGAGGTGCCCTCCTGGCAGGGGCAGCGCGGCCGCATCTGCCATGCGGCCCCTGCGCTCCGGGCAGGGCAGGGCAGGGCAGGGCAGGGCGGGCCCAGGCCTCGCTCCGGACTTGTTCGTGTCCCACTTCCCGACGCGGCCCTCCGCCCCGGCCCTTTCAACGCTGCCAGAGCGGCCCAGGGGCCCTTGGCTCAGGGAGGCTCAGCGCTCTGCCCAGAGGAAGCGCCGTCCCGCTGCTCCCGCCTGCGGCAGGATGTTCTTAAAGGGCCGTCTGCCCCTTCCTCTCCCCGAGCACAGGGAAAGCTCCAGGCGGTGGAGCAGGCAGCTGCGTCGGGGGCAAGCCTCGCCCACCCCCGGGCTCTTGGTTCTTGGCTGGGCAGGGGCACGGGTGGGCAGACGGCACAGGCCCAGCTTAGGCGGAGGAGAGCGGGCGTCTGGCCTGCAGGACGATCTAGCGCAGCCAGCTGCCATCCTGCCTCGGGACCAGCCCTGGAGCAAGACGGTGCGTATGCTTTGACGGGGCGCAGCGGGGCTCCCGCTGCAGTCCCTGCCCCTTGGCAGCACCAGGTCGAGCAGCTGTAGGTAGCAGTCTGGCACATCTGTCTGGTGCGGCGTGGCCGGGACGGCCGCGTGCCTGCGCAGTGCCCGGGTCGGTGCGGCCTGCGGCAGCAGGGACCCTTGGTCTGTGGGCAGGCTGTGGCTGCACGATGCTGCCCTGCCTTGCCGAGATGCCCGGGAGATCGCCCTGCTCGTGCCCCTTCGGGCACTGCCCTGCTCCCGGGCTGCAGCTCGGAGCCTTTCTCTGTGCGGAGCCGCCCGGGAGAGCAGGGCTGTGCCCGGTGAACCTTTGGGCAGCTGTGGTCGTGCTTGTCCCCCTGAGCGCAGCACAACCGTTGCAAACAGGAGGCCTCTTCCCATCTCGGTGCCCTGGGCCGTTCACACGGGGCCAGTGCTGGCTGACCCAGCCTGCGCTGGTGGGGACGCTGTGTCCTCCTGCCCCCGACCTCTCAGCGTGGCCACGGCTCTGGCCCCGGGGCTGGGTCATCGTCCCGGTCGTGTGCAGGCAGGAGAGACGCTGGTCGGGCAGGGAAGCTGCTCAGCGAGGGCCCCGAGGGAGCCCTCGCCCCAGGGCGGTGCCAGGATCCCGCTTCCCGGGCAGAGCTGAGATCAGCGGGTGGAGCCGGAGTCTGCCTGGCGCGGCGAGCGTCTTGGAGCTGGTTTCTGGGGCTGTTGTGTTGCCCGGGCAACCTGCGCGGGGCTGAGCTGCCTGGTGCCTTCGAGCTGGGGCAGGGGCAGCCGGGCCGGCACCCGCAGCGCCCACGCGGGAGCTCCCCCACCGCATCCCCTCCCTGCGCCACGCTGCTCCGTGGCCCGGGGCGGAGGTGTCGCGGGTGAGGCCCTTGGCGGCCCTGCTGGGGCGGGGGGTCACCGTCAGCTCCAGCACTGCTGGGCGCTGGCCCAGCTCAGGCGGGTCGTGGTCCAGCGTGCTGCCTGGCTGTGTGGACAGGTGGGCACGGCATGGGGCAGGGCGGGCTCCCGGCTCCGAGCTGGGCCGGTGTCCGCTCCGGCCAAACGCCGCCCTGCTCGTTCTGTCCCTTCTCTGCCCCTCGCAGCGGCCAGCTCTGCTGGGCCGCCAGCTCCAGGCGCTGTGTCCGGGGCCGCGGGCTGCCTGCTCCCGCCTCCGACATTCCCAGGCTGGAAGGGAGAGGCCCGCGTGGTGCCGTAAGTGCGTTAGCAGATGGGGAGCGAGCAGGCTGCCAAGCTGGAGGCGGTGCCGGGGCTGCGTGCTGTACCCTTGACTCAGTGGCTGCAGGAGTGACTCACTGGGGCTGGACGGTGGCGGGGGGTCCTAGAGCAGGGAGCTGCTTCCCTGGGCCAGGCAGCGCCCAGGCTTCCTGGCTCCTTGAGAGCAACCCCAGGTGCCCGGTGCTGCCATGTCCCTGCATCCAGCCCTCGGGAGGGCAACGGTGCGCAGGTGTCCCCGCGTGCGGGCCGGCTCTGCTCTCGGGAGTCCCTGAGCCTGGGCTGCATCCTGGCCTCCCACCCGCGAGGCACCGCCAAGCTCCCGGGGCTCGCGGTGCCCGGGCCCAGGGCGGGCGGAGGCGGGAGAGGGCGGACGTGCGTGGGGTGGCCGCTTTGCAGACTGGGCTGGGGCCAAGCCGAGGCCGCGTGGAGCCACAGGGTGGGTGGGCTGGGCAGCCAGGACCCCTGGCTCCAAGGCAGAGCAGCACAGCTCGCAGCCGCACATCCCAGCGCCCTGCACCTTCGAACAGGCCCTGGCTGGAGACGTGAGGCGTCTACCAGCCAGCGCCTGGGCCGGGGCCGAGGGCTGGCACAGCAGCCCCTGGCTGGGCTGGGGGAGTGGGCGGCCGCAGCTCAGCTTCGCTGGGCAGCCGGCCCCCGCGCGGCCTGCTCGGAGGTGAAGCGCGTCTGGCTCACCTCGCCCCTGCCTGGCAGGAAGAAAGGGCTTTTTGTTCGCTCGCCGGATTGTCTGGCCGGAAGGATTTCTGTGGGAGCGGGGCCCAGCCAGGGAGCAGCCCCCCCGGGGTGCAGGAGGCTCCGGCTCCGGCTCCTTCAGGGGACCGTTGCTGTCTGGCGGTAACGCGCCGACCTCTTGGCATTTGCTGCCTTCGCCTCTTCTCACGGCAGCGGGAACAAGTGGAGTGTTCTGCAGGCGGCTGCGCGAGAAGAAAGGCGGCCTTGTGGCGCCCGAGGTGGGGCTGGCCGGGTCGGGCTGCGCTCGCATTCCTCCCACAGAGGCCTCTTGTGAGGGGCGCCACGGCCTGTGCCCGGGCCTGCCGCGGAGCAGCGCGGGGCGCCCAGACGCACCCGGCCAGCTGCTGCGTTGCTCCTCGCTGCCCTGGTGAGTCCCGGGAGGCGGTGGTGTCCGGAGCGGGCTGCGGGGCGAGGGGGTGCTATTCGCGGAGCCGGGCCGGGGATCAGTTCTGCCTGCTGGAAAGCAGCAAGCGCCCCAGCTGGGGACGTGGCATCTCCCTGGGCAGGAGGGGAGGGGTCGGGGCTTCCGCGTTGCATTTGGGGAAGGGGCTGTGTGGTTAGAGCTGGGCCAGGGAGGCTGGATCCCAGGCTCCTGGGTCCCGTGCCGGGGGCTGAGGTCAGGTGGGAGGGGCAGATTTGGGGTCTCCCCCCAGCGTGGCGAGAGGGGTCTGGCGGAACCGCCCTGCGCCCCCAGCTCTAAGCGGGCCCCTGCCGTGCAGGCGGCTGGGCCCGCGGTGTCATGCCCAGCCGGTGGAAGGGGCCACCCTGCGGCTCGCCCTACGCCGTGCCCCCGAGCCGGGGCCCGCCGCTGGGCCCTGCTGTTAATCTTCAAACGGGATTCAACCCTGCGCTGCTCCCATCCTGCTTAGTCGGCCTCTGTGTTGGGGGTCCTGGATTTGGGCAGCAGGGGCCCAGATTAGCTCTCAGGCCAGCCCTGCCCTGTGCTGCTGCTCTTGCTGCCTGCCCCAGGCCCACGCAGCCCATGCGGGGAACAGGCCGTCCCCCAGCTGCAGCCAGGAGCCGGGCGCCGGCAGAACCAGGCGTGCTGCGGCTGCGGTGCAGAAGTCAGGGTGTGGGGACCAGCGGGGCAGCGTGGGGTGGGGTGGGGCATGCTGTGGAGGGGGGGGGCGTGGTCCGCCCCGACGGTAGCTGCAGCAGCAGGTGCTCAGCCCAGGTCACGGCAGGCTCTCGCTGCCCGTGGCATCCACAGGCAACGCAAAGTCGGCTCGAGCGCTGGCTGGACGTGGCCCAGCTCCTTGGTGGCCAGTCCCTGCTGCAGTGGGCCGGGCGGGTGCGTTGTTTCCCGCCCTGTCGTGTCATCCTTTCCCCCTCTCCACCATTGCTGCAGCTCCGAGCACTCCCCAGCCAGGCCGTGCCAACGCCTGTTTGCGGGTGAGACCTGTGGGGCAGTGCCCGCCGTGCAGAGGCCTGGCAGGGTGGGGAGTGAGGCTGCCTCCTCTAGGCAAGGGTGCCGTGCAGCCTTGGCTCTTCCTGGCCCCAGCCGAGCCTTGCCCTGGGGTCCAGCTGCCCGGTAAAGGGCTCCCTCCACCCAGGGCAGCGCCGGCTGCTCCCAGGGGAGGGGTGGAAGGAGCCCGCGGCACTGGGCATGGGCATGGACCGGGCAGGGGCGCGGCGCGGTACCGGGGGGGAGTGGGATGGGCAGTAGCAGCGGGTGCGCTGGCAGGGCTGGAGCTGCCCAGCGCAGGAGGGGCCCTTTCCTCGAGCTGCTCTATTTGCACTTGCAGAGAAAGGGAGCTGTGTCCGTGCTGCCTGCAGGGAGGAGACGCAGGGGGAGCCAGAGTTGCCTCAGCCGCACAGCTGCTGCTTTGTGTGCACGCGTGTCTGTTGGCGGGGGCGTGTGGCTGCGTGTCCTATGCGTGAGCTGGGAGGGGGCTTGCAGGTGTGCCGGGTGGGGGCAGGGCCGGTGCGCGCGCTCCAGGGCGGCGTGTGAGCGCAGTGGGGGGCTGCGCCTGGCCTCTCTGCTCCGTGCTGCACCGCCCAGGCACCCGATGCCGCGGTGCAGGGCTGCCCGGCCTGCTGGGCCGCATCCTGGTGACAGGGCAGGAGCACGTCTGCAGGACAGGGGAGAGGGGTTTTGGGAGCCTGGCATCTAGTGCCCAGGGCTGCGTGCCTTGTAGGCACCCCCTTCCCTCCCCAGCAGTGTACCCTGCTGCCTGGGAGGCGGCAGAGTCTGCTCTGGAGCATGGGGAAGGGCTCTGCGTGGGTGGGCGGGACGGCAGCATGACCTGAGACCAGCTCCGAGGAGAGGGAGGTGGCAACGCACTTTGTTTCTCCAGTCTCCCTGTCCACAGACCTTAGAGATGAGTGCACACAGTAGTGGGCCTCGCCACCTCCTGGACAGGGCTGACCCATTGTTCAGATGGAGAAACTGAGGCACGGAGCAGAGCCTGGCCTTGCTCACAGTGTCATGGCGAGTCAGTGGGCGAGCTGGGCAGTCTTGTTCTCCTGGGCTGCGATCCCTGGTGCTGGCTGGGGCTGTGTGGAGCGGTGAGGCCTGTGCTCCCCCAGGCCAGGCTGCCTGGTTGCTGCTGGGCAGGGCGGGTGCGTCTGCGGCGCAGCCCCGCGCGTTCCCGGCTTGGTTCCCCTGCCGGCGCCTGAGCCGGGGGGTCCTTGAGGGCTGACGTGCTCCTTGTCTCTTGCAGGAGAGCTGAGGCCAGAGGGGCCGGACACCTGGCCACGGGAGCCATGGACGCTTCGCACAGGAGTGCTGCCAGCCCGACCCGCAAAGTCCAGACTATTATCCAGGTGAGCGTGTGCTGGGCGGGAGCCCCCGACATCCCAGCAGGAGGAGAGGAAGGGGGCAGCCCACGTGCTGGGAGATGCACATTACTTTGCCCAGACCTGGCCCTGTCTCTGCTGTGGCCTGAGCCCCAGCTCCAGCCCCAGGCTGAGTTTGGGGGCTGGCTTCCAGATCACTGGGGCTGGGCAGTCTCTCAAAGAGGGGCCTGGGAGCAGCTTGCAGCCACGCGAGAGGCGGTTACAGGTCCCAGCTGGGCCCCAGCCTCGGTGTCGTGACAAGACACGGTGTCACGTCCTGCGCAGGCCGTGGGCGCAGGCAGCGCGGCACCCCAGGGCCTCCGCTCCCAATCCTGTAAGGAGATTGCTGCAAATCCAGTTGTCGACCTGGCTAGTACCTTGGATCCTATTAAATGGAGCCTGTGCCTGGCAAATCCTCTCTGCCTGTCTCTGTGGCCTGAGGCGGCCTGGGGGCAGCCTCCATCCCAATTGCTGCCTGGGGACAGGAGGTGGCACGGCGCCATGCGGGCAGCTCATTTTGCTGCCTGTCGCCAGGAGGCGTCTGCCTGCTTCGGTGGCCCGGGGTGCAGGGGGCTCTGACCCAGTGCTGCGCTTGTCCCTACAGAACAGCCCCCTGGACCTGATCGACACGGGCAAGGGGGTGAAGGTGCAGACAGAGAAGCCTCACTTGGTGAGCCTGGGCAGCGGGCGGCTTAGCACGGCCATCACGCTCCTGCCCCTGGAGGAAGGTGAGTGCCTGCTGACCGAGGGCCGGGCCGGGCACAGCATCCCCGAGGCCAGGCCCTCTGCTTGGCTGCCCGAGCAGAGCGGAGCCCCCCAGCCCCATCCACACGCAGGGCTGGGTCCTGCCGTCGGGCCTTGCCTTGTGCCCGTGGCCCACGGGCTCTGGAAGAGCCTCGACCCCAGCGCGCGCTGCCCGGCTCCCAGCGGCTCCGGCTCCCAGCACCTGGCGAGCAGGGCCTGGGGGCCCCTTCTCCCCACCCAGGGTCCGGGACCCGCTCCTGCCCAGCGCAGCCCTCCAAGTGCTCCCGCTTCAGCAGGCGCCTGCTGCGTCGGCAGGGAGGCCTGGTGGTGACGGGGCCTCAGCTCGGAAATCAGATTAACACGGAGAGGGAGCCAAGTCCCCCTTGGACACGTTGCCTGTAGCAACGGGCCGTGCCCTTGGCTAGCGGGGGAAAGCATAAAGCTCCCTCACCAGCCCAGAGCCCCGGGCTGGCCCCCCTTGCATGCCCTGGGAGCACAGCAAAGCTGCTCAGGCCTGGCTGGCAGGGCGAGGCGACGGGTGCATGGAGCCGGGTTGGAGTCTGGCAGCACCAGAGTGGAGGAGGCTGGAGGAGACCTGAGCTGCCTTGGACCCTCCCTGCAGCTGTGGCTGCCTGGGCTGGGGCGCTGAGCGGCTGCCTGTCGTTGCAGGGAGGACGGTGATCGGCTCGGCAGCGAGGGATATTGTCCTGCAGGGGCCGGGGCTGGCGCCCGAGCACTGCTTCATTGAGAACCTGCGTGGGACCCTCACGCTGCACCCCTGCGGGCATGCCTGCGCCATCGACGGCGTGCCAGTGCGCCGGCCCACGCGCCTCACCCAAGGTGAGACCCCCGGGGCCGCCTCTGCCACGTTGACTCGGGGGTGGGGAGCGGGGTAGTGCACACGGGGAGCGTGCCCCTGGCTGGGCAGGGTGGGGGCAGACACGGGGCAGGCGGAGCGCGGGGCTCGCAGCCTCGCTGCCCGCCCTGCAGGGCTTGGCCAGGGGGAGGAGAGCTCGGGCACAGGCAGCCCTGTGGGCAGGGGGGTTGCTCCAGTGGTCACGATGATCTCCAACCTCGGTCATGCCCTGGCCAGGCCTGGGCTGGCCCCCACTTTGGCTGCTCTGCCCGAGCGCAGGAGCTGGCAGTGGTGCTGAGCGGGCGTGAGCTCAGCCTGCCTGGGGCCGCGGGGAGGCCCTGGCGCGCGCAGACCCACGGGGGCTCCTGGCACCCTTGGGCCGGGCAGCGCCTGGGGCTCGCGGCGAGGGGTGCAGGCTGTAGGACGGAGCGCAGCCCCGGCCCCCTCCTCGGCAGAGCGGTGGTGCTGTCGCATCGCGCAGGGGCCGCGCGGGGCGCGGGTGGGAGGCTGGAACAATGGCTCCGTTTGTCCCAAGCGGGAGGGGGAAGTGAGGGCCGAAAAGCTCCAAGCAGCGGCAGACAAAAGCCTTTCCAGCCCCACGTGCCTCCTCTCCTGTCATTGTTCTGCCTCCCTCTGGACGGCCCCGGCCTCGCCGTGCCCCAGGCTCCAGCCTGTCCCTGCTCGGCCCCGCAGCGTCCCGGGCCCAGCTCCGGGCTGCTGTTGTCACTAGGGAGCTGGACTGCACGGCCGGTGCCCCGCCAGGCTGAGCTGGAGCGGATGCGCCGTCTGCTCCGCACGTTCCCCACCGTGCGCTCGTCGGGCCAGCGCCGCCCCGCTCAGCACAGCTGGCCCGGCTCCTAATCCCCAGCCGATGGCAGGGGGCCGTCGTCCGCCCGCCAGCAGCGCGCAGGGGCATAAGCTCCTGTGCCCCAGCCTTGCCGCCAGGGGAGGAGAGGGGTGTAGCCCATGCTCTAGCCAGCTGGCCAGGGCCCTGGCACCCGCTGACCCTGGCACCCCTCACCGGGGCGGTGGACATGGCGGTGCAGGGTCCTGGGCGCTTGGCATGCTCTTGCGGACGTGCCGGGGGCCCCTGTGGGGCCCTTAGACGGGCAGCAGTGCCAGTGCCACTGGCATGGGGCAGGCGGGGGACGGGAGCGGACTGGGAGTTGGGGTGCCGAGGTTCCTCCCTCTGGCTCTGCTGTGGCACCTCTTGGTGCTCATGAGCCCAGCGCCGAGGCGGGCAGCGCCCCTCTGACTTCCCCCGTCCCGCCCTGTGGGGTTTTAGGTGGGAGAGGCTGGACGGCGGGCAGCGCTGCACCTGGCCTCTTCCAGGGCCTTCTCATGAGGGTGTTGCCCTGGATGCAGGCTCCTGACACGAGGTGCTAATCGCCCAGCACTTGCTAATGCCGACGAGGGCTCATCCTCGGCCCAGACCTGGACCGGGGAGAGATGAGGCTGAGGGCTGGGGCATGGGCGCAGAGCAGCAGTGCCCAGTGGCTCGTGCCGTCCGCTGGTGGGAGCGCGCTGAGGGCTTGCTCGGACCCCAGCACCTGCTGCGGGAAGGCCCTTCCCCGGGCGGAGCGCGGTGCCGGCTGGCCGCAGGGTCCTGCGCTGGCCTGGGAGCCCAGGCTAGGCCGGGACGTGCCCCGGTCCGCCCGGTACCGCAGGACGGGGCTGGGTGTGCAGACGGGCCATCTGGGCAGGGAAACAGCACGGCTGAGAGTCTGCTCCCTGTGTCGCCCCTGGCCACGGCCCCCTCTCGCCGTTTGCCCACGTGTAGGTGTGGACAGCGAGGGGTCGTGGGCCCAGCGGGGCAGCTGCGGGCAAGGCCCGCTCGGCGGCAGGGGCGTGGAGGCCGTGTGCTGCAGCTTCTCAGGCCGGAGTCCTTGCCCAAAGCGGGCGCGGGCGCGGGCGCG
>NW_017728982.1:728821-730013 GCF_001723915.1 Gavialis gangeticus
ACTAGGTCCCTTCCGACCCTTAATCTATGAAACTATAGATTCATAGATTCATGAAACTATGAAACCCCAGAGTCATTGAATTCCCTGATTTAACCACAAAACCCTGCTTCCATCTGAACTGTAATGACATCATCCAGTGTGCTGGAAATCCCGGAGCCAGAGCTGTATGGCTGGGTGCCAGCCACCAGACAAGGACCTCTGCACTCTGCAGGAAACAGTGGTCAATGCCAGGGCTTCTGTACTTCTTTCTTCATGTGAGAATGAAAGAGTTAAACAACGATCAATGGGGGCAGCTCCGGGAACAGATGCTGAAATGGGCAGAGGCAGTGGCACCCAACTGCCTTTGGGCAATCCTTATCTGAAGGCTCTTCACCTTTTTGGGTTGGAAATTCACTCTCTAAACCAGGCAGGGTTTTTTGAGTAGATGTGATATCTTTTATAAACCAATCATTTTCACCTGGGTCCTCAAGGACTCTTATCTCTGGGACATCGTGGAGGCCTGAAGCCTGGAGACCTGCCCAGACCTGCTCCCGTATTTCCTGGCTGCAGTGTAAATGATTGCTCAGATGCGACAGTCAGAGGCAGGGGACAGAGCTGTGAAGACTCTGGGTTCTGCTCCCAGCCCTGGGAGCTGTTTGAGCAGAGGCTGGAAGCCAGGAGCTACCTTCTTTGCATGGACACTTTCGATTCCACTGGGCAGTTTTCATAAACTGAGAAGACTTTCTCCTTAGGGCCTCTGACCAAAGTGTCTTTTCCTTTCTGCCACCATCTCCTTCTTAGCTGTCACACTCCGCTGAAGCCATGGCTGCATTCTTAGTGTGCAGTTTTTACGAGGTGTTTGGAGTATAAGGTGTACAGAAAGGTAAACTGCTGCTCCTGGTTAAGGCTCACTGTGTTCTCTTCATCTGGGAGCACCTAGAATGAATGACACTTTAGGACAGCGTTTCTCAAGCTGTGAGTCATGACCCAAAAGTGGGTCGCACGAATAGATGAAAGGTCACGAACAAACTTTGAAAATGCATTCTTCTTTAAAGGAGAAAAGGGTGGGAAACTGTGGCTTTTCCCTTGCAGGACGTCAGTTCCAGCTTGCAAGGGACTGCTTATGGCCCCCGTGCCCCACACACTGGAGGGCTGGGGTCTGGGGGCAGTGTGTTGGGAGTGAGGGCCACAGGGCCAAGACTGGGCATCGATG
>NW_017728982.1:735013-747896 GCF_001723915.1 Gavialis gangeticus
CCAAAAGTGGGTCGCACGAATAGATGAAAGGTCACGAACAAACTTTGAAAATGCATTCTTCTTTAAAGGAGAAAAGGGTGGGAAACTGTGGCTTTTCCCTTGCAGGACGTCAGTTCCAGCTTGCAAGGGACTGCTTATGGCCCCCGTGCCCCACACACTGGAGGGCTGGGGTCTGGGGGCAGTGTGTTGGGAGTGAGGGCCACAGGGCCAAGACTGGGCATCGATGTTTACAAATGGCTCCTGGTACAAAAAAGGTTGAGAACCACTGCTCTAGGGGACACAGGTGAAAAAAGCATCAATTCCCAGGGGAGCTCAGGCCGTAGGAGCCATTTTCAGGAGGGATGAAACAGCAGAGAACAGCCCATTGTGGTGCTGCCCAGCCCTGATCCATCCCCTCCCTGTGCGCAGCAGATGAGGCAAGGCCTAGTACCCAAACCGAACACTCTGCAATTAGGATGGATCTGCTTCCTCAGAATCAGGAAACACATGCACCCTTGTGGGACTGGGCCAGCCTCCCCCACCTGGAAAGGGAGCCACGGGGCAAAACAGAAGGCAATTGCCAAACTGCTGCAAGTTCAGGCCTGAACCCAAACCACACTGAGCAGCCAGTCCAGAGCGGCCCACAGCGCTAGAGATTTGCATACTGTGGGATTCTGCAGAACTAACAAGGGTGACCACTTCTTGACGGCACAGCCCCATCCCGTCAGCTCTTTACAGACTAGGCGGGGAAGGAGTTGCCCTGCCTGCCAGGGGTGGGCCCTGGGCCACAGCAGCTGCATGTGTTCAGCTTCCCTGGCTGCTCCCAGGCCTGTGGCCAACGGATTCCATCTGCAGGAATTAACAAGAACTCAGTCACGTGCACACGGAGCCCGGCCTTTTCCTTCTCCCTGGCACAAGTTTCCATGCTCCAGAAGGGACTGCAGACACGGACCAAATGTCCTGCTCTTGAACAACACCTTCTGCACTCCTGCAAGGCCCCAAAGGGAGAGGGAAGGGGGCTGCGGTGGCTCCCAGGTGCGGTGGTGATATGAGAGCCTCACCTCTCCAGAGGCAGGGAGCGGAAGGGCTCCACAGGGTGCTCCTTATGCCACCAGGGAGGGGGCACCAAGGAGCAGCAGGAAACTTGCTTCTCCCTGGCCTGATGGTGAGGGGAGCCCTTATAACACTCCTCACAAATACCCCTCTTCACCCCACAATCTGAAAGCCCTTTGCAAATAGCGCACAAATCACCACAACTCAAAAGGCCCACCCAAGTCAAACAACCCAGCCAGCATGGGGGAGGCGCAACAGTGCCCATAGCGCAGGCTTCACATACAACCACCTTTAATTCCCCAGCATGAGTGACCAGGGTACCTACTTGCAGATGGGTCAGCTGGGGTCAGCCTCTGAGATGTGCCCAGAGCAGGACATGGATTCAGGTCTCTGGAACTGTAGCAAAGCACCGGATGCCACCACATCCCAGCAATAGCAGAAGTAGGTTGGCATCACCTCTCCTTCCACAGAAACAGGAGCACATGCAGGGAGCAACTTAATCTTTTGAGATTACCTTCCCTGGTAATTCTCTAGAAACCAAGCCCTTTTTAATCAAGCCTCCTCTTCTTGCTCAGCTCACTTTTGCCCAGAGCACTCCTGCCCATTCTGTCCCAGCTGCTGACTCAGAAGTCTCTGCAGACGGTGCTCTTTTTCAGCCATAAACCATCTTCAGCACCGTTTCTAACAGCGGTCCATCCATTTTATGCAGAAGTTTAAGACCAGGATCGCGGCAGCAAACACATTCCCCCCCCCCCGCCATGCAAAAAAACTAATGCCTGACAATAAATGTCCAAATTTTAAAAGTAAGAGATTGGGAGAAATAATTCTGAAGAGCAATTAAGGAAACTCTGGTGATATGAAGCAGAGGGGATGGGGGGGACAAAACATACAGTGAAAATAGCCATGTATGGTGTTTTACAGCCAGTAACAGGACTGTGAACCTGTAGGCCAGCTATGCGCACCATCAATCCACAGACTGCTGACTGGGCATGTGGTGCTGGGGCTTCTGCTTGCTTCCAGATTGCATTAAAAGAAGCTGATGACATGTTGCTTATTTCCTAGCAAGCTGGCATAAGGAGGGGCGTGACAGCAAATGGGAAAGGAGATGTACTCTCTGAACCTGTAGTCTCTCCTCTGGCAAAACCTGTGAGCTCCTACCCCAGGCTCTCTTCATCAAACCGCAGTCTCCTTGCCCTGTTCACATGCTTTCATTGTCCCCATGCCTAAACGGAGGGTAAGAGCACCGGAGAATGGGCAGCTGCAGGGTACGGTCCTCAGGCTGCTTCTGGCAGCGTAACGTATCCCAGCGAGGCCCCGCCAGCGAGCAGGGAGTTCAGCTCTACGGCCCTCCGGACTGCAATCGGCCCCAGTGCGGCGACTCCCAGGAAGGTGTGTGTGTTGGGGGAAGGCAGTTTGTGCAACTGAGGTCCTGTTCTGTGATAACTGTGCCCCAGGACCCAGGGAGGTAGGAACTTAAGGACCTGCTAAAACCATAAGGCACAGCCACTTCTACTCTCTTCTAAGGACAGCCAGAAGCGACTTCGTCCCTCTGCCGCAAACCCTCTTGTCTTATTAATGCGGACGCTTCTCCTCGCTACTTGTGAGGAAAAAACTTGGTGCCATTGAGTTCCTTATTCCTCTAGCCTGCTTATTGCGCTGTAGAAGGGATGCTAGAGCACCCTCTCCGATTACACCCATTTTACAGAGGGATGTGTTCACATCTGCTCCCACTGCTGTTACTGCAGGCACTTCTGTTTCAGCAAGAGCTTTTTTCTCCCCTTGCCTCTGGGCATAGGCTGAGCGAGAAGTCAGGAGGAGGCCTGTATTGCTGCCATAAGGACTGTCCTTTGCAGACGATTTGAAAAACAATCAGTACTCCCTTCAGCTGTGTTTGTAAACACCCTGGGGCAGATTTTCCATCCTCTCTCAACGCAAGGATGGCTTCACCTGGAAGGTGGAGTAAGCTGGCAAGGGGAAAGGAGAGATCAATCCCTTTGCAACTCTGCCTGGGCTGTGGGAGGGAGGCGAGCTTGCTGGCCCCACCTTTCATTCCAGTGCAAGGGCACGGGAGTGCTGCTCCGTGACTCAGGCTGGAGCAAGTGCTCCCAAGCCTGGCAGGGTGAGGCAAGTGGAGGAACAGTCCCAGGAAGGGAAGACTTCTGGGAGATTGCTCCCCACCCAGTCGTCTGGGGGAGGGGAGCCACTGGGCACTGGGGGAGTCTCTGAAGCATGGACTTGCCTTCCTCAGCCCCTGGCCCCAGCTGGGTGGGGGCTCTGCTCCTTCTTGGGCCACAGATCCTAGGTAAGGAACTCTTTACATATTTTTCTCTTTGGCCTCAGTTGCCCCTTGGACTTTACCCTCCTGCTCTTTAAGTCTCCTTCGTCCTGAAGACAGTGACTTTGTAGAAATCTCAGGCATTTCTGTGTAAGCCAGAACGTGGTTGCAATTTTTTTGGTCTGACTTTGCTGAGAGCTACGGGGCGATTGTGTTTCTTGGACAAACAGGTTTAGGTGTGTTCAGGGGAGGGCGGCGAACACTGAGTGCATTCTGAGCTCCAGTTACCACCATTTCCTCCCCTCCGGCCCTGCTCCAGCCAGGCGCTCTTTGGACTTTACTTTGAGTGACTCTTTCACCATCTTTGTCACATTAAAAATGGAGAGATTAGCAAAGAGTCGGGGCTGGTTTCAGATCTCCGACACTAGCGTACATCCAGAACAAAGACACTGACCTCAGTGGAACTGATGAGGACTTGCACTGGATCAACTGGGAGCTGAATCTGAGCAGAGACCCCCAATGTTTTCTATTGCTTCTCTCACCATTTTCCAACTCAGACACCTTTTTCTTGGACTCTGTTGTGAAAAAAATACCCTTAGCTTTGCTCTTTTTAGAGCCTATGGTGATTTGGGGATTTCCTTTTCAAGAGGATATCAAGACTTTTCTGGGAAATCTTATATTAGCCAAAAAGATTCTCAAATGCACAAGTTTGACATTTCAAAATATTTGAGTACTACCTCTTGTGAGCATGTGCTACTTTTAAGGTAAAGCACATTATATTTCCCAGATATTTTTGTGAAAACAAGAGTGAAGTGTAAAAACTGCTTATTTCCAGGTTTTAGGGTTTTAGTTTATTTTGGGAGTATTTTATGGCAACCCCCCCTCCTCCTTCCCATGTAACCCCATACACTTCAGCCAAGGAAACTAAACACCAGCCAATTATTTGGACAGAAAGCTTAAAAATGCAGACCCCTTTCCTTTCAAATCCAACTGTGTTGTTCAGCCCCAAATGGATTATTTTGCAGTAAAGGGCTTACTTCAAAGTAGCTGGGATAGGGGTGAATTTAGGTTTAAAATGGGTGGCATCTCCACAGGAGTCTAATAGGTGACCAGCTGGAAGTTATTCAAGATTTGTTCATTTAGGGAAGGCAGAGGCAATTGCTGCGTGAAGCCGAGTTAAGGAATCAGTTATGTGGTATGAACATGCGTGATGTCTCCCACCCTTTGCCCTGGGAGTATGAATGTACATCTCCTCCCCGAGCCGCTCCCCACATGCAAGCATGGTCTCAGGTGGCCCACTTTAGATGGATCGTCTCCTCCTTCCCAGGTTAGAAGTCCCTGTCCCATCCCCATTCAAACAGCATGTCTTCCATGATGCCTGGAGTTCTGCAGGGAAACCTCTGTAGCGTAGGTTGTGCTTCAGCTCTGTGCTCCACAACTGCATCGCTGCCTGGGGCAGTGAGCTGTACATGGGGGAGAGCCGCCAGGGCACTAGGGCCATGCCTCCGTGGGTAAGACAGGCGAGTATTTCAGCAGAGTGGATACCCCTGGAATCCTTCCAGCACTGCTGGACTGATACACGTTAGCCCTTATCTTGGATTTAGCAAAGGACCCAACCGTAAAAGCACTTGTTTTGCCTGCGCAGGCAGGGCTTAAGGGACTGATCCTACTCTCACAATGGTACACATTGGGCTCAAGGTCACTAAGTGGCTGCATTAAATCAAGGAACACAGGAGCAGAATGAGGGCCCCAAAGCCAAGAGCTTTGGACAGGAGATGCTTTCTGGCGTCTATGGGCCCTGCTTCTTCCTGCCCCCTCCCACTCCTTGTCTCTGGCCACTCTTCATTAGCAGCCTACCCTAGTGTTTACTTGTTTCATAAACTCAGCGGGGGTGGGTTTTTTGTTTCTTGCTTTTTAACTGCGGATGTTTGGCAAACGAAGATGCGACAGTGGGGACTTCCTGTATGAGCTGCTGGCACCACCCCAAACCACCACCTAGCAGCCAGCCCATAATTGGGCAGCGGGAGCAGCCTGGGCCATGCATGCTCTCCAGCAGGGACAACTTGCTGTGTGCAGCAGTTTTCATCCTCAAGTGCATTAAAAACTCTACCTGATAACACAGTGTGTGTAAAGAAGAGACTTCACCCACCCTATCTGCGGTGGGAGAGGGCAGTTGCTTAACACCTCTCAGGAGCATGAGCCATGAGGACGGGAAGACGGGAACTGCAGAAGTGGAAAGGAGTCGCCTACCTGGAACAGGCCCAGGACACGGAGGTTTCCAGGTATTCCAAAAACCACACGGGACCTGCCTTGCCTGCCAGCGGCAGGTTTCTTTCACAACACAAAGGCGGCACTTCCAGGGGCACAGCAGCTTCTGGGGCCAAACCTTTCTATATTGGTTCAGAGAGAAGGCAGCCTCCTGCCCAGTAACCAACAGTATCCCATGGCTCCTACTGGGAGCTTCTCCACATTATTCCCACATGAAACCAGCAGCCAGACCCAAACCTGCCCGACTTATGAAACTTCAGCTGCAGCAGGCCAGCTATCTGCCATCCCCAGAGACCTGCTGCACAGCCTGTTCCATTTAAGTCCTTGTGCCCCATCCCACGCAGGAGCTGCACCGTGGGAAGGACGAAGGAGAAAGTAACAAATCCTGGAAGAGACCAGTCAGCACAAAACTGACTCACTGCATGAAAGGGAGGCTTGGGGATCATCTGTGCCTTCAGACTCCTTCAGGTGGGATTCAGCCCCAAAAGACAATCCACAGCTGAGGCACTGCTACACTACCATGAAAGCACAGTGCTGGGCACTGGCCTTCTGCAAAAAGATGCAGTGTGCGCACAGGAAAAACTTTGGCCTTGGGTTCCTGTTTCCAGTGCATTCAAGGATGATTTCCAGAGCCATTTAAACTAAATCTGCAAAGGCCCCAACCCAGCAAGAGGCACTTGAGACCATAACAAGAGACCCTGATCAAGCATTCCTTCCACAGAGAAGTGGCCCCCACTGCCAGTAACACTAAAGTTCCCAAGGACATAGCAAAGACCCACCCAAAATCACCTCTGTGCAGCTCACGTGTCAGCTGAGTGTGTATGAGAAGTGCTTTGGGATCCTCAAGGTTCTACACAGGCAAGACTCTTATCACCAGTATTTAAAAGTGTGCTCTTAGGATTCTTAGTTTACACATTAACAGCAGTTGATATAGCAGGCTCCAGCCAGGGCTCGCTGTGTCGAAGGAAGGGCTAGGAACTTGCTTCCAGACTAGAGCTTTTCTTTACCGTATCTCCTTGTTATTTTCTCTACAGCACTGTGGCCTGCGGCAGCTGTGGAAATCCACACTTCCAGGAAGGAGGAAGCTCTGAATGGGACTAACATACGCTTAAAATGCACCTTTTCCACCTTTAGCCCCATTGGCCCACAACTGACGGTGACCTGGAACTTCCGGCCCGAGGATAAAGGCTCAGATGAGTCTGTAAGTGGAAACCTTACTCTCCAGCGTGTTACAGCACTGCTCACCCAGACCTTGCCCAAGGCACAGCACTTAAGCAATAGGAGTGTAACAATCTAAGGTGTGAACATGGGTGAGGACAGCAGACAAGTAGTCACGTAGGACTGTGGTGTGGCTTTTGTCTTTACTGATTCAACTAACTCCTCTTTTCATGGGGAGCTTTGGCCTCTGGCCCTGGCTATTCTGGCTCTTAAACCTGGTTAGACCCATTTTTAAATAGTTCAGGCCAAATCCAATTTAAAACACTTAAGAGCCCAGTGGAACTGCACCTACTTGCACCAAAGCTGAATCTGGTCCTGTCTGCACTGCAGCTACAGTATTATTTTGCAGGGAAAATGCATAAGTAAGGGCCCCATTAAAAATGAAACGGGGTTCAACAGGCTACCATAAATTCAACTTGGGCCAGGCTGTCTCTCTCTATGCCACTGTGCCTCATGAAGGATCCATTTTAGGATTAGGGCAGCCTTTGAGCTCTGCTGGGAGAGGCTGATTCAGCACAGCTCCCGCCTGCCTGGCCCAGGCCCTCCTCCAAGCCTCAACAACTGGGATGGAAGCTGCATGTTTTCAGAGGTGCAAACACATGAGAAAAGGAACCAGGAGTGAGGATGCAGGAGATATGCAGCTAGGATCAAGGGAGCCATTTTTAAGGGGGACCTGTGACTTTATTTCCATCCCACCATGCTCAGGTACACGGCTGCTTCCCAGTGGTGCTGCCAGGTTCTGTGCCAGCAATAGCTGGCATACACCCTAAAGTGTACCTAGGACAGGACCTATAGTAATTAGACAGAATAGCGTTGCACGAGGGCAGCTGGGGCCTAAGTGGGGTCCCCAAGCTGAAGCGGGGGCAGCACGATCCCACAGTCCTGCTTGTTTTATGAATGTCTAGAGCTCTAAAGCCTTCACAGAATGGTCCTGAGCACAAGTTTATGAACAGGCAGCTGCCTCATCCAGGTTGGGGAGGGGTACAATACCACATGGGGACAGTAACACATCCTCTTCCTGACCACCTAGGTGTTCTTTTACCAAGGCCAGCCCTATCCTCTGCTTACCGGGCGGTTTAAAGACCGTGTTACTTGGGATGGAAACATTCATAAGAACGATGCATCCATTGTCATCTGGAACCTGAAGCCGACCGACAACGGGACATTCACATGTCAGGTGAAGAACCCACCAGACGTCAGCGGCACGATTGGTGAAATCCGGCTCAGCGTTGTGCAGAGCGGTACGTGGCAGTGTCACAACTAGTAGGGAATTAACTAGTGTGGGAATGGTAAAATTCCCCACGACGGTCAAAACACAAGAGGGGAGGAAGATGATAGAGGCGGTATGGGAGGAAAATAAACAAATGCACTGTGTTTGTGGGTCTGAAGGACTGAGCTCAGGAGTCCCTGGCTCCCAGTCATGTGCCCAGCCCCAAATTTTGCCCCCCCTCTTTCATTCACTTGTTTGTCTTCTGTGCAGTGCGTTTTTCAGAAATCCACTACCTGGCAGTGGCTATTGGGTCTGCCTGTGCACTGATGATCATTCTGGTGATCGTTGTAGTTCTCTGTCGATACTACCGGAGGAAACGGCAAGAGAAGAGAACCGAGATGGTGGAGACAGAGCTGTAAGGACAGGGGCTTCTGAGAAGCCTTCTTAAAATGCATCTTCATGGGAGTCTGGAGCCAGTAGCTAGCACACTACAGCAAAACATCTTCAGCACAAAGTCCTCCAAAACAAGTGGGCATATTTGGCCCCTTGCTGCCATCCCCAGGAGAGGGTTCACAGCTGGAACGAGCCCTTGAGTCATAACCCGGCTCCTACTCATGGTGGAGCAGCCGGGAAAAGCCAGCTGTTGCGGGGGAAGCTTGCTGTGCCCATGCTAGGGATAAAGGAGAGGTGCACCACTGTCTACCAGGGCTGGTGCGGCAGATATGTCCTGTGCAATTAAGATAAACTCTTGCCTGTTCACCACACCAAAGGACACATCAAATATGATTACTTTCTGGCCACATGTAGCTACAGCTTTAAGTAGTATCTTTTACATGAGGGCAAGGCCAACTTTTACAGCTCTTACCAGCTGAACAAATACAGGCTTAAGGACAGGTTCAGTACCATCATGCCATTATTGCCACAAAGTGTGCTGCTCTGTCATTCAGAGAAATAGCAGCTGGGTAATGGGCTATGGCTCGGTGAGCACAACAAAGGCAGAAAGGAAGAGACAGAAGATGTTATGGGGAATGAAATTAAAAGACTTGATCCCAAGGAACTTTTTTTTAGAAAGATTTGGATGACAGAATAGGACAGGGATTGGGAGACCACATCTGACCAACTGTGATCGAGCTGCCTGGTAACCTGCAGCCTTCAGCTGCCCTGCCTAAACAGTTTCAATGCCACCTGCAATCTGCAGTTTGTCTAAACAGATGCAATGCCACCTCACACTAGCCATGCACATAAAGGGCTTACAGGACAACACCCTGTAATACACGGCATTAGTGTTAACCGCACACCGCCTGTGCAGGACTGGCTGGAGAGGCACCTAGAGAAGTGGCCTGAATAACTTTGGACCCCTGGTTCCAAAGAGATCAGTGATGTTCTTGACCACTCGGGGTGACTCACCCATACATTTTTCACTGCATCCGTTGCGTTACTTCCACCCTTTTGTGCCTCCAGCTCTTACACTGCACAGTCCAACTGGCTTGGATAAAATGCTGGGCAGCCAAGTTTGGCAGAGGATAAGCGGGTCAGAGAAAATTAAGTGGGGGTGGCATGTCAAACACAGGGCTGCCTCTGGGGTGGGGTCACAGCCAGTGGAAGTTAGACATTCTCCCGTCTTTCATAAGCCAGACACCCAGGGCCCTCTGTGGGAAGCATGGTGCACCTTCTATATAACATGCTTATTATCTCCTTCTGACTCAGGAACCTGGGAACACGGTATCTGATGGTTGTTTGTACCTTCTTTTTTATTAACAGTCCAGAAAAGGAAAAACTGAAGAGTACAGAAGAGATGGCAGCTGTTTCATTAGAAGCTAAAGACTAAGGAGTCCTTACTAAATGCTACATATAGTGAAGGTAACCAAACCCTGACTAGTCTGGATCAGCACTTGGGCAGGCTTGAGAGGGGGTTTTACATGGCTATTATGCAACTGGAGTAAATTAAGTCAATAGGTCTCAGACCCATCCCATGTTACAGGTCCTGGCACCCACAGTACAGAAACTGCCATGACCACAATCACATGTAGCACTTTTCTGGCCAACAGCTTTGCCAGAGAGAACAAGGGCTGAATGGCCCAGGGAGGCAGAATTCACTTTCAACCCTATGACTGGTTTCTCCCATCAGGGTTGAGGCTCATTGAGAGGCAAGCCTAAACTGCTGCCAACCAGAACGCAGCTCTTGTGAACAACGGAAAACCGAATTTATCTCCTTTAACCACCTCTACAGTTGGTTTTTTGATTCACTTTGCCCTCCTTATTTTAAGGCCACTATATAAAAGTCTCAACCTGCTGCTATTCTCTGCCGGTATGTCTAGACATTATTTCTGTTTTCTGGCACCACTAGTTCTCTCCACTATTTTCAGTCTCAAGAATAGGACATAGTAACATGCTGTTTTTATCTTTAAATTTCTTCCAATTTCTTCTGCAGGTACTTCTGAAGAAGGTGGCTAATACTTCCACATTCAGATGTTAGAACAAAGCTGAGTTATACATTTCTGATGCTGCAAGTGCGGTACTGCTGCTCGCCTTGAAACTCTTGCCAGGAAAAAATGGTTGCACTAGTGTAAAGTATAAGGTCATATTCCTTTTCATTGAGGCAAAACAGGAGGAACTCAACCCATCAGAAATGAAGTCGTCTTTGCTCTTCAACTCCTCTGAAGCCATTTGGAGAAAAGCTTTGCAGAATTTCATTTACTTCACTCCTGTGAAGAAAAAGTATCTAGAAGATACAGAAGAAATCCAAGGATAACCGATTGAAAAAAGATTTGCAAAGTCCTCATCTTGGCAGGCAGAAGAATTTTTGAAGATGCATCTTTCGTATTTTAATTTTGTTTACATCATCTCACTCCAACCGCAGACGGGAGAAAGGAGAATCCTTCGTTGTTACAAATTGACTTGGTACACTCCTGTTCCTCAAGAATTAAAAATAGTAAGTAATTTGGTCTGCACCATTTTCCCCTCCATTGGAAAACCCTGCCAAATGCCGCCAAAGAAAAAAAAGACATCTAGACAGACCAATCAGAGGGGCAGCTTCTTGCAATAACAGAGTTTGGATCCCAAGGTTACTTTAAGTGGAGTGTTACAGTTTTGGACATGGTGTTTCTTCAGCAGTGATGATTTTTAGCAGTGGATGCATTTTTCAGTTTGATGTATGACTTACATTGTAAGTGACTTAGCATGTCTGAATTTGATAGACTGGGAACTCTGCCTATTGCCAAGTACACTTTGGGCAGGGGCTATGGCAGCTTCCATTCCTGTTCTTCTGACACGTGTAAATCCTGCTCCCTGTTCTGCTCTGCTCTGCTATTCTAGCCCAGATTCCTCCACTCACTTCTCTTAACTGAATCTGCCTTGCAACACCTTCTGTTACTGGTCACGAGGCTTACAGATTCCTTTCCAAATGCCACAACTTTGGCCTGTAACAGTCACTGCTGTTCCAGAAACTCCTAAGCAAACACTACCCGTGGTGCCTAATCACAGTCAAGTTTTATTTGCTATCAGAGTTCAGTAGCTGGTGGCATGGTATCAAGCACAGAAGTAGTCAGTAGAAGCTGTGATACCTCTCAATGTTATATGCAGCTTTCCAGATACGCACATTGGCTCAAAGGGGAATGAAAGTTAGTTTGTCTTGATGCTATTTACTGCTGTAGGTTAGTAATGGGTTTTCCAGAGTTGACATGCTCACTGCAGAACGTGCCTCTGCAGACTTTGATGGAAATAAATAAAAACCAGCAAAACTTCCGAGCTGTTGCTCTAAGTAACCAGTGTTAAATCAAGTATCTGTCTGTTTGTTTAAAGAATACTTCATTTTATGACCCTACCTGTAAAATGTGGACACATTATCATGGTTTGTATGTTTTCTTTTCCTATCTTGGGTGCCATATATAAATTTGTCTTGTGGACAGAGTCAGAGGCCACAGTAATATAACAACTGCAACGTAACTCTAGGGAAACCCATAGTCCTACCACAAATCTTGTTCTCAGCTCAGATCAACTGTTTACCTGATCTGGAGGGCAAACACAACAAGCAGACAGCGACCAAAGCGCACACAACCAGCCCGGCAGCTGCTGCTGGCCTCGTTTACTGCTCGTCTCTCACCTCTTCTGCCCCTTCCTGTAGGCACGTACACCCCGAGCACGGCTGGCTTTGCACCTAGAAAGAGCGGGGCCCAACAGGAACATCCCAAAACATGAGACTAAAACATACCTTGAACCATGAAAAGGACAGGAAAAGTGAAGTGGTCGGGGGGACAGACTATTAAGGTTTCTCAAGGTAAAGGCCAACCAGAATGAAAACTATGGCACCATGTTGGTGTTTTGGGTCATTATTAATAGCTTACTTTTCCTGGATACTAAACTATGGCTCTCTCACCCCACTGTTAATCAAGTCCAGCTGCCGTGAGAGTCCAGGCGCTAAGAGCTGTGCTCAGGTTTGACACGGGACGAGCAAACCAACACCGGTCCCCAACCCACCGCCACCAATTTCAGCAGGAAACCTCGTACGACTTCAGTGAAACAAGGACTGGAGCAATCATCCGGGAAACGTACTTATTTGTAACGCCCCTTTGAGCATCGTGGGCGCGAGGGGTTACCACCGGCCCCGCGCCAGGTCCAGGGCACCCCCCACTGCCTGCCATGCGCCAGCCCTGGATCAGTTGGCGTCGAGCCCCGGGGCCCGCCCCTCACCTCGTGACACGCCGCTTCCTTGGCCCGGCTGCCCGGTTTGGGCCGCGGCGCGGGCCAGCCCACCCGGGCGCCGCGTCCCCTCCGGAAGCGCTGCTGCCGCGCGCGTGTCGTTCCCTGTTACGCCCGTGTACAAACACAACACGCGGTACCCCGCAAAGACACGACTCTGGACACAGCCTCACGGACCAGGC
>NW_017728982.1:747929-768251 GCF_001723915.1 Gavialis gangeticus
AGGCCGATGCCCTCACCTGCGACCCCCCGCCCCGCCCCGCCCCGCCCCGCCCGCAGGTGTGTGCAGCGTGGCGCCCATGGACATCCGAGCCAGCCCCGAGGTGCGCGCCTTCCTGGGCGAGGACGTGGTGCTGAGCTGCACCTTCCGCTCCTCCGCGCCCCCCACCGAGAAGCTGACGGTGGACTGGACTTACCGGCCCCAGGCGGGCAGTGGCCTCGAGACGGTAAGTGCCTGCGGGCGCCGGAGCTGCCAGCGCTCTGCGCAGACAGGGGGATGCGGAGAGACCCGCTGGGCAATGGCACCGCCAGGGACTTGCTGCGAGACGCGGGCGCTGCTCTGCAACCCAGGCACACACGGAAAGCGCCGCCTGTGCCGTGGGCTGGACCCCCCCGCCAGGCATGGCCCCCGGCCGTGGGCGCTGGGGCGACGGCAGTGCGCGCGCCGTGGCAGGCGGCAGACACTGACAACAACAGATGGTCCCTATAGATTTACGGGCCCTTACCCGTGATTGTTGACAGTGTTATGAAATCCTGGCACTGCTGCCTGCTTTTCAAGTCCTGTTGTAAAGCTGTCACTCAAGATAAAGACGCAAGGAAACCCACGTTCTTTGTGTATGAGACAGGCTTCCACGCTGCTTGTAGCCGGGAGGCTGTGGCAGGTGTGTGCTGTGCCCAGGGCAGGAATGGGGCGGAGCCCCAGTGACACTTGTCTGACACCTTGAAGGACTGTGATTGTCTTGGGAAGATGTCAGCCGGTGCTCGTATGGCTCCCCATGATTGGAGCAGCCGTGTGTCTCAGTCTCTTGTTCTCCAGTGTCTCTGCAAGGCTGGGAGGGAGTCGTACTCCTGCCCGACACGGGAATGGCAAGTCAAAGTAACTTGCTCACAGCTGTACGGGGAGTTGGTTGTGGATCGGGGGCTTTAGTCCTGGTCTCCTGGGTTCCAGGGTAGCACACTAGTTGCTAGCACCCTCTTCTGCCTTAGATGTTCATTGGCCAGAAGGCTGCTGAAAACACAGGTGCCCTGGAGGCCGGTGCGCAAAGGGGATGTGGAAGGTGGTGACACACACCTCCATCCCTTAGCAAAAAAGAAAACCAAAAAAAAACCCCATGGAAAGCTGGTGCTACGCTGCCTGGTGTGGGCCTGTGAGCCCAGCTGGGTCTTCTACTCAGGGGATGTGATTTTGACTCTTGATATTTGCTCCTGGTCTTTGTTGCTCTCCAAGAGGCGTTTTTCTCTCCTTTCTGGAGACACCTATCTGAGCAATTGCTCCTTTTCCTCCTTAGATTTTTCATTATCAGTCTGTTCCATACCCAACTGAAATGGGGACATTCAAAGGCAGGATTTCCTGGGTCGGGGACGTTGCCAAGGGTGATGCTTCCATCACCATCCAAAACCCAACGCTGAGCGACAATGGGACGTTCTCCTGCGCTGTGAAGAACCCTCCGGACGTGCACCACAACATTCCCTGGACAGTGCTGACAGTCACGGAGAGGGGTAAGACTCCAGGCACCAGTGACTAGCACCCATCGGCATGCACCTGGGAGTCTGCAAGTTCCAGTCCCAAAATCTTGCAGGGTTAGGACCCATTAAGGTGAATTGCTGATCACTGTTGTCTTAAGGATAATTTCAGGCTCCACAAACATTAACGAAGCTCTGACGTGAGCTATTAGCTGCCTAGGGCAGGGGCCTCCTCTTTCCTGCATGAGAGCCGTGTCCCTGGCCCTGAAGATGGGGTACACCCACAGGTTTGACTTGACCCCCCCATTTCACTGCTTTTCATTCAAATAGGCACTGAAAGCCTCAGATCTGCTTCTGAACTGAGTTCCCTGCAGGACCATTGCAAGCTCTGGGCATTTTGTTACAAGGGCCAGCTGACTGTATAGGGATTATTGCTTCCTTAGACAGCAAACAAAGTCACATTCACCTCTTGTATGTGCTCTGCTTTTCTTCTCTCTTGCAGGCCTGTCTTTCCAGTTGACATCAGCAATGTTGCTGTCCATCCTAGTGTTTGTCCCGTCGGTCATTGTGGTGATTCTGCTGCTAGTGAGGATGGGAAGGAAGTTTGGGTTGCTAAAGAGTAGAAAAAAATCTGGCTATAAAAAATCCTCTATTGAAGTGTCTGATGAGTAAGTTCTGCCTGTACCCTACAGCCTATAGTTTCTCTCTGGCTTACAATCGTAGGTATGCATTTTGCTGGTCCCCCCTGTTTTATAACCCACAGGGTCCAAGATTCAACCAGTGAGACTCTGTGGGTGGGTAGTAAGAGTCCCTGCTAATGCCAGGTAGGAGTGGAGCAAAGTGAAATGCATGCGATTCCTCTCTGGCCATGGTTGTGATGAAGTTATGGTAATAAGCTGTTACCAGGGACTGCCTATTCCAGTGCAACACCCAGCAGTTTGACCTGCAGCACTGATGAGCCAACATTACATTCATGCAATGTTTTACATACAGTATTTTAACTAATGGCTGTCGAAACTTTCTGACCAAACAGCAATTTTGTGTAGGAGGTCAAGTGGTAAAAAGACATGACAAACTAGTCAAGTGCCAGGCTTTGAAATGAGGAGCCATTTGCATTGGTTTTCCCGCTTGCTAGCCCAAGCTTCATTCCTGAAATGGTGTTTACAACAATGTAGTCAGAGGTGTGAAGGGAGAGCCCGCGTGTTGGATCTGATAGAAGCAGAGTCTCCTGGCTGTCTGCAAATGTGAATATAGACGTGCTGACTTGCTGTTATGCTCTTTCTGCAGGCCTGAACATAGCGAGAGAGATGGCTGCATGAGAAGGCTGGAGATATGGTGCCTGCAGTGTGTGGTAAGTGAACATACCATTTTTCCAAGTGTTTTTCTGTAGGGGAGCCAGGGGTAGAACCTGTGGACTCTGGGATGATGCTCTTCAGTGCACTTCATATCTGGGCTTTGTTGGGTAGAAACCGCAGAAAATACTGTGTTCCTGGGAGATGAAGATCCAGAACTCCAGAGCAGTGTTGTCCATGCATGGGCCACAGGGATTTCCTCATCCTGGGTGCAGTTCAGCCAGGGTTTGGCAGCACAGAAATAGGGACGTTTAAATCCACCTGATGTTCTTGCACAGGTTGCAAGCCCCTGCAGAGCTGGGGGCAGCATGGTCCCCACCTGCCCAGAGATTCCCTTGTTTTTGTAGTTCTGGTCTTTCTGTCTTAAAATCATGTCCACTCACTACCTCATCGCCAACCTGCAAATCCTGTGGTGGCTCTGTTATGGTACCCTCAGTGCTCAGGGGCCAGAAAGGCAGTCTTGCTGGTAGTGGTGTGACTATGCAGAGGAACAGGTGGGAGGCTACTGGACCAGGAACTGAGCAAGGCCAGATCAGAGGTAGAAGCAGGGCTAGCATGCCTCCTTGGCCCTGCAGTAAATGCCAGGCTGAGTTATGTAATCCTGTTGGCTTTGAGTGTTTCTCTGGGTGTTCGTGCTCGTCTTTCCGTCCCACAATGCTTCTCCCCTAAAGCATTTCCTTGTCTGATTTGTGTTGCTGTTAACACATCAGAGAAGATCTGAAATTGCAAAACCAGGTAGTCCAAGGAAGCTGTTTGGACTTGGTTTCTGAATTGGGATGAGGGCTCCGGGGAGGTATTTGCATATGTGCGTGCGAGCAAGGCACAGCCAGGGGGGCCGGTGTTGAGGGGAAGTGGAAAACGAAAGCAGAAGACCTGTGGTTGGCAGAAGGGATCTGAAAGCGTTCTGCTGTTAGGACTGAAGCTGAAGAGCAGATTTAAAGTGCGGTATGGCTTTCTGCAAACCTGGTAACATGCAGCCTAAGCATGCGTGCTTTCCTCTCACCCATCTGGCACGGTGCTTCGCAGGGCTTGTGTAGGGCTCCTGGAGGGAGGAAATAGTTTCTCTGGGTCAGTTCTCTAGGAACTTGGACTGCCTGTCTTGGATGCGGGTGGGTGCAACAAGTGCTTGCTGTTTCTCCGCTTCACCTTCTCGCAGTACCAAGAGCTCAACTTCTTGGTGTCTGCAGCTGGGTCCTTCACCACGTCGGTCAGTCATTAGTCCTGAGGCTTTTGCAGGGATGTTGGCTTTCACCAGCATCTTCTCAGAAACACCTAATCGCGTCTGAATCTGCCCAACCTAAGTTTCTGTTGAAATCATATTTTTGTTTTGTGTCTAATCTCCCTTTGTGTTTCCTGTTCAGGACTCTGATGATGAAGACCCATACTGAATGGCCAAAGCCCCAGGTGAAAGGAGAAATTGCAGCATTGAAAAGTTCTATCCAGAAAGTCCCAAAGATCCATGGAGACTCAGTGCAGGATGAAGCTGTCTCTCTTATCCTGGAGAATTGGGAGAATGATGCTGAGATAGAAGAATCAATTTTTATTGAATGATAGAAATTATGATTTTAAACATCTTTATTTATTGCAAAAGTGAGCGTGTTGTATGTTAAAACCAACCCACTTCCTTTATCTGAGGCAGATAAACCTGAAATGTAACTCGACCGAGAAACTGCAGTACCTGCAGCAAAGCTAGTTGTTTGCTGCTAGCAGTTGGACAACTCAAGTCTAGGTGGTTTCACATTTACTCACCCTCCCCTATGATGCTTCTGTTTCCAGTGGTGCATCTTGGCTGAAGCCTTCCACCAGCTGATGACTGCAGAGTAGGTGCAGAGGGCATGTTTGGGCTTGGAATGATGAGAGTTTGCTGTTTTGTCATCGCTTCCTGGTAGCAGATCCATAATTACAGGGTTACCATCTTGTCTCTCCCATCTTCTCAGCTTGAGCTTGTAGAAAGCTGCTGTCTGCATTGTGATCATCCTGGCACTCTTTGGTTTGAGTCGTCAGTGTCCAGCATCAGCAGTGCTAGATACCTATGTGCTTTGACCAAAGCTACGTGTTTAATAATGGGGGTTTAATTTGTAACTGTTTCCCTCTAACAGGGGAAGGTGGGAAGACCTCTGCCCCCTCTCTGTCCTGGCTGTTGGCTCAGAGCAATGTACAAAGGAAGCTGAGTTGAGGTTCTCCTGTAAAGAAAACAACCCACCTCCTGCCCTGTTCCTTGTAGGCTCAGACCCTGAGGGAGCCCAGCAAGGTCTCCTCAATAGGCCTTGTACATGGCAGGGCAGAAGCAGCCCTCAGTGGTTCAGTGTTCCTGAAGGTGGCTGGGTTAATGCAGAGATGTCCTGGTCCTCCAAGTGAAAAGCCTCTGTTGCATTCACCTTGGGCAGCCAGGGAGTTTCTGCTGTGTCTTGTGAGACTTCAGAAGGCCAGGGGAGCCACAGACAGGCTGGGAAGCCGCAGAGCAAGGTGGACAGCATGTCAGCCAAGTGCAGAGGGCGGGGTCGGGACAGGATGGGGCTAGGAGATTCCAAAGGGCAGGGGAAGGTGCAAGTCCTCTGGGTGTTCCCTCTTCCTTGGTGCCACTGACTTGGCAAACTGCCTCAGACTGCTTTGGTGACAAGCCCGTGTCTGCACTGAACAGATCATAGATGCTAGGGTTGGAAGGGACCACAACAGATCAGCGAGTCTGACCCCCTGCCCTGGGCAGGAAAGAGTGCTGGGGTCAGATGACAAGGCAGAGCAAGGAGTGGCATTGCTTGTGAGTTGGCAGAGCTTCCTCAGTTCCTTCAGAACGGGCTCTGCAACACCTACCGCTGTCCTCCTTTCCTCCTGACTGCAAAGCCCCTGTCCACAGCTTCCACCTGTGGGGACCTGTGTGGGATTCCTACCACCCAGGGCTGGGGAGCATCTCTGTGTTGCCTGTAGAAGTCTTAGGCCCTGCTTCTGTGTGCATCTGTGGGAGTGTTGCTGTGGAGGTGGCTGGGGACTGGAACTGGGTCTGGCCCAGCCCTTTGCTGTTTGAGCTAGACTTGTCCTTGGGTGCCTGGAAACCTTACAACCTGATGATCGCCTTCACGTAGCAGTAGTCATGCGAAGGGGTCCCCATCTCGTTAAATTTGAGTAGCTGGATGGAGCTGGTGTTACTTGCTGTTGCCTGGGCCCCTGTGGAAGTGCCTTAGTCCCCTCAAGCCCTAAGCTTGTTGCTACACCCTGATGTACGAAGGAGAAACGGGATTCTGTCAATCCCTGCTGTGCCAAGCACTGATTCTCCATTTCTGTGTGCCAGTGTTTGTGAGGCCAATAAAGTACCAGAGAGCTGGACACGTCACTGCTGCTCCAGTGTCTGCTAGAAGAAGAGTCTTCTCTCTCGTTAGCTGTTCCCGTGTCTGGGGAAGAGGATGGGAGCAGGGGTCTGCATCTGGCCTAGTGCCTGTGCTGCCGTTCTCACCCTTGCTTTCAGTGCATGGTGTTAGCTGGAGGGTCTCTCTTGTACCGATGCCAGGCAAGCTTACTGCTGCCTGAGGCTTGCCTTGTCAATAAATCACTTTCCCATGCCAGGCTGCCATTCTCTTTACTGGCTAGAAATGCACAGACACATGGTGGAGTTGCAAGAAGAGCTTGGGGGATTTCCAGCCCTGAAGAGGATGGCCAGAGGGGTGATGGCCAGCAACTCTGAGTGCCTCAGTCCAGTTCAGTCCAGGCCTAGCTACATATTAATGGGGCACGAGCTGATGCTCCTGGAGGGCTGGGCTGTCTAGTTCCAAGCTCTGCCTGGCAGGTGTCTAGCTCCTATGTGGGCAGGATAACTAAAGCTGGTCCAGTCAAGGCCATGATGTTTTCACCTTCTACCACAGAATGCTTTAGAAGTTTGCATTCCCCAGTTTTGCTGTGGCTAGCTAAACTAGAAACCACATGGGGAAGGGACAGTGGCAGACTTTCCTGTCAGGCTAGAGGGAAATGGTTGCAGGAGCTGTCTGCTCAGAGCTGTGGTGAAACGCATAGCTGTGCATCACTGCAGAGTTCTCCTTTGCAACTGAACCTAAAGCGCTTTGCAGGCCAGAGGCTCGATCCCGCTTTTGGTCACACTAGCATGCAGAGCCAGCTGCTTTGCTAGCTGTCTGGGGATGCAATGCGGCAGCTGCCGCGGGACCAGCATCAGGGAAACGGCGAAGCCAGACATCTGCAGCTGAAGCTGTGGGGTGAGGTGCAGAAGGGAACTGCGAGCACAAGGCAGCCTGTGTTCACGCCAGCCAGCCTCAGGCTCTGGCCTCTAAGCAGGAAGCAGCCAGTGGCATGAGACCCAACACATAGCCCCATTTAGGGCACGCACAGCAGCAAGATCTAGGCCAACTCGAGGACTCAGAGGCTTGGAGCTACCCTACATCCTGTGAGCTCACGGCTCTGAAGCCGAGCGCTAGGTGTACCCCCACCTCTGAAGTATGCGTGCGGCTGTCTAGCACTTCCACCGCATGTTCTCTGCTTCCATTGCACTAACTTCTGTTTCCCTTTTTGCACTCCTCCCCCTCTCACAATAAAAGTCTTCCCCATGCATGACAGAGACTCAGAGGAATCTGAGCTGCTCAGTTTGAATATCTGGCAAGTGCAACCTGAAGCAGATTCAGCACCTGGTTCATCTAGAGCTTCAGTAGGTTTCTGAATTGGTCCCAGGAGAGCCCTTTCTGCAGGCAAGAGGGAGTCTGCTCCAAGCCGCTGTGGGTGAGTGTTGTGTGAATAACCTCTCAGCAGTCTTTCTGAGGACAGACCCAGGAACCATCCATGTGCCCGAGCTCAGGCTCCCCCCTGCCTTTGGCAGAAAGCCCCAAGGTGCAATCGTGAGAGAACAGAGGGAGCCATTGGTTTTACTGTACTTCTTTGTACGTCCACTAAGTAGATGCTCTTTGTCCTGACAGGGACGCGGTATCTCGGTCATCTTTAATGGAGCCCTGCTGAGCTGGCCTTGCTCCTGCTATCAGCAAGTTATTAGGAAAGTCCCTGGGTAGCCCCACAGGCAAAGCCAGGGCTAGGGGAGTGCAAGGAAGAAAATGAGAAACAGGGAGGGTGTGGGGGCGATTCTGCACACAGGTCAGCATGGGAATGTTTGCAGGTACCAGATCTCAGCTGTCCAGGTGGGAGCCGCGGAGTGCCAAACACTGCTGCAATCTAACCCCTATTTAGGAGCCCAAATGGAGTTGCTCTTTTGACCCTTTGCTCACAGTTGCCAGGACACCTGGGCATCTGTCCACATGGACGGGAATGAAGAGCCCAGCAAGCCTGGGGGCTCTCCCTGCAGTGCTTGGAACGGCTACAGTCAAAGGTTTTGCAGCCATGTGTGTATGGCTGTGTTTGGAGCAGCCTTGCAGTGCGTGCATCAGGGGAGATGGACCCCTCAGGGCAGAAACGCAGCGGGTAGGCTCTGGACATCTTTGATCAGCATCCTTGAGGAGTCAGGGCTCTGACTGCACAAATACAAGGAGGGCACCAGAAGGCAGGTTATTTTATGCCCATGTCTTGCCTGGACCCCAAGTGCTGGAAACACCTTGCTATGTTTTCTGTAGAGATCAGTGCCGTCTACAGACGTTGGCAGTGGTTCAGATCCAGTCCAGGTTGTTAGGGACTGATGCTGTTGCCATCCAGTCTGACCTTATCCGGGGAATATTGGGCTTTTCCAACCCTCTCCTTGGAAGTGAATCGAAGGACAAAACGTCTGGATTGCTCATATCAGCGGCCAAACAGCCTAGTGCCAGTGGCCTTTGGTGCCAGAACCCAGAATAGCCTCTCTGGCCCCTGGAGGAGCCCAGGGCCCCACCCCTGGGGAGAGTTCCTTAAATGATTCATAGCCCCTCAGGTCTGAAGGGACTTAAACAGATCATCGAGTCCAACCCCTGCCCTGGGCAGGAAAGAGCGCTGGGTCAGATGACCCCAGCCAAACGCCTATCTAGCCTTCTCTGAAAGACCCCCAAGGTAGGGAGAGCACCACCTCCCCTGGAAGCCCATTCCAAATTTTGGCCACCTTTACCCTGAAGGTTTTTCCTGATGTCTAGCCTGAATCCGCTCTGTCAGTTTGTGACCATTGTTCCTTGTTACCCCAAGAGGCGCCCTGGTGAACAGCGCATCTCCGATCCCTTGCTGCATGCCCCACAATGAATTTGTAGGCAGCCACAGGATCACTTCTCAGCTGTCTCTTGCAGAGGCTGAAGAGGTCCAGGTCACTCAGTCTCTCCTTGTAGGGCTTGTCCTGTAAGTACCTGACCATACGAGTGGCCTCCTCTGGACCCTTGAGTCCATAGAAATCCTTTCTAGAAGTGCGGCGCCTGAAACTGGACACAGTACTCCAACTGCGGTCTGACCAGTGCCACAGAGGGGAAGTATCACCTCCTTGGATCTATTTGTCATGCGTCTGCTGATGCACGATAAGCTGCAGTTAGCTTTGCCGATGATTTCATCACACTGATGACTCCTGTTCATCTTGGAGTCCCTTTCTGCTTCTGTGTTGCGGAGAGGGTCACTTCCCAGCCAGTCGGTGTGCTGGATATTTTTGCACCCTAGGTGCAGCACTCTGCTCTTGTCCGTGTTGTACTGCATTCTGTCGCGTACTGCCCACTTCCGTAACCTGTCCAGGTCTGCCTGCAATCGTTCTGTAACCCCAAGGGGACCTTCTCAGGGCCCATCAGCCAATGGCCACACCCACCTGTTTCTGGGCCAGCCGCCCACCTTGTTGTTAATTAACGATCTTAGTTAGGTGGGAGGCTGCCCATTTTCTTTCCCCCATGCCAGGGGGCGCGATCTGTGGCTCCGTTCCTCCCCTACACCGCAGCCCATGCTTCACAGATGCCATCCACAAATGTTGGTCTCACTGGCCTACACTGGGCCCCAGAATCATCCAGTTTGGACCCCAACTGGATCCCTCCACTCAGGCGACCTACCCTGCCCTCATTCAGGGCCACCTAGCTCCCTGAACCATTTCCCCTCTCGGGCATGGTTTCCCAGGACCTTATAGTTTCATAGTAGCTAGGGTCAGGAGGGACCTGAACAGATCATCTTGCCTGACCCCCACCACAGGCAGCAATGAATGCTGGGTTCACAAGACCCCAGACAGGTGATTGTCGAAACTCCTCTTGAATTTGTCCAAGGTAGGGGCGAGGACCACTTCCCTGGGAAGTTGGTTCCAGATTGTGGCCACCCTAATTGTACAATATTGCCTCCTGATCTCCAGCCTAATCCTATTCTCCATCAGCTTATTACCATTGCTCCTCATCACCCCCGGTGGTGCTGGGGAGAAAAGGGCTCTGCCTATCTGCTGTTGATCTCCCCGGATGAGTTTGTAGGTAGCCACCAGGTCCCTCCTCAGCCTCCTCTTGCTGAGGCTGAACAGGTTCAGGTCCCTCACTCTCTCCTCATAGGACCTGCCCTGCTGCCCTCTCACCAAACGGGTGGCCCTCCTCTGAGCCCTCTCCAGGCTGCCCTCATCCCCCTTGGAGTGCAGCATCCAGTACTGGATGCAGTCCTCCAACTGTGGCTTGACCAAAGTCGCATAGAGGGGGAGGATCACCTCTCTGGACCAGCTTGAGATGCACCTGTGGATGCACGACAAGATACGGCTGGCCTTGCTGGCTGCTGTCTGGCATTGGCGACTCGTGCTCATCTTGGAGTCAATAATAACTCCAAGAACCCTTTCCGCCTCTGCTTTCAAGAGGGGAGCTCCCCAGCTTGTATGTATGCTGTGGCTTCCTTCTCCCAAGGTGCAGCACCCTGCATGTCTACCTTGAACCCCATCCTATTTTCATCTGCCCACTTCTGTAGTCTGTCTAAATCTATTTGCACCCTCTCTCCCTTCAAGTGTGTCCACCTCATCCCACATCTTAGTGTCATCAGCAGACTTGGACAGCATGCTTTCCATCCCCTCATCCAAGTTGCTGATGAAGATGTTGGACAGTGTGGGCCCGAGGACCAAGCCCTGGGGGACCCCACTGCCCCCATCTCGCCAGGTTGAGTACGACCCGTCAACCACCACTCTGGGTGCGCCCCATCAGCCACTTTTTTATCCATCCAACTGTGCAGGCATCAATGCCACAGTGGCTTAATTTATTGATGAGGATGAGGTGAGAGATGGTGTCAAAGGCCTTCTTCAAGTCTAGAAAGACTACGTCCACAGTGACACCATCATCCAAGGATTTAGGTACTTGGTCGTAAAAGGCCATCAGGTTGGTCAGGCAGGACCTGCCTTTGATGAACCCATGCTGATTGCCCCTGAGCATGATCTCCCCTGCCCCCGACAGATGTGGTCCTTGATGATCCTCTCCAAGATCTTCCTGAGCACTGAGGTGAGGCTTACAGGCCTATAGTCACCTGTGTCCTCCCTTTCTTGAAAATTGGGACCACTTTAACCAGTTTTGCCACATTAGCTACCTTTGGCCACACAGGCCCTGGCCTCACCTCCAAGGCCACTCAGAAGCCCCAGGCCCTCAGCTCTGGGCATCCCTTCCAGTGGGCCCCTGGCCCTTTTGACTGGTCTGGTCTTGGCCCCAGCATTGACCAGTCGAGGGTACTCTCAGTCAGGCCTCTGAGCCTCTACCCCACTCTCGCTCTTGGGTCTACCTTCTGGCCCTACTAGCAGGTGATCCACCCAGTTGTGGGGTTAAGATGCCTCAGCCCACCTTTCACCAGGCTGGTAACTGGCCTGGCATTTCCTAAGGGCTCCTGCACCACTGGGAGCCCCACCAGGCCACCCGCTCCCAGCAGAGTGCAGTTGTAGTTCGTGCCCAGGACCAGGCACATCCTAGCCATCCCCTACAGCTCCTCCTTTACCTCCAGAAGGATACAAGCATGCTTGCAGCCAGGCAATATTGCTACCTAGCCTGCCCGAAAGGAACTGCCCTGTTTATATAGGCAGCCCGGGATCTAAAATGGCCACAGCAATCAAGCACCTGCTGGCTGCTTGGCTCAGCTCTTAAAGTGGCAGCACCACCCATGCCCTGCCGCATGTTCCCTACCCTCCAGAGAGTGCACTTCACCCCACCGTTTAGTATCGTCCACAGACTTGGACAGAGTGCACTTCATACCCACATCCAAGTCACTGATAAAGATACTGCAGACTTCAGGTCCAAGGACCGAACCCTGCAGGACACAATTACCCTTCCAGGTCAATACCGACCCGTCTATTACCACTCTCTGGGTTCGACCGCTGAGCCAATTTGCCACCCACCGGACCGTGTAAACATCTATATGACAGCCTCTTCATTTATGAGAATGAACGGAGTGAAAGCTGTGGCCAGGCCCTGCAGCCTGGGTGTCCACTCCGAGTCTGCTCCCCCGGTCTGGGAGTTTTGGCAGTCTGTTCTCTACAGCTTCCTCTGCCTAAAATGTCCAGCTTCTGATGCTGCCGGGAGCTGGTGGATTTGTGCCGCTGTCGGCATGAGCGAGGGGGCTGTCCAGCTGCCCCGCTGACCAGAGCCCCCGTGTATGGCCTGGCAGAGCAGGGCACGGCTGCGATGCAGCTGGAGGATGGGGGAGGCAAAGTACGGTGGGACTCCGTGCTTCCAGGTGGCTCGTGAGGGCACCTCGGATGCAGCGAGAACGCCCTGTGCGGAGGGGCCGTCGGACAGAAGCTCTGCAGGGTGTGGGCCCGTGGCCGACTAAAGCTACAGGGATCTGGGGGCAGGTTCGGCCCGGCCCAGGCAGTGGGGTCCGTGTCAGGAGAGCATGAGGCCACCGGCTGGTGCTAACTGGTCTCTTTCTCTTCCCTCGTAGGATGTGTCCTTCCCTGGCTCTCGTGCTGATGCTGGTGGCACTGGGTGAGCAGGGAACCGGGGCCCCGCCGCCTATCTGGGAGGTTCAGGGCTCCACAGCAGGACGCCCGCCTGGACTGCATGAGAAGCAGGCCTTGCCCTCGAGCCCGATCCTCGTTCTGGAGGACAAGGTTTCCATGTGGGCACTGCCAGAGGATGGGCCCATGCTGGTGGCAAGGCTCCTTGCCCTGTGAAATGTCCCTCGCCTCCGCTGCCCCCCGAGGCTCCCACTGGCTGGACTGGGGGTCTGGGACCGGCCCGGCTCCCTCAGAGGTGGCACAAAGTCGGGGAGGCGAGGCCCCAGCTCCGTGGGGCATGCAGTGACTGCGGCCGCAGGCTGCCGCCACCCCGTGCATACGTGCATGTGTAGGTGCACCTGGCCACGAAGCCCCTGATTGTCCCTTCTGGCTGGAGGGAGCTAGTCCCACCCGCCCCATCGGCGCAGGCCCTGGCTGGGTTTGGGAGGGGCTTCCCGTCTGGGCTCACCTTGCCTGTGTCCCACAGGGAGTGGCGGGGCGCTGGACCCCAGGGTCCTCACTTGCCCGGAGCTGCGGGCTCATGTCGGGGCCTCAGTCCTGCTGGAGTGTTTCCTCCTGGTCCCAGGGGACGGAGCCTGGACAGTGACCAAGGTGGACTGGGTGCACACGCCGAGAAACAGCACGGAGTCGGTGAGCGTGATGGCAGGCGGCAGGGGCTGGAGAGCGCCCGGCGAGGGCAGCCAGGCCGCGGCACAGAGCAGCACGGGGCCCAGCGGGCTGGGAAGGGAGCACGAGGGCAAGCTCCTCTCCCTGCCAGGGCAGGATCCAGCCCAGCCGGGGTGGGAGCCTGCCTTTTTCCGGCATGGTTTGGAGACCTTGGTGGGACGAGTGCCCCCTGCCCCAGGGGCCCGAAGCCCAGGCTGCAGCCCCAGCACACCCTGGCCCCGCATCGGGACCATCAGCAGAGAGGCCAAGGGCTGCTGGGGCACCCGTCCCGTGCAGAGGGTTGGGGCCGTGGGGGTGGGCAGGCAGGGCCACACCCGGGTGCATGCAGAGGAGCCCGTGATGCAGCCCGGAGAGCCAGGGGGCTTGGCAGGGCAGCAGGGTGACGGGCCCGTGCCCCTCTTCCCCGCGCAGGAGGCGGTGGTCTTCTACTACTACAGCGGGCGCAGCATCCCGGCAGGGCGCGCCCGGGAGCGCGTGCGGTGGCTGGGGGACGTGTCCCGTGGCAACGGCTCCATTGGGCTGCAGGACCTGCAGGAAGGTGATGGTGGCACCTACACCTGCGAGATCCGGGTGTCCGGGCACAGCAGCATCTTCAAGAACCGCACGGCGCTGCACGTGGTCCCCGCCGCACGCAGCCGTACGTGCCCCTGCCCCACAGGCTCCCTCGCCCCGGTCACTTGCCCCCTCGCGCTCTGCCCCCGCGGTGTCCACTCGCCCCTCCTCTTGGCCTGCCCCAGACCCGTGGGAGCTGGGCCACGGCTCTTGTCACTGGAGATAGAGACCAGAGCGGGGTCTGGGGGCAGGGAGGGGAGGGCTGAGGAGGGCCCTGTTTCCTGATGCCCCTCAGCTCTGCCTCTGTGCCTCTCCCCAGGCTCCTGGGCTGTGGTGACCGTGGGCCCCGAGAGCGCCGGGGGCAGCGAAGGAGGCAGCAACACCGTGGGCTACGCCTGTGCAGCTGTTGGCCTGGCCCTCGCCCTCTTGCTGGCTCTCGGGCTGGCGCTCCGGACACGAAGGTACCAGCGCGGTGCCCCAGCGGCTGGGCCAGGGAGGGCAGGATCAGTGCTGGGACCCAGCCGCCTTCCCGTGGCGCGGGCACCACCCACAGTCTCGTGCTGCCCTCTAGTGCCAATCGGCCCGACCCACTCCGCTTCTGCAGGATGGTTCTGGGCTCGCAGAGCCTCCTGCCAGCCAGGTCTTGGGGCTCGGGCAAGGGCAGGAGCTGTGCCCGCGATGCCCAAGGTGCAGCAGTGCCCTGGGGTGCAGCCAGCTGCAGGGGCTGCGGCTGGCATGGGGGCGAGCCCCTCACTGGGAGCACGAGTCCTTCCACTGATCTGGGAGGGCTTCTGGCCCCTTTCCATCACTATCCAGCCAGAGCTGGGCCAGGCCAGCGTGGGGGCAGCAAGGAGCGCTGGCCTGCAGGCTCACGGCTCCTGTTGCCCCCAGGCCCGTGGAGACCAAGGCCCTTGCAAAGAGCTGGGAGGACGGCAGTAAGAGCAAAGCAGAGGTGAGGGCCCAGCGGCACGGTGGGTGCGTCACCAGCTGGGCAGAAGCTGCCGGCGGGGGGGTTGGATGGGAGCTGCCCAGTTGCCCTTTACCACGTGCCCCAAGGTGCCAACCCATGTGAGCCCGGGGACCCTGCCCTGCCCCTGGAGCTCAGGGCCTGGGGAAGCCTGTCACAGCCGCTGCCCCAGCCTGATTCCTGCCCCGCTCTCCCCGCAGAAAAGCATCTACTCCTCCATCCACTGCCTGGGGATGCCCAAGGCTGTGTGCGAGGCCGAGCAGAGGGGCAAAGCCGAGGCAACCTACGTCACCATGGTGAGACCCGCATGGGGCACGCTGCTATGGGAGTGGGGCGGGGGGCTGCCCGGGACAGGGCATCGTTCGTGGGCCAGCAGCCTTGCTGGGCTGCACTGGGCCAGCTGAGGTGTGGCCATGGCCCCGCATTCCCCCTTGCAGGCAGATACCCCCATGTTGCCAGGTTGGGCTTCATCCTCATGCCAGCCTGTGTGCCCAAAGCCTTGGGAGCAGGCCGAGCGTCACCTTTGGGAGCTGCACCAATGACCAGGATGGTGCTCTGCTCTCTCCAGGCTGGGGGCCATCCCCTTCCGACTGTCACAAAGGTGTGCAGGAGATGCGGAGCAATGAAGGGACATGCCCAAGGTTATGATGTGCGCAGTGGCAGAGCTACAAGTGGAATTTCATCCTGCTGCTCACCAGGCCTCCCTCCTGGCTGGGAGGTGGTCAGAGCCCACGGCTGCCCGCCTTGAACAGTCAGGGGCCAGTCCCTGCCCCACCATGGCGGCTGACGGCTCTGCCCATTGTTGTCTGTCCCCACAGCATCCTGTGGCTGCTCTCCCCAGCGCAGGCATCATGCTGCTGGATGACAGCACCTACATCAACTTGGTGAGGAAGACAATCCCGGCAGAGTGGAGGCAGAAAGGACTGCAAAGCGAGGGTGAAGCCCAGGGAAGCAGGAAAGCTGGGGATGAGGCCCACCCTGGCAAAGCCACCCTGGACATTGGCTTGGGGCAGGGGTGAGCTCTGGCACTCAGCCCCATGGGGACAGGGACCCTGCTACGTGCTGACCCGGGGCTCCTCCGATCTCTTTGGACTGCAATGGTGCCTGGAGGCCTGCTCAGGATTGGGGCCCTGCACTCACCACGATGTCCACATGCCCCTAAGAATGGATGCGGCGCGGGCTGGGCGCCTGGCCTGGCATCCGGGGCCTGCTGGCTGCCGCAGGGACCTGGTGGGACAGGGAGCGCAGCTGGGCCTCAAGCGAACGGCTCGTGCTCTGGGTTGGTTCTCGGCCCGGAGCGAGCCGGCACGCGGTGGTGCCCCCGGACAGGCAGTGGTGGTAGGCGCGGCCCCAAGCTCGGCTGTGGCACCTCTGGGCCCAGGGGCTTAGCCGCGTGCCAGCGAGAGCCGTGCCGAGGCGCCGGCATCCTGTTTGGACAATAAAGCGCCAAGCGGAGCGGAGCCAGGGGGTTTCCTGCTCTTGGCTAGCGTTTTCTTTTCCAGGGCCGCGGTGTGGGGGGAACTGCCCCACGTCCTAGCGCGCAGCTCAGCAGCCTCCGTGCCGCGTGGGCAGGTGCCCCGTGCAGCCCCTGGCGCCCACATGGCACGTCTCCATCTGCCTGCTGCGAGAGCCCAGAGCGCCCTGGGCACGGGATGGGGTGGTCCTGACGATGCCCTGGCACCACTCGACCCCTGGCCCCCCTTGCAGACGCCCGGTGCTGGGGCGACCGCACCGGGGCAGGCGCTGCCCGGGGAGCCCCGGCTGCGGGCGGGAGCCGGCCGGGCGCGCCTCCCCGCCTCTATATATAGATGTGTGACACCTCCAGGTGCAGAGCTCCCAGCCCTGGCGGGGACCCTCCGCACGGATGCATGCAGCTCGCGGCTGGCGCTGCAGTCTGTTGTTTCACGTTGCCACCCCACTCGGTTTTCTCACAGAGGCAGCGTCGCCCGCTGCTGAGCCGCGAGCAGGCAAATTTCACGCACCGGACGCGAGTCGCCACGGGCAGCTGTCCCCTCCGCGCCGCGTGGCCGCCCCAGGCGCCGCAGCCGGGAGACTTCGCACCACGCATGTCGTGCGCCCGCTTAACACGCGCTTCGCCTGGCACGTCGGCGTCCGGTAGACGTCCCGGCTCTGGCTGTCCCGCACCCGCCTCCCAGGGCGAGCTGCCACCTCCGAGGCCCGGCGGGGTGCAGGCACGGCTGTGCTCCGGCCAGGCCCGAGGGCCCCGTCTCAGGCTGAGACTGCCCAGCCGGCACACAGCGAGTGTTCCCCACGGCCCCGGCCCCCCGCGTCTGCCTGTGCCTGGGGCCTCGGTCTCACGTCCCGGCTGTACCGCGCTCTACTGCTGCCCAGCGCTCCTGGCCCAGGCCGGGCGGGCAGAGGGAGCGGCGGGGCCTGGACTGTGGTGCAGGGCAGGAGGAAGAGCATCGCGTGCAGACGACAGCTGACGACTGCACGTGCCCCACAAGGGCCAGCTGCCTGGCACACGTGTGTGCGCTGCGTCCCTGTGAGTCCCAGACGCCATGGTTCGATTGCAAGGCCTGTAAAGCCCCAGCTCCTGGAGTCCTGTGACTCCGAGAAAGGCTCAGCTCTCCTTGGTGGAGAGTTGCCCGCCCCCCCGGGTTGGCCTGAGTGTGTCCTGGGGAGTCCAACACCAGGAGGCAAAGGAGCCCAGGGCCCACAGTGCCTTTGCAGCAGCTCAGCTATGGGCTGTGCCAGGACTGCCAGGGGCCAGTGTCATGGGGTCTGCTCACGGGGGCTGGCAGAGCTGCCCCTGTCTGCAGGACTTCAGCCCCTGGCCATTGTCCTGCTCCAGGCCGGTGCTGAGCGCTGCCAGCGTCAGGGCAAACGGCAGGCACTGAGCGGGACAGAAGCTGGCTGCTGCTGCTGGGAGTGGGGATGGCCTGCCAGGTGCCCCCTCCCCGTGCCCCGGTGAGTAAGGGCAGGCCTCACGGGCATCTCGAGACTTGCTAGAGCTAGAGCTCGGCCTCTGGAAGAAGAAGGGTAGGGTGGGGACCATCTGCCCCACCAAGGCCAGCGCCCAGGAGTGGTCTGCAAGCAGGGCCTATGGGTGCCCAGATGTGCACAGCTGGGCAGGGGAGAGCTGGTGAGTCAGCTGCCTCTCTGCGGAGCCTGAGCATGGGCCTGGCTGCAGCCCCCTGCCCCTTGCGCCTCCCCCAGGCTCCAGGGCAGGGCCCAGGCAGGCAGGGTCGCCCACCCGAGGTAATGGGTGGTGTTGGGAGCATGGGAAAGGCCCCCCGTGCACGAGGTCCAGCCAGGCGGCAGCTCCGGCGCTCCGGCGCACGCAGAGGCCACGGCGAGGGGCTCCGTCCAGCCCGGGGGTCGCTGCTGTGCAGCAAGGGGGCCCTGCCCGTCACAGGGGTGAGGGGCCAGCGGGCGCTCCTGGGGCAGGTCTGAGCCACGGGGGTGCGGGAGCCGGTCCTCTCCTTCAGGAGACACGTTTCTGCCCTCCCACTTCCTTTGATGAAATCCACCAACCATAAAATTCACCATTTTTTTTTATAGCAGCTGCGCTGGGTCCGGCCATATTGGAGCTTTGGAAATAAAGCGGCTCTAATTTTCTATGTGCCCTGGAAATAAAGCCGTGCATTTGAAAAAACCAAACCCACCACCACCTCCACCTGCCAGCCCAGGCCCACAGCCATCTCCACGCACGGGGCCCTGACCATGGGCCGGGGACCGTGGCTCCTGCAGCCCTGCCTGTGCCTCTCGGGGCTCAGCTTGCTCTTCTCGCTGGGTAAGTCCGCTGAACGCATTGCATGCACCGCTGCAGGCAGCGAGCATCCTCCGCAGCGGCCGCGCTCGCCCAGACCCATGGTCCTCACAGACCCGTGGGGCTGCCAGGGAGAGGGGAGCGGGCAGGGGGCACTGGGTTTTATTGCAGGCTGCAGAGCCACATGCTGCTGCCCAGGGCTGCGAATGCCTGTGCCTGGCTCCTCAGCACAGCCTCTGCCTCTCCCTTGGTCTCCTGGGCTGGCCGAGCTCACAGGGACCGGGGTGGGAGCCAGGGTGCGGGTCCTAGGGCTGGATGCACTTGGGGGGAAGGCAGAGCACCCGACGCATGTGATGCATGCGTTTAGCCTCCTCCAGGTCTGCCCTGGCCTGGCGGGAGCCCAGCGGGGCAGGGAGGAGCAGGCTGGGGTGGAGATGCCGGCTCCGGTGCCTGCATTTGTACCCAGCCCTGGAGCCAGGAGTGTGTCAGCAGCTTTTGTGTGTATCGATTACTTGGAAATGGAGCCCGCGAGCGGCGTCCCAGCGGTGCCGGCGCCGTGGGGCTGCCCGGCTCTGCGCAGCCGGTCAGGGATGGAGGAGATGCCCATGCAGATCCTGTCCTAGGGCCAGGGGGTGCCTGCGGGTTGCTGCCTGACCCTGCGTGCGGGACCGGGCCGGGCCGAGGGGAGCGCAACGGGCCTGGGAAGGTGCAGGTGCAGGTGCAGGCGCAGAGCAAAGCTGCTGGCAGCAGCCGGGCTCCGCCGCGTGCCCGTGGCCCCTGAGCAAGGTGCCTGTGTGGTGTGGTGTGGTGTGGCTGGGCGGGGGCACGAGCATTCGCACCGAACGCATCGTGAATGCCGCTGAGCCCCCCTGGACAGCCTTGGGCTGCAACGTCCAGCCTCTGCCCAGGGCCGCGGTGGAGCTGGCCTGGCTCCAGCCAGGGGTGGGGTACTGGGAGCTGCGGGACTGTAGCCTCTGGCCCATGGCGCTAGGGCGGCCCTGGGGCTCCTGCTCACAGCGGAACGGCCCGAGCTGGTCCTCAGAGCATCTGCACCGCCCTGACCGTGTCGGCGGCCACAGCCACTGGACAGGGAGTCTGAGCCCACGGCAGGCTCTACCCTGGCCCGAGGCCTGGCCAGGGGCTGCAGCCGCAGAGCCCAGTGGTCGGTCTTGCCAGAGCCCTGCCGGAGTGGCTGGGGGGTCTGTGCTCAGGACTTGGGGTTACCCTCTCCCCCTCCTTCCCCCCATGTAAGGCTGCCCCAGGCCGGGCTTGGGCAGGCTTTTCTGGCTCTCCAGAGATGCTGGGATCGCTGGGGCCTGGACGGCCCCCACCCTCCTCTGCCAGCCAGCAGTGGTCGCTCCCTGTGTGGGGCGCGCAGCCCAGCCACGCCAGCTCCCACCACGCCACTGCCGCACGCCTCGGAGCCCTTGTGGGCACGCCGGCCCTGCCCTCGGCCGCCCAGGGCAGAGCGGCTGCATGCACGGGGTGTTTGTCAGCCCCAGGTGGAGGAGGCCTGCATTTCCCCTCCCGGAAGAGGCAGCCCTGGGAGAGACGGGCCAGGCGCCTGCTCGTCTCCCCATAGCCGTGGCAGCTTGCCCGAATAGACCCAGAGTAATGCATCCACCCTGGCAGGGCTCCGCGCCACCACTGCCCCCGGAGCTGCGCCGGTGCCCAAGTGATGGACGGCCCTGGGCAGCAGCTGGCCGGCTCCGCCAGAGGCGAGGCATGCAATTGCCGTGCTGCCAGCAGGAAACACAGCAGGGAGCTGT
>NW_017728982.1:768812-770404 GCF_001723915.1 Gavialis gangeticus
CTGCCCCCCGCCCCCCGCCCCCCGCATGGGCCAGCCCCTGGGGTCTGAGCCCACCTTAGCTGCAGAGGCCCCTCTTGCAAGGTGCGTCAGCCCCAGGCTGTGGCACCCACCTGTGCTAGGTCTGGGCCTGCAGTTAACTCCTTGCCTGCTGGAAAGCAGCAGGGCCTCTGTGCCTGCCATGGGCGCCAGTGGGTGTCAGCAGGGACACCGCCTGTGTCCTGTAGCCTGTGGCTGTCAGCGCAGCGTCGGGGATGTGGCCTGGGCGCAGGTCTGGGGGCAGCAGGTGCCTCTGCCCCCAGCCCTCTCCAAGGGCCCCACGCTCACCCAGCAGCAGGGAAGCGAGAAGTCGAGGCCGGGCCTGGTTTCGATGCCACGCAGCCCAGCTGGGCACCCTGCCCCTGGCTGGCTTGTTATGGGGCGCGGTGCCCGGCAGAGGGCGCGAGGGCCCCCAGGAACCTGCAATGCACCTGCTGCACCAGGGCTCCAGCCTGCAACGGGGCTCGCCCCGGCCTGGCTGTGCTGGGCTGCGCTGCCTGTGGACGAGGCCCTTCCTAGCCCCGGGGCAGGCTGGCTCCATGTCACTGTGCCGGTCCAGCATGGGCGTCCTCGTGGGGAGCTGCCAGCGGGGCCCTGCCTGGGCACGGAGGAGCTCCCCAAGCTGCAGCTGCGAGCTGCAAGGAGGCAGGCAGCGACCTGGCTTGGCCGCTGCCCCGGCCCTCGGTCACACATCTCCAGGGCTGGGGCTGGGGCTGGGGCTGCTGCAGTGGGGCGATGGCCCCGGGCAGGAAGGCTGCCCTGAAGACTGGGGGAGAGCGCAGGGGGAGCCGCGACTCTGCTCCCGGCATGGCCAGCATGACCCCGCGGCTGCCTCGCGAGCGGTGCAGGACAGGGCAGGGCAGGGTGTGGGCGAGGGGTGGGAGTGGGAGGCAGAGGGAACGCCCAGCCGCCGGGCTGCTGCATTCCTGCCCTGGGCCTCTGCCATGGTGCAGGCTGCGCTGCAGAGCCCGGCTCTGCCCCCCCAGGAGCACTTGGCAGCGTGGCCTCCGCTTCCAGGCAGAGCCAGCGCGCCAGCAGCAGCGGGGGTGGGTGGGGGCGGAGAGCATCTGCATTTCCCCTGCAGCCCCCAGAGGCAGGTGCTGGCAGGGCCCATCGGTCACTGCGCTGCTGCGTCCTGCCCGGGATGAAATCTGATGAGTGCAGCCATCAGTTCCCGGCGGAGGTGGCGCGGAGCCCAGCGCCGCGGATGCTGCAGCCGCTCTCTGCAGAGCTGATTGATTGCAGCAGGGAAGCCTCAGCTGAGTGGCAGCCAGCAGCGTTTGCAGGCGGGGTGGGCAGGCTGGCGCGCGGCGACGAGAGCCGGGCCAGGTGCCTTTGGGGCAGCTGGGAGCTGCTGTGCTGGGCCCGCGGCCCTGGTCCAGGCCCTGCTCACCTGGGCACTCGCTCCATCACGTGTCTGCCCCACACAAGTGCCCCCAGCAGATGTCTTGCCGCCCACAGGGCCCATGCTCACTTGGGCCCGCTTGTGCCCGCAGCTGAGCCGGTGCCAAGCTGGGCTGCGCCTGCCACTGCCAGACCTGCTCCCGGGAGGGGGG
>NW_017728982.1:770557-777512 GCF_001723915.1 Gavialis gangeticus
CTGCCAGACCTGCTCCCGGGAGGGGGGGCGGGGACCTGGACAGGCTCCAGCGCTGGCGATACTGACTGCTGTTGGTCTCTGCTCCCACGCCCGCAGCGCCCCCCAGCCTGGGCATGGAGGTCATGGCGCCCGTCACCATCAACGCCCTCAACGGCTCCTCCGTGCGCCTCCCCTGCACCTTCAACTCCTGCTACAAGGTGGAGAACAAGCAGTTCTCCCTCAACTGGACGTACCAGGTCTGCGACAACTGCACTGAGGAGCTGGTGAGTGCCGGGCCGGGGCCGGGGCCAGGATGGGGGCGCACGTGCTGGGCAGGGAAGGGAAAGGAAGGGGAACGGGCCTCTCTGCCAGGAATTGGCCTTAACCGCTCGGCGGCAGGCAGGGGAGTGGGCCGCGGCTGCGCTGGCTGAACACAAGGCAGAGGGTTCAGGCTGGGCAGGGAGGACCCGGGCCTGTGCTGCACGGCCCGCGGTGCCACGGGGCTCTGAAGCGGGCCCGAGCGCAGGCGGGAGTCCAGCCCCGCGCCACCCTCTGCCCAGCCGTGCCTGCGGTCCTTGCTCCGGCCCTAGCCCGGGCGCAGGGGCGGGGCGAGCCCCCTCGCGTTGCCCTGCATGGCTGAGCTTGCAGGGGCCCCACGGCAGTGTTGGGGCTACCGGGCCAGGTGAGCAGGGCTGGCTCACGCTCCCGTGCCGCACGTGCGGGGAGCCACGGCACTGTCTCTCCTGCCCCCGGGGTGCCCTGGGGGCCAGGCCATCAGCCTCTCCCCCTGCCCCGCTCTGCCCTGCCCAGTTCCTGCAGTTCCGGCTGAAGATCATGAACAAGCAGCTGGACCGCTTCGGGGACCGGGTGCAGTTCACCGGGAACCCTAGCAAGTACGACGTGTCCTTCACCCTGCGGGATGTGCAGCTCGAGGACGAGGGCACCTACAACTGCTACGTGCTGAACCCCCCGGACCGGCACCGGGGCCACGGCCGCATCCACCTGAAGGTCCTCACCGAAGGTCAGTGCGCGGCCCGTGGGGAGTCGAGAGCCCTCCAGCTTGCGGGGTCCCTCCCGGCTGGCTGCTCTGGAGCTTCCCACCGAGGAAGCAGCTGCCCTGAGCAGCCGACCCTCTACCGGAGAGAGCCAGGTGCTCGCGGCGCGGTCCCAGGCACCCTTTGCCTGGCACACAGGTCTGGGAAGTAGCAGGATTTTCCTGTGGGGCTCTTCCCACAGCACCAGCCCTGGCTGCCACCTGTAGCCCCTCCGTGGGGCCTGGCACGGACCCCCCTGCTGAGTCCCACCTGGGGTGGCGCAGGGCTGGGCCCTGCTCACCTGGGGCCTGGGGCACCGGCGGAGCTGCCCCGTCTTCGCACGCCCAGCCTGACGCAGCCTCCCCTGGCCCCGCAGAGCCCCCGAAGCGCGACTCAACGGTGGCCGTCATCGTGGGTGCCTCGGTGGGCGGCTTCCTGGCCGTGGTGATCCTGGTGCTGGTGATTGTCAAGTGCGTGCGGAGGAAAAAGCAGCAGCGGCTCAACACAGACGACCAGAAGACGGAGGAGGAGGGCAAGACCGACGGCGAAGGCAACCCGGAGGACGGCACCAAGTAGCCGCCCGCCCCGCCCGCCCCTGTACAGCGTGACCCCTCGATGTGCTTCCCGAGCAAGGATGTCTGTCTCCCCGGAACTGCCCAGCACCCTCCATCTCCCGGCCCCCCAGGGCTCCCGGTGCCAGCAGGGCGCGGTGAGGTGCGTGCGGCGCGGGGGCGCTGGGCAGGGAGGGGAGCTCGGCTGAGCGCCACGAGCCCGTCCCTGCGCCAGGCCTGGGGCAGCCGGTGCCCAGCTCTCACCATGAGGCGGGGGGGGTCTGTGTCCCCCCGGGCAGGGCTGTGGCCTGAGGGGGAGAAGGGGCAGCGCCCAGCGGCAGGGCGAGGAGAGGGCTGGGAGAGCAGGAGAGCACGCGGGGGGCAGGGCGGCGGCGGGTGTAGCGGGGAGACTTCCTGCCCCGGGCCTGGTGCCTGGGGCCTTTGCTGCTGGGTCAGGATTTGGCGAGGCCCAGAGGGGACGTTCAGGGATCCAAGGGCGAGGGGCCCGTTCCCCGGGAGCTGCTTCCTGCCACCGTGGGCCAGCCCCTCCCCAGGCTGCTCCAGCCTCCTCGCGTGCAGAAGGCTGCGGACTTGCCCCTGCCCCAGCCCTGCGCAGCCGGCCCCTGGGCGAGCCCCGACCTCGCTGTCCTTCCCTGGGCGGCCGGGGAGAGCCGTGGCAGCACGGGGGCGGCACGGGGACGGCTTGTGCGCTCCCTCCTCCGGTGCCTCACAGAGGCAGGTGGGCCCGGGGCTGTCTGCAGGGAAGGAGGGCTCGTGGCCTTGCGCCTGGCCACTGCTCCCGGCTTTCCGTGGGAGCATCCGTGTCCTGGGAACGCCCCGCTCAGCAAGTGTCCCGGGGCTAGGGCTGGGGCCAGGGCATGGGCAGAGGCAGTCCCAAGGGCATCAGGGCACTGGTGGAGAGGACAGGCAGGAGGGGCATTACCAGTCCTACGGAGACTGTCCAGCCCCAGCCCCGGCCCTTGCAGCTGATCTAGCTCCCGGGGCCCGGGTCTGTCCGGGGGCCTGAGAGCATCCGGTGACGGGACGGCACGGGGGCCGGCCCCGGACGTGCCTGGGTGCGGTGGTGGGGAGGAGCTGGGGGAGGGTGGCACGGCCTGAGCGCGGGCCGGGGAGCTGGTCGGCCCAGTGTGCCAGTGCCAGTCCCGGCTCCCGGGGACACCCGGTGGACAGGCTGCTCCCCCAGGGCTGCCTCAGTTTCCCTGCAGGCAGTTCAGTTAGCAAGTGCTGCCAGGGAGGGGGAGAGGGGGTCTGAGGCAGCTGGCTTCCCCCTCCTGTGTGTAAGTCTCCCCCCAGGCCCTGCCCCACCCCTGGGGACACTGCCAGTGCCAGCCACAGGGCTCAGGCTCACAGGGGCTGCAAAAGCAGCGGGGCTGGTCCCCGGCCAGCTCTTGCAGCCAGGCGGGGTGGGTGGCCTGTGCCCTGCTGCCACTGCCTCGGGCCTGAGGGCTGGGCCCACCGTGGAGCCCGACTTTTCCTGGGTCATTCCCTGGGAATTTCAGCTGGAAAGTCCCGGGCAGACACCAGTAAAATGGAGCTGGCTGGGGCCGCGGGGACGGGGCCAGCAGGGACGCCCTGCCGTGGGGGGCCGTCTGTGCAGGACCCGGGCTGCTCCCTGCCTTCCCCGAGCAGGGAGCAGCGCAGGGCTCACGGTGCACAGGCTCCGCCGAGCCCCCGGCGAGGCTCCATCTGTAACTGCCAAGGCGCGACACTGCCACTTGGACCCGCCGGGTCGCCCCCGCGTCCCCTGGGGCTGCTCCGTTCTCCCGCGGCTGGAGCGAGGCTGTCCTGATGCCCCCCCACCCACAGCTGCCCCTGCCCTACACGGGCTGTGGCCAGTCGTTTGCTTTTTACTGCTCGCAGATCTTACTGCCGTGGCAGCCACCGGGGTCCGAACCCGCTGTCCCAGGGCTCTCGCTGGGTCCCGGCTTCTGGGGGCCCTTCCTAAACGTTTCTGAGAGAGGGGGAATGGCGCAGGAACAGGGGGTGGGAAGCCGGCACGCCTGAGTCCTCTGCCTGCCGCTGCCACTGGTCCCTTGGGTGGCCTGGGCAAGTCCCTTAGCCTCTGCATCCCCATCTGCCAGGCGGCAGTCACGGGGGTGCTGAGCCTCCGGCCCCGGCTGCGTGCGCGGCTCGGGGGCCCCGAGGAGAGAGGGGCTGTGTCACACGTCATCGGTGGTAAGGCTGGAAGCTGGGTGCCCCCGCCCCGGGGCATTCTGGGCGCAGGGGGACCTGGACCAGAGCACGGGGGGGTTCGCTTGTCAACCCAGGGCCCCTTCCCCCTGCTGCCAGGCCCTACCCCAGGCGGCAACAGCACTGGACGGGACCCCCGTGGCTGGGTGTGGTGCCAGGCCCTCCTGTGCCCCCACCGTGCTGCCCGCCAGTCTCAGGCGACGCCAGGCCCTCTGCGCTCCCCGGCACCCGTCTCTAGCTCCGACTGGCCACGGCCATCTGCGCCGGTGCCCAGCGCTCTCGCTGCCACGGGAGACACCATCAGAGCCCGGGGAGCGGGGACAGCGAGGCATTTGCAGAGGGAAGCCCTGTCCGCCTCCCGGCCCTGAACCCTCGTAGCTTCCCGGCCAGGGCTCTGCATCTCCCCCCAGCCCTCGCGCCCTGCCTGGCCCCGGCTCACATTGTCACCAGTCAGACGTACAACATGAATGTGCTAGGTATCTCCAGACTGTCGTGTGGCTTCCACTCCTTTGGGCGTCTTGCTGCCCAGCAGAACTGAATGCAAGCTGCTTGCCCCCTGCCCTCCCCCTGGGTCTCGTCACATGTGCCAACTACGATGCCAAGCGGTGGGGGGCTGGCGGGGAGGCAGGTTCTCCTGCCACCGTCTCCTGCTCCAGGGGAGGGGACGAGAGCAACAATTTTGTGGCCAAAGGTCTTTGACTGTTGCAATATCTCCTGACTGTCCGTTATTTCTGTTCCCTGCACACACTGCCCCTGGATTGCAACCTGCCACTGAGTGTGTATGTACATACGTGTACACAGGACATACAGTATAGCTCTATCTCTCTCTATAAATATGTATACTTGGAGCCATTGTTATATTCAGTTGCGCCTTTTCTTTTGGTTTTGTATCTGGCCTGTTTCCTTTGCCAAGTACCTGCCAGTGCTGTTCTCACCAGAGCCTGAGTGCAGAACATTTTTATTGCTCTTTTTACATTTAAGAAACAAAAGAGAAGCCTAACAAAAGTCAGCCTCTGCACTGAACGCTGCTGTTTGTCAGGGAAAGAGCGCATCTTTGCCACCGTCTCTGACACTGCTTCAGCCCAGACAAGACCCTGCTCTGTCCGGGAACGTCCGTCTGCAGGAACAAAACAGTAAAAACAAAAAAGCACAAGTGTCTTCTGAAACCTGGTGGCTTGTCTCCTTCCTTGGGCTGCGGAGGGAGGGCTGGGGGCTTCTGGCCCTGCATTCCCATGTGGGAACCGCCTCGGAGCAAGGTGCAGGGAGAAGGGCTGGGGAGGGAGGCCTGGAGCCTGGGGGCGTCTGCACTGCCGGGGCGCTCACGCGGGGTGGGCCCCAGTGGGACTTCCCTGGAGCGGGTGCGCAGGGGTGGCCCTGGCCCTGGGCAGCTTCCCCTCTCCCCAGTCGTCCGGGCGGGCAGCACGGCCCACTCGGCAAAGCACATCACGCACGCCAACCCCGAAGCCTGTGCTCTGGGCCTTCTCTGCCCCCAGACGCCGGCCGCGTGCTTGCCTTTGAGCAGGACCTGACATTGCGCGTGCCGTCGGGGGCAGCTGGGAGAGGGGTTAGAGCTAAGCACAAGGGTAAGGGCTTGGCGGAGCCGGGGCCTGGCTCAGTGCCCGCAGGGGCAGGGAGACGACTGCCAGCTGGGCCCTAGGGAAGCTCTGCTAATTACCGGTGTGAGTGCGGAAGAGGCAGAGGACAGTTAATCCAGGCGCCTGGGCAACCGGTGCTGTGGAGACGGACACAGGATGCCCTTTGCTGGAGCAAGGGCATCCTGCCCAGGGTCTGAGATCCTGCGTTGATCTCTGCCGGGCGGGAGGTGGCACACAAAGACTATCCCTGTCCACACACGATGCTCTCTGTGTCCGGGGGACGGGAGCTCGTCCCAGGGGACACGCAGCAGCCTGGCAGAGAGCAGAGGGCCAGCCCTGGCCACGTCTCGAGCCTCGCAACCTCGGCCGCCCCGTCCCAGTAACCAGGGTCCTGAGCTACAGACCGAGGGAGAGGAGTTCTGTACTCCTCCGCCCACGGCGCCTTGCAAAGTCGGGGCCAGGGACACACGCGTCCCCTTGGCCCCGTCCTCCCTGCAGCGTGCCCATGGCCTGCGGCCCCCTCGGGAGAGCTGGGCTGGGCGAAGCGCAGGAAGCTGCACAGCTGCTGCGGTTGCTAACCGGGAGAGCGGGAGAGGGAGGAGCTGGGAGAAGGTGCTGGGCTAAGGGCTCCTGCTCTTGCTGGCAGCTTGGCACACAGGTGCACACTGCAGGCTGCCCGTCAGGCCCACCTCACTCCCCCCTTCACTGTCCCTGTGACCTTGAGGACCAGCACGGGGAGGAGGGCAGGAGCAGGGTGCTGCGTCCCCACAGCAGCTGGCGAACTGAGGGCATGTGGGGCTGGCTGCAGCCCCCTGCTCAGCTGTCACTGTCCTGCCCCGCTCTCATTTCAGTGGGGGTGACTTGCTCCTTATTTAAACTGGAGACACCTGCTCTCGCCTGGCGCTGCAATGGCAGACTGTCCCAAACTGACCCCAGCAGCAAGTGGGCAGAAAAGGTGCTGACTGCCCCAGACCCCGGATGGGTCCGGCCGGTCTCCACAGGCCACGCTTGCGGGTGCTGTGAGGTGCGAGCGGTGGGCTCCGTCCGGCCCCCGGCAGGCAGCCCGTATCTAGATCCTGCCCCGAAGCATGAGGCTGGTTACCACAGCCCTGCTGCCCGGTCTACCCTGCTTATCCTGACACGACACCGTCCCTTCTCAGTCCCGGCAGTGGGCAGCTGCGACTCCCAAAGGGCCTGTGCTACCGACACAGGGATCACCTCCCTGGCATTGAAATGCAGCCCCCTCCGGAGTGGGGCCTGGCTGCCGGGAGCAGCACCGCGCCATGCCGCGCCACGCCGCAGAGTGGCCGCACTCTGGGGAGGGGGCGGTCCTGGGAGGCTGCCTGGGGAGCTCAGTTCTCTGTGCTGGGGGTCTGCTGGGCATGTTACAGACCGGGGACATGCGGGTCCTTTCCCCTGTGATCCCTCAGGCGAGACCTCCCGCAGCAAAGTGCCCTGCCCAGAGGAAGCGCTGCCTGGTCGCCGGCTCCGGAGGAAGGCCACTTCCTGCAGCGCCTGGGGACGCCCAGCCAGCCCTGCTTGGCTTGCACGGCAGGTGGGAGCGGGGACCCGCTTAGGACTCACA
>NW_017728982.1:782512-783540 GCF_001723915.1 Gavialis gangeticus
TCCTGCAGCGCCTGGGGACGCCCAGCCAGCCCTGCTTGGCTTGCACGGCAGGTGGGAGCGGGGACCCGCTTAGGGCTCACAACGTGCCCGTGACGTCCCGTGGGCAGACGTAGGTGCGTGGCGCCTGTTGGCTGAGTTGGGGTCTGACTGATCAGTGCAGCAACGCCAGGCCGCGGTGAAGGAAAGCCAGGCTGCGCGGCTGCTTGCCGTGGGCACCCGCCATTCCACCCCTCGGCATACGGGCCCTTAGTTGTCCTCACCCATGGCCTTGCTCTGCACACAGAAGCAACCGTGAAACATGGTTGGGAATTGCTGCACGCTCCGGATGCGCATGCGAGCAGGAAGGTCACCTCGCCACCGCGCGCACACATAGGAGCTGCATTTTCCATGGAGCAAAACCAGCCGCGCTTCCTAACCCGTGCCTGCCCTGCTGCCTTCACACAGCTCGCTGGTGCCTAGATCGTCAGTGCCAGTCTAGCGCTTGCACAAGCCCCTCGCACTGCCCCTCCGCTGATTAGCTGGTGTCTGAGCCTTTCCATAGCCCGGAGCTCCTGTAGCCGGTCCGTCTTCAAAGGGGAGACGATGTCTCGTTAGCATCACCTGCTGCAAACTGACTTGCGTTTCAAAAGGTCTGGGGTAACCCTAAGAGTGCCAGGCCACCCATGTAACATTGGACCCCGGGGCACCGGCTGAAAGAACCACAACAGCCTGCCCCGCTTCTGCCCCATGCTCGGGCCTCGGACCTGCAGGCAGCAGAGGCCAGGGGAGCTGCGCACAGGACGTTTAGATGTCCACGGCGCCTTTTGACAAGGGAGCCACGTGAAAACCGGCTCAAGCCCGGCCGTTGTCCCCACGCCAGAGGTTCAGAGCAGCTGCCTGGGCTGCGGAGCAGGGCCCGTGCGGGGGAGGGCAGGGCGGCAGGGCTAAAGGCCCGGGCAGAGGAGACCAGCACAGTGTCCGAGGGGCTGGCTGCCCGTGGGATGTGGCTGCAGGGCCTGGGCAGCCCGCACGGCCACGGCCACGGCCAC
>NW_017728982.1:784367-793153 GCF_001723915.1 Gavialis gangeticus
CTGCTCTGCTCTGCGCGCGGCCGCGGCCCCCCCGAGCCCCCCGGGGCTGCTGCGAGGCCGGGGAAGTGCGGGGTCCCAGGGCTGGTGCCTGGGCAGGGCTCGCGGGTCCGGGGGTGGCCGTGTCTGCGGCTCAAACTTCCCCGCGGCCCGCCGAGCCTGCGGGGCCCAGGCACTGCCCTCCGTGTCTGCCTGCGCCTGTGAGCCCCGAAGCCCTGGAGGGGCTGGCTCTTTTCCTAGGACGTCGAGGTGTTCGCTGTGCTTCCCGAGCCGCCACCGGGCCGGCACTGCCCTGCGCCCCCAGCACCTCGGGAGCCCCCGGCACGCTGGGGCTTTCATCCCCTTACCTGCGAGTTGCGGACAGGGGCGCGCAGGGCCAGCGCCCGGTCCAAGGTCATCCTGGGATGAGCGGCAGAGTCAGGAAGAGAAGGTGGGAGCCCTGACTCCCAGCCCCGAGGGCCCTGCCTGCGTCACTGCCTAATGCCCCAGCCGAGCTGTCGTGGCAAGGTGTTTCCTTTCGCAGGCTCCCTTGCTGGCGCTGGGCTGCTGCGCTCCAGGGACTGCCAGTCCCAGGCTGCTAAAATTAAAGGTGAAGTAGGTCGGAGAGACCGGAGAAAACAACTGCAGGTGCTCGGAGCAGGCAAGAATCCGGGTGTCAGCAGAACGGGAAGCAGAGGATGTTTTTTCAGCTCTCCTTTCCTGCCTGCTTGGGGTCACGGCTGGGAGATGCTTCTCCCTGGGTGTTAGGAGCCAGGAATTGCTGCTGCAGCTGTTCTGGGGGCTGAGTCCCTGCCCCAGCCGGCCTCCAGCTCCCTGCCCTCCTGTTGTCTGTGGGAGGCAGTCCTGGGCTCTCTGATTTCTTAGAGCATTGGAAAATGGGAGCTGAACTGTGCTTGCCCAGCCCCCGGTGCTGCTGGAGGGGAGGGCTGGGGTTTTCCCTGGGGCCAAGGGCATTGCTGGCCTCAGCTGAAATGAGCTGCAACAGTGAGAGAGCCTCGGGGTCCAAGGGAGCCTGCGCTCCCGTGTTTAGCCCTGAAGTCCTACTGGATTCCCTTGGGCTCCTTGGAAAATCCCAGCCCGGAGGAGCCGTGTGCTGCCTGATAGGGAGGCGGAGAGGCTGGCCACATGGCGTTGCCGTCAGAGCAGAGCAGGGCCATTTGACACCAGGGTCACCAAGCTGGAGGATCGGGTGCTGGCTCTTGCAGGCTCCGGAAGGAAATTGGATTCCCTCGTGCCTTGGCCGGCTCAGCTGGGCCCAGACCGCCCAGAGAAAGGGGCTGAGCAGTGCCCTGCAAGCCCCCCTGCCCGGCTGCCCGGCAAGCAGCCTCCCCTCATCCCGTGGCCAAGGCAGGGGGCTCTTTGCGGGGCCCAGCTAATGTGGGCCCGTGCTCCGGTGGAGACGGGTGCTGCGAGCAGCTCCCCACTGCTGGAGGGCCTGCGCCCCAGGAGCCGTGATGCTGCCTTTGCCAGGCCCCGCGGGGCAGGCTGGGCTCGGGTGCCCACGCAGGGGGTGCGTGGCGTGGTGTGGCGTGGCCTGCAAGCTCTCCCCCTCGGAGCGGGGTGAAGGGTGTGCAGCCAGGCTGGGGCTGTGCAGCTGGCTGCATGCCGGCGCTTCTTCAGCAGCGCGTTTGTAGAGCAACAGAGGCCTCCAGTGGCCGTCGTGGTGAATCCCGCTGCACAGGCCTGAGGCTGTCCCGGGTCGCGCTTCCACAGCCCGCGCCCTCCAGTGCCGCGACTGACCCTGGCTGGGCTGGCTTCAGGCACCAAGTGCATCTGGGAGCATGGGGTGAGCAGTGGCAGTCGAGCTGGGGAGGACTTGGGGTGGGCAGCAGGGACTTGCGGGGTCTGTCCCTCGGGACCCCGCAGATCACGCTCCTCGCCCTCCTGTGAGCAGTGAATGCAGAGCTGTGGTGAAGGGCTTGGAGGTTTCTGCTGTAGGGTGAGGGCAGAGCAGGACCATTGTGCCAGGGCAGGCATCTCTCCCGTGCCACGGCCTGTGGCCTGCGCACACGCAGGTGTTCCACGCCTGCTCGCGCCAGTGCAACGGATGAGGTGCAGTGCAGCGGGCACTTGAGTCCAGGGCCCTTGAAGACTTGTAGAGGAAACTCGGTTGATAAATGCCGGCTCTTGCTGTTTGCGTTCCCGCCCCAAGGGTGCCCGGCAGTGCTTCTCCCCATCGCTGAGCAGTGCCCAGGCCTCTGGAGTGGCCAGTCCTGCCATCCAGACTAGCAGGGGCCTCGCGGCGTCTGCAGGGCCTTGGGGGCTCGCAGGTCTCTTGGGGAAGACTCCTGCCTACCTCCAAAACCAGGCTCAGGCTAGCAGGGGAGGCATTCGTTTAGCTGCATCGGTGCCCTCCAGCTGCCCCGCGGGCAGGGCTGGCTGGGCTGCGGGGGCCCCAGGCTAAGTGCCAGGCTGGTCCGGGGGCGAGCGGTGGCTCTGTCAGGCAGGATGCTGAGGAACATTGCCGCTGAAAGGAACCCAAACAACCCGGGGCCCAGTGCCTGCCCCGCCAGCCTCCCGGTGTGTCCGCATGGGGCTTGATGTGCAGGCAGCCTTGCACACATCTACCCGAGGGTGCAATGGGACAGGAACAGGATCAAGCTCCAGGTGATCCACACGCATGGTTCAGTAATGCCAAAGTCACAGCTGCACCGGGCAGCAACCGATGTGTTGCCAGCTGCAAGGCATGGCCTGTCCGGGAGGGTCCGGCCCCTGGAAGAGACACGGTGCAGTTGGATTCGCTCGCAAACCCAGGCACGTGCATGAGTGACTTCATGCGGGAGTTTGAGGGAGTGTGTGGGGCTGCTCACGAGTGCAAAATCACTCAGCCATGCACCTGTTTGCGAGGGGCGCTGGACTGCGACAGGGCTGGGAAACCAAAGGCTGATGCCCAGCTGCACCGATAAGAGACCAGGGAACATCTGCTGCCAGAGCAAACAAATATTTCCCTGCGGTCTTTGCAGCACAAAGATTGCAGCTTTGTGCTGGGCCTGAGTGTGGAAGCACACTTGTTTCCTCAGTCTGAACTGCAGAGTGCCAACAATGAGCACTTGAGAGGGTGACTGGGGAGCTGGGTTTTAAAAATATTCGCAGCTTTTGTCACCTGCCCGGTGTGATGGCAGCCTGCTATTCCTTGGTCCCGGAGGGCCTGGCGTTTTGCATTTGGGTCACCGTGTACTTTCTGTTGCAAAACATGCTTGCAAAGTTTTTGCAGTCGCGTCTGAGCCTGCCCCAGGGCAGGTGAGCCTTGCTCAGGGTGACTAAACTCAGGACTGGGACCCTGTGTCTGGGGGGGGGTGGGCTTCCCATTTCCTTCTGTAAGTGCCGCGGTATCTGGTCAGGGCTGTTGTTGCAGGGAAAGCAGCACCGCTGCTGCTGGGATCTGCAGGGCGCACCAGAAGCCACGTTCTGTGTGGCAGCCTGAGGCCCGGGGAAGGGCATGGGGTGGGCCTGTCTTGCTTATCCACAGGGCAGGCAGCTTCAGCCCTTCCAGGGCGAGGGAGAGGAGGCTGCTCAGCCCTGGACTGCCTGCCTGTTCTTGGAAGGGTTTTGTGCCAGGCGTCTCCTGTTGTAGCGGGAGTTGTGGAGCTGCGTGGGGTCAGGGACAAGGCCGACACCTTCTGCCTGTGTCATGGCTGGGGCACTAGCGGCCCTGGGTGGCTGCTGGCTGTGGCTGGGCAGCACCTCAGCTCCTGGGGGCACGGGAGAAGTGGCCCGGGGCAGAGGATCATTCTGCAGCGTGTGCTCGGCTGGCCCAAGAAGGGCTTTATGGGTCTGTCTGCTCCCAGCTCAGCTCCTTCAGTGCCCACCCGGAGCGGAGACAGTGCTGACACACTTGGGCTCTTCGCAGGGTGCGCAGAGTGATGGTGCCAGGGCCACTGCCTGCAGCACCCCCACTCCTCCCCCCCTTGCCTCGCTCACAGGCATGTCCCTGCCTCTCTTGGCCAGGGCTTTATCTGCTTTTTGACTGCATTATCTTCTGCTCCGCTAATAGGGAGGGGAAGGAGAGGGAAAGCTGCAGTCTGCAGTTTGAAGGTCATCTGTCAGCTGCAGCGAGGCAAGGCTTTCTGCAAAGCAGGCTGCTGAGATGCAGCTGCCAAGCCCAGCTCTTGCAGCTGCAGCCTCCCCCGGGGCTCTGCACCGTCCCTGTGGCACCCGCGCCCAGGACTGGAAACCTCCTTAGGGGCTGAGGCGAGGAAAGCCCCAGGCACCCAGGGAGGAAAACCAGTCGCTAGTGTGTGAGCTGGGAGGTCCAGCAACAGAAGAGGCTTTGCTACGTTTAAAAGCTGGGCTTGGATAAAGGTGCTGTGGGTAGGCGCGTGCCCTGGGGCTCCCCACTGGCACCTGCCTGGCAGCATGGCTTTCCCCGGGAGTCTCGGCTCCATCCCTGCTGCGGGCAGCGAGGAGCCCCTGCGCTGTACGTGACAGTGGGGCTTGCTCCCTTCCTCCAACGTGCTTGGCTGCCCTGGGCAGCGGGGCCACGGCTTGTCTTCGAGAAGGAGGACGAGAGTCAAGGAGCCAAGTGGTCTGGCCGTAGGTTGCTCGAGGAGCCGGTAGCAGAACCCGGAGCGCGCGCCCTGCACCGAGCTGCAGCCCCTGGCGCGCGGCAGCCGCCGCAGCAAGGGCTGTGTGGCCCTTTGTGCCTGAGCCTGGTGTCAGCTGCTGGGAGGGGCAGGGGAGAGCTGTGCCTCGCAGCGCGGGGGGCTCCCGGGACCCGAGCGGAGCACTAGCGTCCGCCCGCTGCTGGCAGCGGAGCTCTGCCAGCCCTCGCGCTCCCCGTGACCCCCCTGCCCGCCCCCACACCTCGTGGAGACACGATTGCCCCCGCACGTGTCAGCCTCCCACAGGGATGCCCTGCTGCCCTGCGCCCCTTCCCTGCTGGCTCCCGGGCACTGGCACCGGCCTCCAGCTGCAGCGCCCGCTTCCTCCACCCGCACACGTCCGCGCCCGGCCCTGGCCCCGCTGACCCGCGCCCCTTACCCCGCGCAGCTGGAGGGGGGCGTCTCACTCTCTCGTCCCCCCCGGGCAGGGCTGTACCTGTGTGCTGTGGCGGTCGCCTTGGAGGTGTCGGTGGGCAAGACCAACGTGGTGACAGCTCTGAACGGCTCGGATGTGCTGCTGCCCTGCGTCTTCACCACCTGCATCGGCTTCTCGGACCTCGTCTTCACCTGGTGGTACAACGACAGCACAACGGTGCGGGCCCGCAGAGTGCAGCAGTGCCAGGGCTTTATCAGGGCTGGGCCCGGCCAGAGGCCCCGCTCCCAGCGTAGGCGTCTCCCTGGCCGTGCTGGGGGGCTGGGGTACGTGGTCAGGGCAGCAGCTCTCGAGCTGGCTGCGCGTCCTCTGCGCCCTCTCCCTGGGAGAGAACAGCTCGTTTTCCAGCAAAGCGGGACCCTGTTTGCCGAGGGGCCTTGGGTTGTGGGGGCCCATCTGTGCCGGGGGCTGTTTCCCTTCCCTTCCACTAAGGAGGGTCTTGGCTCGCCCTGGTCCTGCCCTGCTGGCCTGGGCCAGCTCTGCGAGCCCCGTAGCTCCGCACCGCCCGAGGGGGCCACGTCCCGCCGCGCTGCGCGTCCGGGTCTTGCTGAGTTCGGGGAGGCGGGTCCGCTGCTGGCTCACTCTGCCGTGCCCCTTCCCCTGCAGCTCTGCCGCGGCTTCATCAAGAGCAAGGCGGTGGAGCCCAAGGTGCAGAGCGAGGACTTCAGGGTTGTCTTCGTTGGCTCAACCACTGGCAAGGACAACAACATCTCCATCGTCCTCCTCAACGTGGACTTCAGTGACGCCGGGAAGTACACCTGCCACGTCAGGAACCCCAAGGAGAAGAACGCGGAGCACTCCTCCTACATCGAGCTGCAGGTCGTGCACAAGCGTGAGTGTCTGCGGGAGAGCCCCGGAGCGTGGGGCGCGCGTGCACATCAGGCCTGTGGCCATAAAGGGGCCGGGGGGCTGGGCGCCTGGTGTTTCTCGGGGGCCGAGAGCAGACGGCTCCAGGCTGCGCTGCGGGCTGGGAGAGGTGCTAACAGGTCCATATAGCGTCAGGGAACCGTGTTAAAGACCAGCGCTGCTGGCTTGGCGTCTCCGTGGCTGCTAGGAGCCCCCGCCGTGCCCGTGCCCGCTGAGGCTGGGAGACCGCTGGGTGGGCTCCAGTGCTGGTGAGGCTTGGGCTGCAGCCGGGGAGGGCCTGGCGTCCCCTCACCCGGGCTCTCTCGTGCAGTGGTGGTGGCAGACAACACGCTGACACTCATCATTGTGGCTGTCGTGGGCGGGCTCATCGGCCTCCTCATCCTCTTCATGCTGGTCAAGAAGGTTGTCCTCTTCATCATCAAGAAGACCCAGGATGGGAAGTGAGTAGGCCTGGGCGTTGCGTCCTGGGGGAGGGAGTGCTTGTCCCGGTGGGGGGAGAGGCCAGGCGGGGGGCAGCGGGCCAGGGGCTTTGCCGGGCTGCGGGCTGCAGGGTGGCTGTGCACTGTCCCCTAGGAAGGAGTGTCTCGTGAGCTCGTCGGGCAACGACAACACGGAGAACGGCCTGGCGGGCTCCAAAGCGGAACAGAAAGTGACACCAAAGGCATGAAGCAAACGCAGCACAAAGCACCTGCCTGCAAGGAGGCGAAACCCCGCTGGAGCAGGGGCTGGACCGATGACCTTGTCAAACTAACCATGCTTAGGACCTGTCTGTATTACACACGTGCCTGCAATTCGCGCTGCTGCTTCTCAGACGAGACTGCAACCGCCGCGGGGCCCGGGAGCAGCTCGGGGGCCCCGGCTGGAGCGGGCGGACGACCCGGCGGCTCTCGGAGCAGGGACGGCGCATGTCAAGTAAGAGGGAAGAGGCAGGGGCCTGGGCTCCTGGCAGGGCTGCGGGCCGGAGCGTGGCACTGCCCGCGGCGCTCCGGCGTGGCTCTCCCCTGGAGCTCACTGCAGAACCAAATTTATGTCCCCTCGCGTGCCTGCCATGGCCTTCGCCTCCGCTCCTCGCCGGCTCTTGCTCCCCGGAGGGCCCGAGGCCCCCTGGGTGAGCCGCCCCCCGTGGGATCCCCTCTCCGCCCAGGGGCCCCTGTTGCTTGGACACCAACAGGCCTGATGTCACGGCACCGCGGGCCCTGCAAGCGGCTGGCTGCAGTCCTCGCCCCGTCCCTGCATGAGTGCCAAGGGCTGGCTCTGCCCTCCCCCGCCCTGGGTGTCCTGCTGTGCCTGGGTGTGGGGTGAGCAGGGGGCTCTGCATGGGTGCAAACCGCAGCACGAGGTGCAGCAGGGCCTGGTACGTGGCTGGAGCCCAGGTGGGAGCTCTGGGTGGGTCGGTGGCAACGAGGCCCCTCCCTGCCTGTGCGCAGCGCGCTCCCAGCTCAGACCGCAGCCGCCGGGCACCGAGCCCGGCGAGGTGTGGGGAGCCAGCTGGAGCGCTGGGCAGCCCGGAGGGACCCACGGGCTGGGCTGTCCGTAGCCCTGCTGCGTGCTCTGCTGCGGGGAGCCCCGGAGAGGCAGTCGGGCCCTGTCGGATGAGCTGATTCTCTGGCCTGTGCCTGCCCTGTCCCCACTCCCTCCCTAGGTCAGGAGCTGGACGGGGCGGTTTGCAGCTTCCAGCCAAAGGCTATGCTCCTACTGCTTTGCAGATCTCCCCGCGCCTTCGTCCAGACCCTCCCCTCCCCTCCTGGACACCAGTGACGTCCAGAGTGACACGGCTGGCGCTACCCAGCATGACGCTGGGGGGCCGGGGAGGAGAATCGGGCCAGGCGCGCTGGTCCCTGGGCCTGGCAGACCCACAGGGAGGGCCAGCATGGGCTACAGCGAGGGAAGGGGCTGCCTCGGGGTGGAGCAGGCTGGGCTGTGTCCTCTTGCTGCACATCTGAGCCCCAGCGTGGGGCTGGGGCCCTGGGGCCATGGCTGTAGATGTGGGGGTCTCCCTTGCCAGCTGGTGGGTGCTGGGGGAAGGGGGGTCCTGCACAGAGGCTGGCTTGTTCTGCCTCTGGCTTGCCTCACTCGTGCCCGGGCACCCGCCCGTTGCCCACTCGCCCTGCTGCAGCCCACGTGTCCTGGCCCCTGCGCCGGCCGCGGCCGCGGGGGGAGAAGCTGCCGCGCTTCTCGTCTGTGGATTCTGGGCTTCCTCTTTCTTTCTTCGGCTAGGCACGTGCCGAGCAGGCGCTTTAGATGCTGGCGCAGCAAGGCTTTAACAGGTTAGGCAAATATTTTTTTATAATGGATTTAACTGGGAAAACGGCTGATTCTGTTTCCCTGTCATCTAGGAACGAGCATGGCCTCCATTCACGATGCAGGGAGGGGGTCGGCCAGAGTCCAGGGCTCAGGACTTCCAGGTCCTGCTCCTGACTCTGCTGCCGACTTGCTGTGTGACCTTGGGCAAGTCACTGTGCCTCTCTGTGCCTCAGTTTCCCCATCTGTAAAATGAGGGTAATAATGCTGATCTACCTCGCAGGGGTGCTGTGAGGCTCCCTGGAGTCACATTTATAAAGTGCTTTGGACCCTTGGATGGGACGGCTGCAGGCAGCCACGGGCGGGGAGGGCGGCGGTCGAGCACGCGAGCGCAGCCACACGCGGGAAGCCACGACCGCATCGCGACAGAGGGACTCGCCGCCGCGCTGAATGCCAGGGATGCTGGCTGGGCGGCCCCCCAGACAGCCAGGAACGAGAGCCTGGGGAGGTCTCCGTTGCCCCCTGCCCTGCTCTGCTTCCTCTGCAGCCCTGTCTGCCCGGCCCCGAACCCGCCTCGCGCTCCATCCCACACCCAGCCCCGGCAGGGGACTGTTGTCATGGGGGGAGGCCCACGTCCCGCTCTGCAG
>NW_017728982.1:798153-802594 GCF_001723915.1 Gavialis gangeticus
CTGCTTCCTCTGCAGCCCTGTCTGCCCGGCCCCGAACCCGCCTCGCGCTCCATCCCACACCCAGCCCCGGCAGGGGACTGTTGTCATGGGGGGAGGCCCACGTCCCGCTCCGCAGGGCCTGCCGGGGACACCGACCCGGCCTGTAGCAGCAGAACCGGACTGGGCGAGTTGGCGTGCCCGGGGAGTCTGCCGGGGACTTTATGGCTGCTTGTGCCCGTGCGCGGCGTGTGCCCGGGCCTGCGCGGCTGGTGGCAGAGCTCCCTCAGCCGGTTGCCAGCTGGGTCGGGAGGGCAGCCTCGCCGGGGCACGGCGGTTCTGTCTTGGGCAAAAGATCCTCCGACCCCTCTGCAGGGAGTTGGGAAAGCCTTGTGTAACTATGGAAGGAGCAAATAACCCTCCGCCTGCACCCCGACCCCCATGCCACCCCCAGCGGCCTCGCCTCCAGATGGAATTAAAACCTTTCTGAAGGTAAAATTTAGGCCAACAGCATCCCCCCGAAGTCCGGTTTACTCCTTGAATGTCGTCAGCTGCTGGGTTCATCGCTCGTGCATACATGTTCGTGCGACCCCGGAGCAGGCTCTTTCCTCCGCATCCCCACACCCGGGGGAGTCGGGAGTCAGGGATGGGTCTTGGCGTCCCAGCGAGGAAAGGGCACGCGGGAGGGTCTGTGGTGGGGGCTCGGTCTCCAGCCCGAGGGCAGGAAGAGCAGCCAGCTGGCCCCGGAGCCGGGCACCCTGCCAGGGCAGCGTGGGCTGTGCGCACCACAAGGAAGGCCACATGCTGTTTGTCCAGGAGGGGACTAGGATGGGCGCTTGTCTCTGGCAGTGCCCGAGTCCCTGCTCATGACTGAATTTGGTGCTCGCTGCCAGGGGTGCAGGCTGCAGACAGGGCGTGGGTGCAGTGCCCAGTGCCAGCGCGCACGTAGCCGTGGTCTCGGAGGGGAGTGGGCAGCTGCGCCCTGCGTGGTGGCACCGGTGCGTGGGGAGGCTGTGCCGGAGCGGGCGTCGCAGGGAGGCAGCTCCGGCCCTGGCACGAGTGCGCTGCAGGCGGCAGCGTGTCTGTGGCCTCGAGCAGGGCCTGGGGCTCCAGAGCCCGGCTCTGCCCCCAGCTGTGCCACTGGGAGCCGGAGGGAGCCCAGGGCACATCCTTCGACCTCTCTGCGCTCAGTTTCCCTGCCTGTCCCGTGGGCTCAGACTGACCTACCTCAGGGGCGGGGGGAGGCTGCTTCCGTCCTGGTTGTCAGGGGCTCCCAGATCCTTGGATGAAAGGCGCTGTATAAATGCAAAGTATTATTAAAGTACCATTGTCACTCATGCGACGTTAGTGGGAAAGGCATACAATCTCCCAGTTAGCCCAGCAGCCCCCGGCCCCTCCTTGAAGAAGAGCTCTCACGGGAGAACACAGTTAGGGGAGGAAAAGGTTTTTTTAAAAGAACTGTTTTTAGCGGCCATAACCTGTCAGTCTTTTTTAGAATCAGGATCAGGACACCGTCCCACTCCCCACATGATATGCAACGCTGTACTATGCATGGACTCTTCCTCTGGCTTGACAGAAAACTTAACGCAACCAGTTCTTGACCCACGACTCTCGCGGTCCGCGGCGGTGTGCGGGTGCGTGCAGCCTGGCCGTGGGCATGCTTGGGATGCCCCCTTGGCACAAAATCCTGAGCTGTGTGGTGCCCGCTGTCCGCACGCGTGCACAGAGACCTGCACGTCCGGGCGTGCGTCGGGTGTACTGGTTATGCATATAGGATATACTGTAAACAGACACGGGGTGTCTCCAGACATCCTGTGTGTTGCCTTTAAAACACGTTTTGCACTGTAGAGTTTTATTTAGCTTTGCCTTGAATGAAATAAAAGTTGACATTTAGTAGAGACGTTCTGCCTGGGCTCTTGCTGGCGTCTGCTCGTGTTGGCTTCGGCCTCCTGCACGGCTCAGCGTGAGCACGCCTGCACGTGAGGGGCCTCGAGGACACGGCTTCTCCCAGCCTACAACGCGTGGCCGCTCAGCAGTGCTGGTGAGGTTGCTGCCTGGCCGCCCCTTGTTTTCTGCTGGGGTCAGCACCTTCCTGGCTCGGCAGCTGCCCCCGCCGCCCCGTCGGTGAATCGGTGCCTGGAGAGCTGAGTGGGGAAGGGGCTCCGTTCTGGCTCACCACCTTGCTCTGCAACCTATGGCGTGGCCCACCTCCGCCTGCAAAGTGGGATGATGCCAACAGCTCTGCAAGGGCTTTGTAAGCTGTAATTAGGAGGGCACAGTGCTGGAGGTCCTCAGCTGGGGGCCGGAGGAGAACACGGAGTTATTCACACGGGCTGATCACAATGCTCGGAGCCCTCGCTGTCAGGGTCAGCACAGGTGAAGGGAAACGGGCCTGGCTCCTAGCCATATCACATGCCAGCCGTATGGCAGAGCAGATCGTTTCTTCTTTCCTTTTCTTTTTTTTTTTATTTAAATTCCGGCTTTGAAAACTGTTCAAGCCGACGCTCCCCCGCTCAACTCTTCTGGCCTCCTGGCCAGGGTCCAGAGGCATGTTCTTGTTTACTTGGTCGCGGGCGTACAATGCATCTTTGTTCCCGAGAGCCACGTCTGTGCCTGGGCTTTGCACGGCAGGGGCGATCCCGCATGGGAAAATCTGGGCTTGGTGCAATGGACTCGCAGCTCCTCGCGGGGGGGGTGTCCGCGCTGGAGCCCACCGGCATGGGTCTCAACAGAAAGCACCTTCAACAGGGCGTCACTGTTCCTCTTTCTCCTTCCTAGAAAGTGTCTGCGGCGGGACCTCTCCTTTCTCGGGAACTCCCTGCTCAGCCGTTCCCCTCCCAGCGTCTTGGCCTCACCGACGTGGGAGGCAGCTGTGCGGAGGACTGAGGGGCACCGTGCGGCAGGGAGAAACGCTGGCATGAGCTTCATGTTTGGAAGCTTGGCCCACACGTGTGACGGGCCCAGGGCAAGGGGAGCCCGTGAAGGCGGGCGGCAGGGAGAGCACTGGCGGGCCGCCGTCTGGAAGGCAACGTGTCCCCGTCCAGCCCCAGGGGGGCCGTGATACTGCCGCCCCCAGACCGGCCGTGCTCTGCGCACACAGCGCCATACCGGCGTGCAAGTCTTGCAGACAGGTGCGAGGCGCTGCCCTGGCCCTGGCCCCAGCCCGGCCCCATGAGACCGCCCCAGTGAATCGCTCTGCCCAGCGCACGTGCGGCCTGAGCAGATCGTGGGGATTTGCTGGTTATAGTGAAGTGCGGTGCTTCCCAAGCTCCTTCCACCCAGGCATGTCACCTCACCGGCAGGTTCATCCTGTAGAGCCCCCTGGGGCAGGGAGTGTCCCCATGTCAGTGTGGGGGAAACTGAGGCACTGCGCTGGTTCCTCGGGGCAGGGATGAGGCTGAGCAAGTGAGAGCTGCAGCAGTGTGCAGACAGAAGGGCTCGTGACGGACTAAACCCCTGCAGGCCGCAGCCCCTGGCGCTGGCAGATTGGGCACAGACCGGCACTGCTCTGTCGTCCTGCTGCCCTGACTGAGGGGGCCGCGGCAAACAGCCAGCATCAAGGCCCAGCCATGAGTTGCTCCTGGGACCCAGGCCGGTGCCCAGACCCCTGGAACAAGTCGGCCTCAGGCTGATGCTGGGGGCTGCTACGTGGAGCTGCAGCACTGTGTAGTACAGAATAAGCCCCGGGGTCTCCAAGTGCTGACATTAAACACACTGTGATGGCTCAGTGATCAGTCCTGTGATCATTTAACAAACATCTTGCTCATAACCCAGAGCTGCCCTGCGCCCGTGAGCCAAACACCACCCGCCAGAACACGGCACAGCGATCCCGAATCCCCTGCCAGGCCCCACAGCCCGATTGCAGGTGGCAGGGGCCCGGCGGGGAGCAGAGCGCCTCACCTTCCCTTGCCCGCAGACCGGGGCCACTGCAATCGGAGATGGGCACAGCCCCAAGCCCAGCGCTGGCCTCAGCTCAGGCCGGCCCTTGTGTCTGCTGTGGGGTTGAGCCTGTCCCTGCAAAGAGGAGAGGTCGCTCCTTTGCAAAGGTCCCCTCTGAACAGGAGCGGGGTTTAATGGCGTGTCGCACAGGGCGAACATGTTGCTTGTTCCCTCCGGCTGCCGGGGGAGCAGGGACAGGAGCTTCCCGACGCAGCGGCTCTGCGAAGCGCGGACCTCGTCTCTCCCGGGAGGAGCCCGAGCGGGCCAGGCAGGAGGGTGCTGCTGCTCCGGGCTGCCTTGGCTCTCCTCCCGCGTCCTCCGGCAGCGCCGAGCGGGGCCACTGGCCTTCGGCATGGGGATCGGGGCGGAGGGCTTAGGCCAGGCTCCCAGCAGTCAGACAGGGAAGGGGGGTGCAGGGACGGGGAGCAGACCTGCACCTGGGCACCTCACTGCTCAGACTGGGCGGGGAGAGAGACGAGGAATCAGAGACCCAAACCTGGCAGCAGCAGAGCAGGAGCCAGACCAG
>NW_017728982.1:802969-804984 GCF_001723915.1 Gavialis gangeticus
CCCCGGCCCCGGCCCCGGCCCAGACCCTTCCTGGCCCACGCGCCTTGCTGCGCCCGGCAGCCCCGGCTCCCCCCGGGCGGCCCAGGACGAGAGGGTCCCCGTGCACCCCGCGCCCCAGCCCCTGACCAGCCAGGCGCGCTCTTCTCTGCCTCGCCCCCGTCTCTCCTCTGTTGTGATTTCGTGTCCTGGGGAAGTGCTTCAGCCCCCCAAGCCTGCGCTATACCCGTCTCCACTGATCTACTCGGGCTAGTCGAGAGGGGCAAACCTCCCCTGCCGGCCAGCAGCCCAACGCCTCGCTCCCTCTCTGCCTCAGCTCCCGTCGGCCGAGGGCACCTGGCTCAAGCGCCCGTTCAAGGGCCCTCGCGGCCCAGCCTCCCGCTCTCCCTCCTGAGGCTGCTTGTAGAAGCCCAGGCAGAGCCTCGGGCTCCCGGAGCCGGGGGGAAACTGAGGCCCTGCCCCCCGCTCCCCTGCGGCTGGTGGCATAGGCCTGGGCCAGGGCTGGTCCCTGCCTGCTTGCACCAGCCCCGCAGCTCTGAAGAGCCCCCTAGCTCCTGTCCCCGCCATGAGCCAGCACGGCCGCCGTGTTGCTGCCCCGGGCCCGGGGGGCCTTGCCTGCGCGGCCCCAGCTCCCCTTGCCCCCGGGCAGAGGACGGACACGGGGCTCTGGGCTGTGCCCGGCTGGCGAGGCCGGTTGGCTGACCCTTTGCACGGTGTGGATCCAGTCAAGGTAGGCCTTCACGTTGGTGTAGACGCCAGGGGTGCTCGCTTCGCCGCAGCCTTGGCCCCAGCTGACGATCCCCACCACGTGCCAGCGCCCCTGGTAGTACAGCAAGGGGCCACCGCTGTCCCCCTGGAGAGACAGAGGCCAGCGTGAGCTGTGCGGGCCGAGCTGCGCCACGTGCACAGGGCACCCCGGGCAGGTGGGAGAAGCGCCCACCTGGCAGGCGTCGACGCCGCCTTGCAGCAGGCCGGCGCAGAGCATCTTCTCCGTGATCTCACCCTGGTAGGCGCTGACGGCGTTGCAGACGCTCTGGGCGATCAGCTGGATCTCTGCCTGCTGCAGCACGGGGGAGAGCTTACCTGCATAACACACGCTCCCTCCGTGAGAGCCTCCCCTTTCCCCGTGGCATGGCGGGGAGCAGTCTATCCGCTTGCCCCTGCCCACGCTTCCTGTCTGTGCCTGTCACGCGGGGCCATTGCACACACCCGGGAGGGTGCAAGGGGCGGCAGGGAGCTCCGGGACCACGGCAGCAGGCGCTTGCTCTGCTTGCGAGGCCGTGCCCGTGCTGCTGCGCCACTTCTCACCCGGGTTTGTCTCTGCTGCTGCTTCCTCCCCTGGCCCCTCCTGAGCTAAGGCACCTCTTCCTCGTCCCTGAGCTGTAAGCTGGGCCCTGCTCTGCTCGGGGCCAGCAGGGCTGGTGCCTGCCCCGAACGCCATGGAGGCCGGGGGACGCCCCTCGGGCCCCAGAGCCCGCTGGCCTGAGGCTGTACCAGGCTGTGACCTGGCCAGGGTCCCAAGACTCAGCGCAGCGCCTGGGCGGTGCTTTCCTGGACCCCGGGAGGAAGGCTGTGGCCTTCCCAGCCCAGCCCCAAACACGCCCATGCAGCGCTGCAGCCACGGGGGCGGCAGCTTTCGCTGGGGGGCAGAGGGGCTCACCGTTCCTCCTGGTGTAGCCCCAGCCTGTCACCCACACTGGGGTGCCCGGATTGAGGTCCTCGTCGAAGAAGGGCAGGCACACGGGTTTGACCACGCCTGGAGGAGGGAGGACAGGGAATAGCAGCCTCAGGGGGCAGGAAGGGAGTCCTGGACCCTGGCTGTTGTGCCCCAGCACGGGGGGGATCTGGACCTCGGGCCGGGGTACGTGTGCTGGGGTTGTGGGCCCCAGGTCAAGGCAGAGGGGTCTGTGCTGCCATGACGAGCCAGCCAGGGCACGTGGGATGTCGACGTGCCTGCACACCTGGGCGTGCTCACGGCTGACACCAATCCCATTTGCACGGGGCTCTTTTCACTCGGG
>NW_017728982.1:809984-812872 GCF_001723915.1 Gavialis gangeticus
GCCAGCCAGGGCACGTGGGATGTCGACGTGCCTGCACACCTGGGCGTGCTCACGGCTGACACCAATCCCATTTGCACGGGGCTCTTTTCACTCAGGTGCAGGCAGAGCCGTGGCAGAAGTCACCCCGCGCTCCCTCCCTCCCACCCACCCCGGTGCTGACGGGCACGTGGCCAGGTGGCGGGGAGCCCGAGGACATGGGTGGCTCTGGACTGGGGGCACTCGTGGCCAGGCAGGGCTCCGGGAGTCGTTGTCCACCTGACAGGTGCAAGGGCGTCTGCAGCTTGACCAGGGCGATGTCGTCTCCCTGGGGGACCACAGAGGTGCCGTCCGGGACGAAGACCTTTTCCACTAGGGCAGCGTTGGCGTTGGCGTCGGAGAGCAGCTCGGAGCCGGCCTGCACATGCCAGCTCTGCGTCTGCGGGTTGGTCCTGCGCAGACACAGTGAGATGCGGCGTTGGGCGCAGGGCGGGAGAGGCTCCCTGCACGAGTGCCATGGCCCCAGGGGTGCACGCAGTCGGACTCACTTGAAGCAATGTGCCGCGGTGAGGACCCAGCGTGGGCCAATGATGCTGCCGCCGCACATGTGCTCCCTCTGGTACTGCAAGCTGACCTGCCACGGCCAGGCCTCGATCGTGGCCCGCTGCCCCCCAAGGATGCGCGGGGTCCGGAGGCTTTCGCCGCAGCCTGCAGCCAAACGGGGAAGAGATGGTGCTCAGCGCTGCCCTCTGCGCAGGCAGGGGGACTCCCCGCGGAGCTGGGCCCTGGCAAGGTCTTGGCCTGTGCAGGGCTGGTCAAATGCTCTCGGGCTATCAGCGCCGGCGACGCCGTCACACTTACCGGAGCACGTGAGCGAAACACGGGAGCCCGAGAGGCACTGCCTGGAAGGCGAAGCAAAGGGTCCTGTCAAAGCCGCGCTGCTCACAGTGCCCCCTGCCCTGGGCTGCCAGGGCAGATGCCAGCCTGCGCACTGCCCGTATGCCAGCGCCCGAGTGCCTCATTGGGCAAGCCGGGGCCTGGTGAGGTTGCACGTGCTCTGCAGGACAGGCAGCTGCAACGCTCTGACCTGGGCCAGCCGTGGTACGGCCTGTGCAGCGCCTGCCACAGCTGCAAGCCCCCCCGCCGCTGCAGCCCCGGGGGGGTTGCTGTCCCAAGGTCCCCTGAGCTCCCTGCCAAGAGCTGGGCCCCTGCGCCCTGCTGTCTGCCTGGCTGCACCAGGCCTGGGCGCCGGCGAGCACCGCGGGGCTGGAGTGCCCTGAGGCTGTCCCCGGAGGCCACGTTGACTGAGAGTACCAGTGCCTCCCGGGTCCTGTCCGAAGGAGCCAGCTCCTCCGGCCACTCCCCAGGACATGTGCTACAGCCGTCCCAGGGGATCTGGTGCTCGCCTTCCCGCTCACCTGCTCGTGTCCTGCACGTGGAGGCTGCCGTTGCTCAGCGTCACCTCTCGGAAGGGCAAACCCCGCACGTCCACCGTGTCCACGGCCTGGAAAGTGGGGACGCTGAAAGGCACGGAGAGTGTTCACTGGTCTGGCTGCCTGTCACCACACGGGGCTGTGACCAGGGGAGCCAGCAGGGAAGGTCCCAGCACGTGGTTGTGCTGCTAGGATGCACGGGAGCATGGCACAGATGCTTCCCATGAAAGCTCAGGGCTGTCACTGCTCCATGCGACACGGCTCCCTGGTCCTAGCAACCTGGCCAGCTGCCCTCCGCTGGGCAGAGCCGGGGCCCGGGGCTCACGGCTGTGCGAGAAGACGGGAGCGCACAGCACGGGCAGAGCCTGCTCCTGGGGTCCCCTCCTGGTCTGTGGGGCTGTCTGGGCCTGAGACAGCACCCGTGCGGGGGGCGCTCGCAGAGGACGGGGCCACGGCAGTGTGGGGGGATGCGCTCGGGATGCAAATCGTGATGGAAGGAGGTATGGGATGCACAGGCCAGCTCTGCTTCCACCTGAGCCAGAGCAACCCCTCCAGGCTTGCAGCTTGGGAAACAAAAGGAAGGGCCCAGCTGGAAGGGGAGGGAGGGCAGGAACAGCCAGGAAGGCAAAGAGCAAAGCATCCCGGTGGCCACGAGCGCCACGGACTTGGAGACAGAGCTGTGCAGCCCGGGGGTGAGTGCCGCAGCGGTGGCTCTCGCTTGCTCAGCAAGCTGTCATGCTGCCAGGCCGGCTCTGGGCTGCAGTGCGGAGGAGCTCGGAGCCGCGGGGCCGCCGGGCAGAGGAGCGGAGGCCGCCCCGCTCCGGGTGGTAAGGACTGGAGGTGGGTGCCCTTCTCCTGGCAGCTTCTCTGGGCGCTTAGCCGGGCTCCACCAAGGAGCCTGCCGCAGACTTGGGGAGAGGCGGAAACCTCTCTCTGGCACCCCGCTTGTGTCACGAGTTGCACGTGTTCTCGTGTTCCCTGCCCCACTGGTGGCCCAGGGGCCATGCCAATGAGCAGGGCTGCAGCAGCCAGCACTCGGCACAGCCGTGCTAGTTGCGTGCCCCCACGTGCTTCAGGGGAAGGGCTGTGAGCTCCTGGGGAGGGCCTGGAGACAGGGCAGAGAGGCTGGGCTGGCAAAGCAGCTCCGTGCCCCACGCCCCTGGTCAGTGCAGGTGAGGTGTGCAGGCTTTTCCTTGACTCACTTGGTCCTGGCCTCATGGGACCAGGTAAGGGTCAGCTTGCACCCTTATGCCTGGAGGCACGAGCCTGGCCACTTGGGCAGCAGAAAGGAAACCAGCAGCCCCCAGCCCCGGCGATGGGGCAGGCTCTCCTGTGGCCAGGGTCAGGACTGGGGGGGTCCCGTTGGCTCGGGGCGGGGGGCACCCCACAGTCATAGTTGTGCTGAGTCTGGGGTAGAGCGGCGGGGGCCAGGATGCTGGGGGGTGGGGAGTGCAGGACGGGCCCAGTCTGGCTCCCACT
>NW_017728982.1:817872-824122 GCF_001723915.1 Gavialis gangeticus
TCTGGGACTAGAAAGTGCTATGGAAGATTTAACTATAATTACTTCTCATATTCACTGAGGCTGACACCTTGTTAACATGATGATTGTAAGAGGAGCATGGAAGACTTTAGGTGTTTTATGCATTCAGTTAAGCTGTCAAAATTAACTCATTATATCCACTAGAATTTCCTTAGCACTGGGGCAGCATGGTTTTTGGGGTGGGGGGCACCCCACAGTCATAGTTGTGCTGAGTCTGGGGTAGAGCGGCGGGGGCCAGGATGCTGGGGGGTGGGGAGTGCAGGACGGGCCCAGTCTGGCTCCCACTGCTCCTGCCTGACGCTCAGGGAGAGCACCTGGCAGGGTGCCACAAGTGTGCTGGGTCTCTCACCTTAATGGGAGGGAGGGGCAGGGCATTTTGGGAGTCCCATGACTGATCACATGAGGAAAATGGGGCATAAAAGGCAGGGTCTGGCCCTGGCTTGGGCACTGCCCCGGGCCGGGGGAATTGCAGCTGGGGCGGGCAAGAGCCTGGGCAGTGCCGGGAGCGCTGCTGCAGACCTGGGGACTGGCTTCAAGGGGGAGAGCTGGGCTGGCCGGGAGCCCAGGAGGGGAAGGCACAGGGCAGTGCCCCTGCAGCAGAGGGGTCCCAGCCTGCGCACGCAGGAGCGGGCAGGTGTGTGCATCGCGCGTGTGCATTGCAGGGGCTGCCTGGGGCTGGGAGGCCGAGGAAGGGCTGGTGCAAGGAAGGCTGGGCTGCAGGGCACAGGCAGCTTCCCTGCGGCCCCGATCTGGCAACGGGTATTAGGGCTCTCATACCCGCCTTACCCAGAGTATCTGGGGCAAGCGGAGAGGGCCGGGGGGGCACGGGTACCTGTCGTAGCCCAGCTGCTTGCAGGCCGTGCTGGCCAGCGTCAGATTGAAGTTATCGTGACATGCCCAGAACCAGACTCCGGTCTCCCGGTTGAGGACCTGCAGGGTGGATCCGTCCTTGGACACTCGGACTAGGGGGAAGTGCAGGTGAGCTCCATGGCGGGGCTGTCACCAGCCGGCTGCAGCGCAGTGCACGGGGCTCCGGCAGGGCCCGTTGTGCCCGGGCTGGTGACTAAATGCAGCAAGGAGCTCTGCCGGCCGCCCCCTCCACACCCTGGGCAGCCCCGGGCCCACGCTCACCTCCCAGCGAGGGGCCGAGCGGGGTCCGCTGCACGCAGTGCTCCTCGTCCTCGCCCCAGAAGCAGTCTGTCTGCTCATTGCACAGCTGCTGCAGCGGGATGAACTTGAAGGTTTTGCTGCAGAAGTAGTAGTAGTGCTCCACCAGCCCTTTGACTGGGGGAGAAGGGGCAGTGTCACCCTGGCCTGGCCATGGGGACCAGGCTGAGCCCTGCCCGGCGCACTGCCAGGGGCGAGGTGTTGGCCGTGCTGCCTCCACCAGCTTGTGTGGGGCTGGGAGGCCTAGGGCTTCTTCCCACGGGTGCTTGCCAGGGCAGGATTAATTTGCACTGAGCAATCCCTGCTCAGCTCAGCGGGGTGCACCCACCCACCTGCCGGGGACTACGCAGACGGGGACAGGCCCCGGCTCGAAGAGAGCCGCCCTGCCCCAGGAGCTCACCCTGCCGCCCCTTCGCAGCCAGAGCTGGGCTGCAGCAAGGAGTGACCTGTGCTGTGCCAGCCCAGGGGAGCCCCCACCCCTGCTGCACCTTGGCCTGAGAAGCCCCCAGTTTTGGGGGCCCGTATGAAGTTTGCAGCCTGGCCCAAGCTCTGCCCAGCTTGTACTGGCCTCGTGATGGCTTGGGTGCTATTGGTGCCGAGCCGCAGTCAGGGCTGCGCTGGCGTTTCTTCCTGGAGCACAAAGGGAGGGCAGCAGCGGTGCAGCCCGGACTGCCTCAGCTGGGCGCGTGGAGCGGGGCAGCACGCAGGGCCTTACTCAGGAAGGCGATGGCGACGAGGGTGGCAACGCTCAGCACAGCGGCGATGATGGGGATGCCGAGTCGCTTGAAGGCCTGCAGCACGGCCGAGGGCTTGCGCGGCGGCTCGGGACCTGCAACGGAGAGCAGGCCGTGGGCGCCTCGCCTCTGGCCTGCCTGGCATACAGCCACATGCAGAGCCTGCACCTGGGGTCCTGGGGGCATTACCTCTCCGCAGAGGCTGCGTGGAGTCCGGGTCCTGAAAAGCAAGGGGAAGAGCAGTCAGCAAGCAAAGAACGTGTGAGCTGCCGTACGGGGGCAAGGCACAGGTGTAAAGGGACAGATACTTGTGCAGAGGGATCCGTGCGCTGCTCCTCTCCGCCCTCCCACCCCAGCTTCCAGCACTCGGGGGGCTGGGGAAGTCCTAGCCCCGACACTCCTCTTTATCACTGTCCCGTGGGAACCTGGCCGAGCCCCTTTGGCACCTGGCTAGACCACCAGCCTGCACAGCCCTCTGGCAAGGAGTCCCACAGGTTAACACAAAACTTTCCCTTTGCCTTCAGATCGGTGAGCTGAGAATTTCACTGCCCCCCGCCCCGGGTTACAGCACCATAAGTTAGTGGCAGTAAACCCTTGTTACTCCCGCCATGCTGTTCATGTTTTTACAGGCCTCCATCCTATCGCCCCTCAGTCGCCTTCCCTGAGCCGGGAGTCCCTGCCCATCGAGCCTGAAGACGTGGATTGCAGCTGGAAGGGCAGAGCTGGAGCTGGAGCTGGAGCCGGAGCCCGGCAAGGCCTGGCAGGGGGCTGCATGCCCGCATGCAAAGACCTTCCTCCTCGGCTCCACGAAGAGCCCGGGGGCCTGTGGTTTCGGAGGTGATGGACCCCCGTGGGGCTCTGCGCGGGGCCCTGATTCTGCACTCGCCCCATTGCCAAACGCCCTGTTGACGTCCCGCTCACCACCGCAGGCGCCTCACTGGGCGCTGGAGCCCAAAGCCTGGGACCCGCGGCCTCAGTGCTTTATCCCAGCCCCTTGGAAACGTCCGGGAGAGAGGCCAGCTCCGCCGCAGGGCTGATCCTCCGCAGCCATGGGCGTCTGGCCGGACGGGAAGCCAAGCCGCTTCACAGCTGCAACAGCGCGGGAACAACGTGCTCGTCGCAGTTGCACTTGGCTTTGCTGCGCCCGCCCGCCTCATCGCAGCCAACGACCCCCGGCCTCCTGGGCCCCGCGGCCTGTAGCCTTGGTGAGGCCGTTCCTGTGCTCGCAGCTGAGCACATGTGCAAACGCGCTGCTGGCCCGGGGCCAAGCCCTCAGCCCGGGCCCTTTCCGCCACAGCAAACAAGCCAAAGGCAAAGGGGAAAACCAGCCCCAGGAAACCTTGGCACTTCCCTTTGCAGGAGCCCGAAGGCTGTTTGTCTGGGGAGCTTGTTACTCCAGCACGACTCCACTTACGTCATCTCGCCTCCGCTGACCCCAGGGGAGAAGTCACCCGGACCCGAGAGCCTGGACCCGGGGCCGTGGGAATGGCCGGCCGGGCCCGCCGCGGCCCTGCGCGCTGACCTCCAGCGCCGGGCCAGGGCCCAGGGGCTGCGGGGTGCGGGCTGCGTCAGCCTTTGTGAAGCAGGGGAGAGGATTAGGGGCAGGCGGAAAGCCCGGTGCAGGGCTGGGGCGGAGGGCTCTGCCCTGGAGCTGCCTCTAGCTCAGCCGGCAACGCGGTTCCTGCTGCCCGACGCGTGCCCCGGGCCGAAGTCTCCAAAATCTCTCTATCTGGCAGCGAAGGGAGCCCGCAGGCTTTCCCCTCGCCCTGGAGCAGCGTTTCTCACCCCTTCCAGCCTCAAAGCACCCTGGAGAGATCGAGGCCCCTCCATAACTGTGACCGGAGCAGCACCCCGTTCCCGAAACCAGCTCATGGATGGCTGCGCCCAGCTCCGTGCAGAGGGGCCAGGCAGGGACGAGCCCCAGGCTGGCTCCTCTGCTCATCTCACACTTCCCGGGGCCCCCGGCCGAGGACCGCTGCCTTGGAGCGGGCCCCCACCCGCACAGCTGTGGGGACAGGCTGCAGATCCGCTCTCAGGACCATTTTCTCGGCAGATCCCCTTGGTCCCGTGGGGGCTAGGCCTGGCTGGGCTCGCTTCCCAGCATGTCCGCCTTACGTTAGCGTCCAGGTCTGGTTTGCCGGCTGGGGCAGCCCTTCAACTGGGGGCGCCCCCGGGCTGGTGCCCGGGGGCAGGTGAGGAGGGAGGCAGGGGCGGGGAAGCCGGGCCAGCCCTTGGCGCTGCTAGGAGACGCTGTAAACAATCCCGGTCCCCTTGGAGCCACCGGCACCGGGACCGAGGCACGGCTGCTCCCTCCCTCCAGCTCCTGGTGACACTGTACGGTAGGACAGGAGCCTCGCCGGGGCCGGAGAGCCCTGGCAGGCGCCCGCTCTGCCCAAGCAACAGCTGAGCCGCTTCGGGGTGGCCCATTCGGTCAGGGCCACGAGGCCGGACCCGTGCGCGGACCCCCACGTTCCCCCCAGCCCTCGCCGTGCTGCTGGGAGCTGCGCCCGGGCTGCTGACGCGAGACGCCGGCTCGGCCTGGCCCACGGAGAGCAGCACGCTGACATGTTGCTTCACTGTCCCTTCCAGCCCTGAGCAAGACCGCTGCCCCCGGCGTGGCGCCCGGGCCCCATGATGGCAGGTAAGGAGGCTCCGGCTCTCCCACAATGGGGCAGCAGGCACACGAGCAACGCAGCGAGGCCGGCTGGCCCAGGGGACAGCGGTGTAGAGGGGTCTGGGCGCCGGGCCTGGGAGCGGGGCTGGCGGCAAACTCGGGGCTGCCCTGGCTTCCCAGCTGTCCCTGGCTGCTGCCGCTGGCCGTGCAGCCAGCCCCACACCGCGAGCAGCCCCGGCAAGTTTCCGCACAGCTACGAGACCCCCTGGTCACAAATGCCAAGCACTTTTCTTTGCCTCGACTATCATGGCTGTGGGTGCTCTCCATTCTCCGCAGCCCTGAATGCAGGCTCAGCGCCCCGTGTGATCACAGGACTCCAGGAGTCGGGGCTTTAGGGGAAACACCGATGTCACCGAGCGTGGGCTAATGCAGCAGGAACTGCAGCCCTGGGCAGGAGGGCAGGGCTCAGCTGAGCCCCTGGCTCGTTAAGCTGTTGCTAATGGCTCTGCCACCGGTGGGACCAGGGCAGGGTGCCTTGGGAGCCCGGGGCTGAGGTGCTCCCCCTCCCCGTGCCCGCACCTGGTGCAGTCCCTCCTGCCCCCATGGGGAGGCTGGCATGGCTGTGCAATGCCACGCACGCAGACGCCGCGCTTGCACAAGCTGGAGCATGGTCACACCCGCTCTGCGCCCACGCGGCCCAGGCCAGTGACAGCCGAGTGGGAGGGTGCTGGCTGTGCCGCCTTTGCCCACAGCTGGGGGTATCGGTCCTCCGGCACCCACCCGGGCGTCGCTGCTGCCCCGAGCAAGGAGGGTGCGAGGGATGCCAGGGCATCTCCTCCCCCTGCTTTGCCCTCCCGCCTGGGCCTCCGGGCCTCTCCTGGCACCCGCTGGCTGTGTCCTCTGCCTGCCTCGCTGCACCCACACAGGCCAGAAAACTGGTTCAGGGAGTGGGAGGGAGATGGGGCAAGGCCCAGAGCAGGTGACTGGGGCTGGGCCTTGTTTTGGTGTCTCCATTTCCTCGGCCCGGCCTGAGCTCTGTCCCCTCCAGCCTCCCCCTGCACAGGAGGTCATCCCCGAGTGATGGCTGGGCCGTGTTTCATCTCGACATTTCTTCGATGAACTCGCCTCCTGGCCAGAGCAAGCCCCTGCTGCCACTGGGGGTGGAGAGGGCTCTCGCTCCCCGCCGCGCAGCCCCGCTCGGTCCCAGCTCAAAGCAGAGCGGTCGCTGGTGCCTCGGGGCCGAGAGACGAGCGCCAGCTTTCTGGGATCGGAGCTGCTGGCGCTGAGCTCGCCCAGCCACGCGTTCAGCTGTGCCCTGCCCGGCCTGGGGGGCTCTGGGCGAGGGGACCCCACAGGGAGGGAGACCCCTGGGTGCACGGTGCAGGTGCCCTCCCCACCAGCCTTGCCGGGGTGCAGGGCAGGGCAGGCCGACAGGCTTGGGGGAGCTGCTGGGCCCGGCGGTCACACAGCAGCCCGGGGGGGACGGCCCTTCTCGGGAGCATGCTGCCCAGCCTGGGAAAGGCGCACGCGGCCTGGCGAGCGACTCGCCCACGCGCAGCGGCTGTGCGGGTCCGAAGGGCAGCCGCAGCGGCCTGGGAGCAGCGGGGGGGGTGATATAGTCATCCCACAGCCGCATGAAATGGAGACGGGGAGCGGGGAGCACGCTCCTGGGTGGAGGTGCTGCGGCTCTCAGAGCCAGGGAACAGCAGGGGGCTTG
>NW_017728982.1:824263-826908 GCF_001723915.1 Gavialis gangeticus
CTCAGAGCCAGGGAACAGCAGGGGGCTTGGCAGGGGCAGGGGCAGGGGCAGGGGCAGGGGCAGGTGGTTGCCCCTGGGCACACGGGAACAAGCACTGCACGGCCCTGGGGGGGACTGAGCCTGTGCCTGCAGCAGGAGGCTGCAACGTGCCAGGCCGTGGGGCGCACCTGTCTGGGGGAGGATGCTGGGGTCCGGCAGGGCCAAGGACGCTGGCTCTGAGCCACGCTGTTGGCACTGGTGACTCACCATGCTCGCCAGCTGGTTTTCCCAGTTCAGAGGTGCCTGGAGGCAGCGTGTGTCCTGCTCTGGCCCAGTGCGCTTAGCGTGGCCAGGGTCCCATGCTGCGCCCCTCTGCTGCGCCAGGCAGCGCTGCCGCGGGCCGTGGTGTCAGTGCTGGCCGTGGGACAGTGGCAGCGCTATTTAAACCCATGCAGGAGCAGTCAAACTGGAATGATGGTTTGTATTGTAACATGACACCCATCTATCAGCAGCGCCACCCCCACGGGCATCCTCCCGGGCACCCGCCCCACCTGCAGAGGTGCCATCGCGGGGGTGGGGGTCGAGGCTCTTCCTCCTGCCCCTCCGCTCACCCCTCCTCCAGTCTTGTTTGGGAGCAGAGGTGCTGGAGGAGGCAGGAGCGTGCACGGGGTCATGGCACGGTGATGCCCCTGCCGTCAGGTCACTGGCTCCTCGGGCTCGGGGCAGATCAGCCGGTTTGCTGCAGTGAGTCAGTGGGTCCCATCCGCACCCTGATCCCTTCCCTCAGCAGCACCTCGCCTTGCCCTTGCCTGGCATGTGACCCTGCTGTGCCCTGCGCGCTGCCAGCTGCACCCAGAGGAGGCTGCGTTCCTGGGTGGGCAAAGGGTTCGTGTCTTTGCCTCGCACCTACCCTCGGGGTGGCGGGGAGCACTTTTGACCTTCCTGGGGCGTCACTTCCAAAGTGTCTGGGCCTGATGGGTGGTGAGTCCCATCAAAAGCATCCAGGAAGCAGCCTGGACGGAGCAGGTGTCGCTGCGTGGTGCCTGGGCTCCTGGCCTGGCAGCGCTGCCGTCTGCTGCAGGGAAGCTCTTTCCAGCCCCAAGCCTGCTGTTGGCAGGCTCGTTGCGCTCCTCTCGTGTCCTGGGCATGGCCAAGGCCTGCGCTGCGCCGGACCCTGGACCCTGGGCCCTGGACCCCTGCAAGGCTGTGTGAATCCCGGGGCTGCCAGCACACTCTCGAGCCGGGGCACACGGGACTGTTCAAGGCCGGGGGGCTGCTCAGGGGTGGTAGGTGGGCTGGCAGAAGCTTGCAGCAGCCCGCACGCTCCGGCTGTAGGGGCCTGCAGGCTGGCAGGGATGCCAGCCATGCTGGAGGCAGCAGGCACGGACTGCTGGTCCTAGGAGAAGGGGGCCAGATACAGAGGATAACTGACTGGTCCACAGGAAGCAGCAGAGCCTGGGAAGAGCAGGCAGGGAGAGAGGGGGAGGATGTTTGGTTGGTGGCTGCAATACTGGGTCCTCTGGCTGCAAGACTGGAGGCAGCATGGGATGCCCCTGCCCACTGTGTGTCAGGGAGGCCCGGGTGAGGGAGATTTCTTACCCTCCATCGAAGCTGACCTCATGAAGGAACACCTCGACAGCCTGGACACCTTCAAGTCAGCCGGCCCTGATAGGCTACACCCCAGGGTACTCAGGGAGCTGGCGAGCATCATAGCCCAGCCCCTGGCACGGGTCTTCGAGAGCTCCTGGCGCTCTGGTGCAGTGCCCAAAGACTGGACAAAGGCCAATGTGGTGCTGTTCTTCAAGAAAGGGAGGAAAGTGGATCCGGCTAACTACGGGCCCATCAGCCTGACCTCTATCCTGGGGAAGGTCTTGGAAAAGATTATCAAGGAGGCCATCCTTAACAGACTGGCTGATGGCAACATCCTGAGGGGTAGCCAACATGGGTTTGTTGCGGGTAGGTCTTGCTTGACCAATCTCATTTCCTTTTATAACCAGGTGACCTCTCACCTGGACAAGGGGGAAGAGATTGATGTTGTATATCTTGACTTCAAAAAAGCCTTTGATGTGGTTTCCCACGATCACCTCCGAGCAAAACTGGCCAACTGCGGCCTCGACCTCACCACAATCCGCTGGCTGGGGAACTGGCTCTGCAGTTGGACCCGGAGGACAGTGGTTGATGGAAGTCAATTGTCTTGGTGCGTGGTCACCAGTGGGGTCCCTCATGGCTCTGTCTTAGGTCCTGTACTATATAACATCTTCATTAACGATGTGGACATTGGTGTCAGAAGCGGACTGGCCAAGTTTGCCGACGACACCAAACTCTGGGGTAAAGCATCCACACCAGAGGACAGGCGGGTGATCCAGGTGGACCTTGACAGAAAATGGGCAGATGAGAGCCTGATGGTGTTTAACACTGAAAAATGCCAGGTTCTCCACCTTGGGAGGAAAAACCTGCAGCATCCTTATAGGCTCAGCGGTCTATACTGGTTAGCACTACGGAAGAAAGGGACTTGGGGGTCATGACTGACCACAAGATGAACATGAGCCTGCAATGTGATGCTGCGGCTAGTAAAGCGAGCAAATCGCTGGCTTGCATCCATAGATGCTTCTCAAGCAAATCCCGGGACGTCATTCTCCCCTTGTATTCGGCCTTGGTGAGGCCGC
>NW_017728982.1:831908-834708 GCF_001723915.1 Gavialis gangeticus
GATCCAGGCTGACCTGGACAGGCTCAGCAAATGGGCAGATGAGAGCCTGATGGTGTTTAACACTGAAAAATGCCAGGTTCTCCACCTTGGGAGGAAAAACCTGCAGCATCCTTATAGGCTCAGCGGTCTATACTGGTTAGCACTACGGAAGAAAGGGACTTGGGGGTCATGACTGACCACAAGATGAACATGAGCCTGCAATGTGATGCTGCGGCTAGTAAAGCGAGCAAATCGCTGGCTTGCATCCATAGATGCTTCTCAAGCAAATCCCGGGACGTCATTCTCCCCTTGTATTCGGCCTTGGTGAGGCCGCAGCTGGAGTACTGCGTCCAGTTTTGGGCTCCACAATTCAAAAAGGGTGTGGAGAAGCTTGAGAGAGTCCAGAGAAGAGCCACGCGCATGATCAGAGGTCAGGAAAGCAGACCTTTCGACGACAGGCTGAGAGCCACGGGGCTCTTTAGCCTGGAAAAGCGCAGGCTCAGGGGTGACCTGATGGCCACCTGTAAGTTCATCGGGGGGGACCACCAGGATCTGGGGGAACGTTTGTTCACCAGAGCGCCCCAAGGGATGACGAGGTTGAATGGTCATAAACTACTCCAAGACCGTTTCAGGCTGGACAGAAGGAAGAATTTCTTTACTGTCCGATCCCCTGAGGTCTGGAACAGCCTGTCCTCGGAGGTGGTTCAAGCACTTACATTGAACACCTTCAAGACCAAATTGGATGCTTATCTTGCTGGGATCCTTTGATCCCAGCTGACTTCCTGCCCTTTGGGGGCTGGACTCGAAGATCCTCCGGGGTGCCTTCCAGCCCGAATGTCTATGAAATCTATGGGTGTGCCCCCAGAGTGGTCGGCAGCTGGGTGTGCCCCCATCACAAACCCAGGCACTGCTTGCCTGGAGTGCTGGCGGGGCTGAGAGCAATTCAGGACCCAGACTAGGGCCTGCACCTGCTCAGGGGCTGCTTTCTGGGGTGTCTCTGGTGAGCAGCAGGGCCCTGGGCCACGCTGTGCTGTTGCACTCATTCATGTGCGACATGGGCTTGGCAGCCTGGCGGGAAGCTGCGGGGAGAGGTGGAGCAGCTGCCTGGGCAGGTCCCTTTTGCGGGTGCCATCAGGATGGCTCTCAGTGGCATTTTGGGCTGACACACCACGCTTCCCACCTGGGGGAGAGCCGTGCTGGCCTGCTCCCTCCAGAGATGGGCCAGGCCAGGAGCACGCGGCCCACAGCTCCCCCGGGGCCTGATGGGCAGAGTCCCCAGGTGCGTCCGCACGCAGTGTCGTGCTGCCCCGGGGCGTTCTGGCGATCCCAGAGGCCCCGTTTCCCTCCGGGCAGGGCTGCCTGTTCCCGCAGAGCAGAGCGGAGCGTGCAGAGGCCGCAGGGAGCAGTGTGATCACGGGGCGTGATGCCTGCAGGACCTGGGCCAGGGACCCACGCAGCGGCCCAGCCTGCCAGGAGCTCGAGGACGGCTCGGGCACAGGCCCATGGACCTGGCAGGGCTGGATGGGATGAGCGGGGAGGGGACCCGCTGGCTTGGATGGGGGACAGGGCAAAGCCAGGCTGTGAGCACTGCGCAGAGTTCACAGGGGGAACCCCCTGCCACAGGGGATGGGCCCGCTGGGGGCTGTAAACAGGCCAGGGAAGCTGGCGGGACAGGGAGCTCTGGACGTGCCCCGCTCAGATCCTCTCCCTCTACAGCCTCCCCTGCTGCCGGTGTCGGGGACAGCCCTGCGTGCGGCGTGGTGCCGGGGGCAGGCCTGACAGGCACAAGCCCCCTCCTCCGTGAGGTGCCTGCGGGTGCATGGGGGCACGGGCCGAGGGTGCGTTCCCTCTTGCTGCAGGCTCAGCCCGCTGCCAAGGTGTAGCTGTGCTGCAGGAAGACAAGTGGTACCGAGCCCTCGGGAGCAGAGGCAAAGGATGGCTGTAACCAGGGCCCCGGCAAGGTCCCTCCTGGCCACGGGGCTGGCGCCAGCTCAGTCGGGCCTGATGCAGCCGCAGCCGGCGGTGTCTGGCGCTGCCAACTGTGCAGGGCCTCAGGGACTTTGCCTGAGAGCTGAGCTCTGCGACCCCGGCACCCCCCAGCCCCTGCTCTTGCACGGGCTCTGCTTGCAGACCTCCGGGGGCTCTGCTGTGCCCGCCGCGAGAGCTCATTAGCCGCTCTGTTTGCAAAGCTGCTGCAGGTGTGCAGTTTCCCAGGTGCTAATTGAGAGCAGGTGGTGCTGGTGTCACTGGGGGGCACTGGGCAGGGCTGGGCAAGGCTGCCCAGTTCCCAGGGGCTGAGGTGAAGGTGTGGGCGGTGCGGTGCGGTGGGGCTTGTAGCAACCCGCCCTCTCCCCCTGGCCCAGGTCTGTCGGCGTGGTGCGGAGGCTTGGGGCCGCTGGAGGGTGAAGGGCCAAGTCTCCCTGTTCCTGGCCCTGCAGGGCCCGCAGCTCCGCGTGGCTCCTCCACAGCATCCCGGGGGCTGCGTCGCCTCTCTGCTGCGGCCCAAGCAGTAGCCGCTCTGTGCTGCAGGGAAGCTGCAAAGAAGCCTGGCTGGGAGGTGGCGCAGGACAGGGCTGTGCCTCCTGGTGCCCGGCGTGCTGCCCTGCGCCCCAGAGGCGCGCGGCTTGCGGCTGCTCCGGCTCCTGCGGGGGCGCTGGTGGGGGCACCGTGCCGGGGGCACCTGCTGCCCCTTGCTTGCAGCTTGGCACGGGCTGCGCTCGCAGCAGGGCTGGCGCTGCCACGCGCGGCCGCAGGAGGGAGCCGGCTCCCCAGCAGCGGGCGGAGCCGGGGATGCTCTGGGCCTGGGCCTGGGCCTGGGCCT
>NW_017728982.1:839708-854270 GCF_001723915.1 Gavialis gangeticus
CGGCTGGCCCAAGAGCAGGCGTGTGGAGGCCGATGCCAGCAGGGCCGGCTAAGGAGGCTTCTGACTTGCTGCTGGGGCAGGGTGCAGGCTTGTGAAGCTGCCTGGCTGGGGTTGCAAACACCCCCCTCCCCCAGTGCAGGGTGCTGGGGCCAAGCCAGGGAGCTCAGGGCTGCAGGGGTCGTAGCTTTGCCCTCGCAGATGGGGCAGCGTGCCCTGGCATCAGGCAGGCCCTGGTTCTTTGGGACATGGCATCGTGACTTGCTGCCTCCCTCCCCGGGCTGCGGTGCTCAGCTCCTCCCCAAGGGCCGGATGCTGCTGCAGTCCCAGGACTCCGGAAGCTGGGGGCTCGGGAGGGGACACAGCCCTGGGTGTCAGCTGTGCTGCGCGTGGCTGACACAACAGCAGTGTCCTGACCCCCATCCCTGTGCTGTAAGGGGAGTGGCGCAAGGGTGGGCAGGGGCGAGGGGTCCCATTGAGCCTGGAGCCCCCAGGCGCTGTGGCACGGTCCCCTCCAGAGCGCGTCCTCTCTGTCTTGCAGGCAGCGAGCCCATCAGCATCCTCAGCCTCCTCCTGGGCATGGGCCTGTCCCTGCTGATCCTGGGCATCCTCGGCTACAGCCTCATCAAGTGGTTCCAGGGTGGGCACTGCTGGCACCGTGAGTCCGGCCGGGCGGTGGGGCGCTCTGCGGGGGTGCTGCTGTGGTGCTCCCTTCCCGTGCGTCTCCAAGGGCTCCAGCTTGGCACCAGATGAAGTGCGGGGCCGGTGGTGGTGGGAGGACTTGGCCCCTGTGCCACGAAGCAGGAGTGTCGGCGCGCTGCACTCTGGCCTGGCTGGAGCCAGCTGGGAGCAGCTGCATGCAGGAGGCTGCTTCCCGAGACGGGCAGACCCGGAGCCGCCGGACGTCTCTAGAGGCACCGGCTGCCCCGCTGGCCCTGTGCCTGGTGCTTGGCATGTCCTAACACTCCCACTTCTTGGGAAGCGCATACGACTCCCCCAGGAGCCAGAGACAAGGGCACGGACCCCTGCCCCTGCAAAGCATCCACGGGCACCGCATGGCAAAGCTGTGCTGGGGGCTGGGTCAGGAGCCTGGACCTGGCACAACACCCGCCAGCCCGGCTCCACGCGGGCTCCAGCCGTGCATGCGGGGCCATGTGCTGCAGCTGAGGCACCGTGCACTCGCTGCTCTCTGCTAACGTTGTCTTCTCTCTCTGTCTCTGTCTTCCCAGGGCCTAACTTTGTTTTCAACCTGTACCACATCCGGTGAGTAGCTGGCACCGGTTGTGGCCGTGGCAGAGGCTGAGCCCCGGGACCTTGGCTGGCGGGAGGGCCGGTGGCTTTGGCTGTGACCTTCCCTGTCAGTCCAGAGAGTGTGTGGCAGTGCGTCCTTGCCCTCCAAGGCTGTGGGTGGGGGGGAGAGCTGGGGGCAGGAGCCCCCCAGGGCAGCAGGGCAGGGGGCCTGGGTGCCGGAGGCTGTCATCACCGCGTGCTTCTCTTGGCTTTGGGCCTGCAGAGCTCATGCGGGGTAAAGGCTGCAGCCCTTGCCCTTGGGGGCTTGTGGGAGAGCCCCTGGCGCAGGTGCAGCGGGGTGGCTGCGTGGCAGCAGCCTGGGGCATCGTGCTCACCCCGGCTCCATCCGGCTCCCTTCAGAGGCCACAAGTCGGTGGAGGTGGAGCTGGCCTCGCCGTTCACCGTCAGCGGCTCCATGAGCGATGCGGGCAGCGGGTACAGGCGGTTCCAAGACAGAGGCGTGTGACGCGGTGCCCGAGGCGCTGGCGCTGGCGCTGCCAGGTGAGGTGCCCCGAGCCTGACGCACTTCCCTCGGGCAGGGACCGTCGGTCGTGGCCATCCCCGTCTCTGGCCCTGAATCCAGGAGGGAGTCCCTCTGGCTCGAGACTGCGCCTGAGCCTGGGGGGATGCCCGTGGGCAGGGCACTGGCTCCAGTGCTTGCCCCCCACCAACTCCCCAGTGCGGGGGAAGAGTGGGCCAGGGAGGGCGGTGAGACGGGGCTCTGCCGTCGCGGCTCGTTCTTCCAGCAGGGGACCCTGCATCCCTCCCGCGGCCCCGCACCCTGGGGGTGCCGCCTGTCCTGCCCACCCTGTGCGGGGTGGGGGGCGAGTTCTCCACACCTGCGTGTACCCAGAGCGTCGGTGCATGTTGCTGCTGGAGAGGCCGCCTCGGGCTTCCTGGCTGATGCCTGCCCTCAGCCCTTTGCTACTCGAGATCTCCCTGCCCACCACAGGCGCCGTCTCCCTGCTCGTGTCCCTGCCCCTGGGCCCAGGCCACTGCCTCCCCCTGTGCAGGGGGCTACGGAGGAAGCGGACCAGCTCACCCCGTGCAGGGCCCTGCCTCGGGGCAGTGGCTTCCCCCATCCGTGGCACTGATGCTCGCTCCACCGTGGCTGAGAGGGGAGAAGGCTCCTGGACGCCCGCTGCGGTCCGGCTCTGCGGGGTGGAGCTGGTCTGCCTGGGCGGCCCCAGCACCTCGCACGGCCCCTCCTGGGGTGCAGCACAGATGAGCAGGGGGCCCGGCGGCAGGGACCCAGGTGTCTTGGGAGATGTGAGCCTCTGCCCCTGCTTTTCCCAGTCCACGGGGCCCTGCTACTGCCTGTGGCTGCGCAGAAACCTTCCCGCCCCGCGCGCTGCCCTGCGCTTGTGCTGCAGCAGTGCCACGTCCCTGGCACAGACCCGGCCCTGCACGCTCCTCGCCGATGGCTCCTGCCCCAGGACTTGCGGTGTCAGCTGGTGGGAGCCGTAGGTCACCCGGGGAGGGTTGGCACCACTGGGCCCTGCTGACACGCACTGCCATGCCCTGACACGTGCTGCCGTGCCGGCAGGTGGCTGAGGGCCTTTCCCAGCCCTGGGCCCAGGGAGAAAGCCAGGCAGTGACTGCCGGCATGGGACAGGATGACTTGTGCTGCATGCTCCCTGCGCTCGGGGGAAGTAGGTGCTGCTCCCAGGGGCAGGGATGGCCGCGTGGGTACCCGCGTCCCATGGGACCCGTGGCCTGGGCAGCTTTCTCAGGCTTTGCCTGGAGATCCCTGAAGTTTCCCCTGGGCCTGTTCTGCAGTGGGGCTCAGGGTTTTCCCCAGGCACTTGTTTTGTTTTCCTTTTCACAACGGGCAGGCCGTTGCAGCAGCCCCATCTCTGCAGCCAGCCCCTGCTACGAGCGACTTCCTCTTGTGCATCAGGCTGCTGCTTTTGCTGGTGGAGCCTCCCTGGCCCCCGTGCTGGCAGAGCCGACCACCCAGGGTGCAAAACAAGCAGGTGCCTGGACGTGGTTGTGCCAGCACATGACTTGGGGGTCTCCTGACTCCTCACCCAGCAGCTGGCAGCCTCCATGCCCAGGATCCAGTCCCCGAGCAGCTGCTGCCGCCCTCTGTGCTCCCCAGCACCGAGCTGGCCGGACCGGCCTGCTGCATGGAGCTGAGGTTGGGGGTCAGCCTCGGCCTGCCCAGGTCTGACGGCCGGTGGATGTGTCCCTGGAGCCCCTGCCTCTGGGCTGACTCCATCGGGGACTTCCCCTGCCCCCCCAGGGGCAGTCTGGTGCTTTTGGTTCCTTAAAAAAGCAGCTTGGGAAGCTGCTGGATTTCTACAGAAACTCAGACTGCTGTTTCGGTTCTTGGAGCACTTCTCCCTCCGTGCTTTCATCCTGGCTCTGCTGGCTGTGCCCTGCTGCTGGGGCAGGGGCTGCATGGGGGATGAGCCCAGATTTCGGGCCACATTCCCCTTTCTCATGGGGTGCTGGGTGGTTGCATGCTCAGGTGCTCCCAGAGTGCCTGGAGCCCCATGGCCAGGCGGCGGGGGCCCGAGCTGTTGTTGGCTGTGGCACCGCGAGGGGAAGCAGCTACTTCCCTTGCAAGCTGCCAGGCAGCAAAAGCCGTCAGCCCCGTGCATGCCAGGAGCTCGCGCCAGGCCTATGGCGCGCTGCCCCGCGTGTCTCTGAGCGCTGAGGGCACTACGGCGGGGAGCAGGGACGGCAGGAACGTGCAGGCAGGCTGGCACCGGGCGTGCAGGCCCCAGGGGCAGGGAATAGATTCGTGGACGTTAGGGTGGGAAGAGACCTCAATAGATCATCGAGTCCGACCCCCTGCATAGGCAGGAAAGTGTGCTGGGTTCAGATGACCCCAGCCAGATGCCTATCTAACCTCCCCTTGAAGACCCCCAGGGTAGGGGAGAGCACCACCTCCCTTGGGAGCCCATTCCAGACCTTGGCCACTGTAACTGTGAAGAAGTTCTTCCTAATGTCCAGTCTAACTGTGCTCTCTGCTCGCTTGTGGCCATTATTTCTGGTGACCCCCAGGGCGCCTTGGTGAGCAGAGCCTCACTGATTCCCTTCTGCGCCCCCAGGATGAATTTATCGGCAGCCACAAGGTCACCTCTCTGCCTTCTCTTGTGGAGGCTGAAGAGGTCCAGGTGCCCTAGTCTCTCCTCGTAGGGCTTGGCCTGCAAGCCCTTAACCATACGAGTGGCCCTTCTCTGGACTCTCTCCAGGTTATCCACATCCCTCTTGAAGTGCGGCGCCCAAAACTGGACACAGTACTGCAGCTGCGGCCTGACCAGCACCTGGCAGAGGGGAAGTATCGCCTCCTTGGTGCTGTTTGCCATGCATCTGGTGATGCACGATAACGTGCCGTGAGCTTTGCTGATGACTTTGTCACGACTTGTGTTCATCTTGGAGTCCACTAGGACTCTGAGATCCCTTTCCGCTTCCGTGCTGCCGAGCAGGTCAGTTCCTAGGCAGTAGGTGTGCTGGACGTTTTTCCTCCCTAGGGGCAGCACTTTGCATTTCTCCTTGTTAAATCACATTCTATTGTTTTCTGCCCATTTGTCCAACCTGTCCAGGTCTGCCTGTAGTTGCCCTCTGGTGTGTCCACTTCTCCCCACAGTTTTGTATCATCCGCACACTTGGACAGAGTACACTTCACTCCCTCGTCCAAGTCACCAATGAAGACATTGAAGAGTATCGGTCCAATGACCAAGCCCAGCGGGACCCCACTGCCCACATCCTTCCAGGTCGATACCGACCTTTCCACCACCGCCACTTTCTGGGTACGACCCTCTAGCCAATTTGCCACCCACTGGACTGTGTAATCATCTAAGTCACACAAGTCACAGCCTCTTCATTTGTTCACCAGTATGGGGTGGGATGCCGTATCAAAGGCCTTCCTGAAGTCTAAGTAAATGATGTCAACCCCTACTCCTGCGTCCAGGTGTTTTGTAACCTGTACATAAAAAGAGACTAGATTAGTCGGGCATGATCTACCTGCTACAAACCCATGCTGGTTTCCCCTCAGCATAATTTTTCCTGCTGGGCTCTCACATATATGAGCCTTAAAAACCTTTTCAAAGACTTTGCCAAGGATGGAGGTGAGACTGACTGGCCTATAGTTGCCTGGATCCTCCTTCCTCCCCTTCTTGAAAATAGGGACCACGTTGGCCGTTTTCCAGTCCTCCGGGACCTGGCCCGTGCACCACGAGGGCTCAAATGTTCTTGCCAGTGGCTGTGCAATGACATCGGCCAGCGCCTTCAGCACCCTCGGATGGAGCTCATCCGGGCCTGCCGACTTAAACGCATCCAGTCCTCCCAAGTGACTCTGCACCATCTCAGGGTCAACGCTTGGTAGTTTAGCACCCAGCTGTTGTCTTTCTGTGATCCCATTGTGAAACTTGTTTTGCCCCTCGTTTAGGAAGAGTGAGGCAAAGACCTCATTGAGGAGTTCAGCCTTGTCCTCCCATCTGTCACCAATTGCTTTTGCGCATTCAGTAGTGGTCCTATGCTGCCCCGGGCCTTCCTTTTACTCCCTACATATCTGAAAAACAATAGAAACAAAAGGCTGCCCTGGTGGGAGCGGGGAAGGTGCTGCTGAGGAAATGAGACTACCGCACGCTTCCCCCTGGGGAAGCAAACAAGCTCCCTGGGCTCATGCACCGACGATACAGAGAACGAAAGTGAGCGCGCCGCCCCCCTGCTGACTCCGCGTTTTCAGGCTCATGTTTTCGGGTCTGAGCGGGCTGCAGGTGCAGCCTGCGTGGGGCAGGGCGGCTCCCCGGGCGGACACGGCCTCCAGCCGGGAGGGCAGCAGGGCACAGGACTGCTCTGCATCCGACGTCCGTCGGCCTCAACGTCTGCCTGGAGGCCGGAGCGCCGCGTCCCCCTGCTCCCATGCTTGTGCTGCTGTCTCTGCGGGGCAGGGGCAGGGGCAGGGGCAGGGGCAGGGGGGCCCGGTCCCTGTGCGGCGCGGGGCAGGGGCCTGGGAGAAGTGGCTGCTTGGCCCAGACGATGCCACCCTGCGAGCAGATGCGCCCAGGCCGGGACCCCCCACGTCGGGCAGGCGGCGCACGGGCGGGGGGCACGAAGGATCCCCGGGTGTTTCGTTCCCAGCTGTTTTCTCCGAGCGCAGCAGCCCCCAGGCCCGCCGCGTGGCCCGGCGCGGCCCGGCACGGCACGTGCGCAGAGGAGGCGAGAACAAAACAGGGGCGCAGCGCAGCCACAACAAAGGGGCTGGGAGCGAGGTGTGAAGTCGGCTGCCCTGCAGCGCTGCTGAGCGGGGACAACAACAGGAAGCGGAGCCGGCTGGGGAGAGGGGAGCCAGCCGCTCCCCGGGGCGCTGGGCTGTCGATACGCCCACGCCTGCACGACGGCGGTGGGGCCAGGCCCCTGCACAGTCCTCACCTAGTCGCTGCAGGTGTTCGCAGCCTGGGCCAGGAACCAGCCCGAAGGAAGGCGGCTGCAGCCTTCCTAGGTCAGGCTGGCGGGGCCTTGCGCCCTTCGGCCGCTCTCCCGGCCCGGCCCCTGGCCTGGGAGAAGCCCCGACCCTTAGCCCCTGCTGTTGTGCTGCAGAGCCGGAGGGACGGGCATCTGGTGCCCGGTCACCCTGGCGCGGGGACGGTGCCAATGACGAGCCCTGCCCAGCTCTCCTGGATCCAGCCCAGCACTGGGCGGAGCTGTGCTTCTGCGCTTGCATGTACGTGCATCTGCCTCTCTGTCCTAGGCACCTAACTTGTGTTGCTAACAGAGCTGTGGCAGCCAGGCCCGGTCCTCCTGCCATCTCCATCCATGCACCAGGCGCTGGCGCGTGGGCCTGCGTGTGGGGGAGACAACAGACGCCAGCTACGTCCCACCCCCTCCCCTCCTCGGTCCTCTCCATCCCCTGCACGGGGGCTTCTCCCGGGCGTCCCGTCTAGCTGCCCACGCTCCAGCTGGTTGACGAGAGCAAACACAACCATTTGCCTGAGGAAACCAGAGGGGCTGAAAAGCAACGAGTCAGCAAGCGAGGGCGGCTCGGGGGCAGGTCGCCTGGAGGCACCGGCCGCCCTGCAGCAACCGGCTGCAGAGGTGCGGATCGGGGGCCCGGCCAGCTCGGTGCCTGATTAGATGTAGCACGTGATGCCAAAGGTGGCAGCAAATGCTGGCATCAGCCACGGGCAGCTCCAAGGGGTCACTGAAGCCCGCTGGAGGCTGAAGCTGGCCGAAGTGGAAAGTTCCCGTGAATCTCCTGCCGGGCTCAAGCTATGAGCTGTAAGACTCTGGAATTTCCACTTCGAGGTCTAGCGAGTTCCCCCGTCCTTCTGGAGGAGCTCGCGCCGCCCTGCGCGCATGTGCGTGTGCCTGAGCCCTTTGTAAAGCTCCCACAGCGTTGCAGCAACAGCTAATAGCAAGTGTCCCGGGCCCTGCAGCAGCCCTGAGTCACAGGCGCATTATTTCCTACACCTGCGTCAGGCTGTGGCTCCTCCCACCAGCCCCCTCCGCGCCGGGAGCGGGCAGAGCACCATGCAGGATGCGGTCCCAGGCCGTGACATCAGAAGCTGGTGCAAGAAGCCACATTTAGTGTGGATGTTTCTGCTTTTCAGGGGAAGTTTGAAAAATCCCCAAAATAGATATGCAGGGCAGCAGTGGTGGAATGGAAATGAGAGAAACGGGGTGAGGTTGGGAAAGTTGAGCTCAGCGGGGCTGGGCTCCTTCCCCCAGCCCCTCCTTGTCGTGCCTGGGCACCAAGGAGGTTTTTTCTGTGATGTGTGGCAGAGAGAGCACCTGACGTGTGGCCACGGCTTTGGGCAGATGTTATCTGAACCCGGGCGCTCTGGGGGGAGCCCCCCGGTGCACCCACAGGGGCAAGCCTTGCCCCTGGATTTTGTCTATGAAAAAGCCCACGGTGAGTTTGTGACACTTGGGGGACTTCTGCGAAACTGCTGATGCTGCAGGGAGCCCCGTCTCCCCCGCGGCACATCACTTGGTTACTCCACCGCCACGTAGCAGGAGTCCTTTTCACCTGTGCAAAGTGAGTGCACGTGCGTCCTGGCCAGAGGCCCCTGGCACGTGCACACACCACAGCCACCGCTTTCCCGGTCCCTGCTGCTGGCAGGTCCTCGCAGGACGCTCTCCACGCGCTACGTTCGCATGGACGTTGTTCGGCTGCTGCTCGACAGCACTGTGCCCCTTTGAAGGAGAAAAGGTGCTTGGTCTGCTCCTACTCCCCAGGCGTGATTTGGAAATGATCTTTCCCGTGTGTTTTTTAAAAGCTCCAGTTCGTGTGTCTTCCAGCAGGAAGCATCCCAGCCCCCTGAAAGGGAACCCTCAGCTGTCTAGTGAGAAAGAAAAGCACCTGCATGAATGCCTAAATAACCTTTATAGATTTATAAATTAAATACAATAAATAACAGTTCTTTGCACAAACCAGGCAACACATTTCACACGGGCAACGGCACGCAGCTCTCCTGGAAGCGCCATCCCCATGCCCATAGCAACATGCGACAGCTGCATGGCCCTTCGCAGGCGTCGCAGCCCGGTGCCGGAGCAGGGAGAGGACGTGCGGGGACAAGGCCTGGCGGGTGCTGTGCCTGAGCGGCTCCGCTCACCTCGGGCAGGCCCCATTCCCAGCCGGAGCGGGGGCAGCATTTGGGCTCGTGTGGTTCTGGGCTCAGTGCCTCAGTTCTGGTGTGTGAGATCCCGGCGGGGCCGGGGCTAGCTCCCCCTCGGCAAACACTGCTGCCGGGCATCGCGGGCGTGACCCCCTCTTCTACGCTCAGCTCTTGTCACTGAAGCAGAGCAGTGGGGCTGAGGCCAGGGGCTGCGCCCTGTTCCCCAGACCAGGCTCCCTGGACTCTCGCTACGTCAGGTCATGGGGCAAGAGCAGCGATCTAGCTGCTTCAGTTTTGTATGTGGGCGTCTTGTTTCGGTTTGACGCAGCGCAGCTGCTCCGTGACCACAGTCCCCCCCCCACCTTCTGGAAAGCAGCTGTATACAGATCATACTCATGACGCAGGGCTGGTGGGGAGGGCGCATCCGCTTTCTGTACTGGGAGCATGGTGCTCTCGAGAGGCAGGCCCTCCCAGGGGCTTTCCATGCCTCTGCCCTCGAGTCCCAGGAATGGCGGAGGAACTTCCTTCTGCAAACGCAACCCCTCGGGCGTCCGGCACTCAGAGCGCCATGTCACGGGGCCTAATGCCTGTGCATGTGCAGTGGCAGGGCGTTCGCGATGTGACCGAGGCATGGACCTGGGTGCGTAGCCGAGGGACAGCCCCCAGATGAAGCCTCCCCCCGGGAAGGCTTGTGCCCCACGAGCACTGTCGGGTGCGGTGCTTCCCAAGCAGGCCCCTGCAGCTCCAGCCAGCTGCAGGGCAGCGAGGGGCAGGGAGCAGGGGCCTGTCCTCTGGGCCGATGGCCTGGCAGGGGCCCTGCATCCACACACACACTTCCCCGGGCGTAGTGATGTTCTCTGCATGGCGGGCAGGGCAGGGCAGGGCAAAGTAGTGTGGAGGAGTCGGACCGAGAGCCCGGGCTTGGGGCTCCGGCTGGTTGGGCTCAGAGGCGGCTGTCCTTGCACTCCGCGTCCAGCAAGCTCAGCAGCTCGATGTCCAGGCTCAGCCACTCCCCGGAGTTCAGGCTGGAGATGGGGGGCAGGGTGCCCAGCTGCCCAGTGTCAAAGATGCTCAGGTGAAACGGTGCCTTCGGCAGGTCCGGGAAGAGTTTCATCACTGGGGAGGGGGCCGGTACCCCGGAGCTGGGCAGGTCCCAGGCTCCGGAGTCAAACCTGTTCAGCAAGCCCAGAGGTGCCAGCTGCTGAGCGAGGGCCTGGTCCCTCAGGGCAATGGCCACGCTGGAGCTGCTGTGGGGAAGCTCTGGCGAGGCCTGTTTCAAATAGCCCTTGGCAGTAACGGGCTCAGAGCCCACGTCCAGGGTGCCCTCCACCTTGCCAGCGCTCCAGGCAGGCCCGGCACTGTCCAGGATCAGCCGCGCCTCCACCTGGCCCTTGGACTGCTGCAGGTACCCCCGGAACGGCACGTGCTCCCCCTCCTCCGCGCCGGCAGCGGGGGCACGGCCCAGTGCCCCGGGCCTCGGCACGTCCCCTTCCTCCACCAGCTCGTAGTCCTTCTGGCTGGGGGGGCGCTTTGCCAGGCTTATGCCACTGTCATCGCCCTGTGGCAGCTGCCTCTGGTAGCCCTGGCTCTCTGAGCCGGGCGGCTGGCTCAGGTCGGAGGAGGAGGCTTGCAGGCAGATGCCGCTGTCCGTGCTGCTGCAGCTGCGGTCGTCCGCGGGCAGGGCGCAACCCTCCAGCAGGCACTCTTGGTCTCCGTGCACCGTGCAGTCCTCGTCGAGCACCGGCAGTGCCAGCTCGGAGCCGCTGTCGAGGTGGGCGCGCTGCGCGGTGTCCTTGGGGCACATGGACAGGGACCAGACAGAGCTCACGTCCGTGCCCCCGCCAGAGAAGTGCTCTTGCTCTGCCCACAGGGTGCTCTGCTTGATGAGGGATTTCTGCGAGGGCAGGGAAAAGCGGGGCGACGAGTTAGCCTCGTTGTGCTCCTTGACCCCATCCTCTGACCCCCAGGAATCCCTTGGCTTTTGCTCCAGCCCTCCCTGCCACCTCCCCAACCCTGGCATGGCCAGCTGGGCATGGCATGCAGCTCATGGAGCCATGGAGCCACTTTCTGTCACCAGGTCTCCTCAGTAGGTGCTGGGCACCGAGCCTGCCCGCGGCCTAGAGCAGGGGGCCAGGCATGCCCAGGGCCAGGCGTGCCTGGGACCTTGCTGGCAGCTGAGGCCTGAGACTGCTCCCAAGACAGGGTGGGGTGGCGGAGCCCGACCTGCAAAGGGCCCCAGTCACAGCCACGAGATCCAGCTCGTGTCCGCTGGCTTACCAACACGCCCGGCGTCCTCATGGGCCTCCTTATGTACATGCAGATGAAGAGCATCCCCAGCAGGACCAGGGCCGCGAGGATGAACAGGACGATGCCCACGATGGTGGAGATCAGCTCCATTTTCTCTGGAAAGGGGCAGTTTGCCAGGGTCAGGTTGCGGGCGCAGCTGGGCTTGGGGCTCCGCACACGTGCCACGTGGCCAGGCACCCGGCCTCCCCCTTTCCCCAGGGCTGGACAGCCCGTGGGGCCTGTGGCCTCGTCCCCCAAGGGCTCCCATGCACGGCCAGGAGTGGCCCCCCTGCAGCGGGAGGGGAGCACCGAGGGGCTCGGGCTCTCCCGCCCCGGCCGGCGTGACGTAGCACCCGTGCTCGGAGCGCTTCACGTGTGACACTTCCTGGGGCCTCAGCTCCTGGGGGAGCGTCTGCGTGTGGCGAAGGTGTGTGCATGTGACAGGACATCCTGCGTGAGCGTGTTGGAAGAGGTGTGGGGGGAGAATGTCTGCGCCTGCTTGCATGTGCACACATGAGCGCTGGCGTGATGGAGAGAGCTGGAGCTCTTCTTGCTGCCCCCAGCCCAGGGGCCTTGCTCTCCTCAGCCCTGCAGCCTGTTCTCCTGGGAGCCGGGACCTCCCCCGGACACTGTCCCCGGCCCTCAAACCAGTTGTAGCCCCACGGTGCTGCATGTGCCGGGGGAGGCAGCAGGACAGCGGCGACAGCCCCCTGCTTCGGAGGGTGGGTCTGCCCCGGTCCCAGCCTCTGGCGGGCAGCCCCCGTGCCCACTGCGCCCAGTCCATGCCCTGCGGGAGTGCAGGACCCGGCTGTGGCACAGCCAAAACGAGGGGCTGAGCTCTGATGCCTCAGCTGGGATGCCCCCCCACCACAGCCCTTCCCCTTCCTCTTACCATCCTTGATGGGGATGGAGACGCACTTCTCTTCAGTCCATATCCCAGGGTTCGGCCTGGAGATGATGTGCGGCTGCAAGCGCACGCAGTATTGCTCACCCCAGGAGAGGTCGGAGATGACGATCGTCTCGCTGGTGTGCACGTACCGGACCTGAGCAGGGCACAGGGAGGCTGTTATCTGGGCGGGCTGCTTCCCAGGCCTGCTCTGACTACTGAGGTTGTTCCTGGGTGGCAGCCCGTGGCACCGGGTCCCTGCCCTCTTCCGGGAGCACCCAAGGTGCGACCAAACTGCCGCGGGCTCTAGCTCTGGGCTGCGGCTGCCCGGGGATGCCAGCCCGCCTGCGTGCATGGTCCAGCTAAGAAAGCCAGTCGAGTTCAGGGGGCGATGGCAGGGGCTCGCTTGTGCAGCAGACCTCGCCCTGCTCACCTGCTCGTGGTCTGAGGTCCTGTTGACGAGCACAAGGTACTGTCTGCTGTGTTTGTACAACTCCGCGAACGAGACGGTCACATTGCCCACAGGCAGGGGCAGCTGCACGCTCACGTGGATGTTGTTGCCCGTCACCGACAGATGAACCCCGGCGAGGCGCAGAGTCGCTGCAAACGAGAGGCCGTGTGAGAGCAGCCTCCCTCTGTGACCGCCGGAGGCCTGTCCCGGGGCGCCTCCCCCAGCCCCACGGCCCTCCGAGCTCTGCAGCAGGGGCCCTGGGGCTTTGGCCCTTGCTACCTCCCAGGCCGGGGCAGGGCCTGAGCTGCCCCATCCCACTGAACCACGGCACGGGACTCCTCCCGAGGCTGACGGGCACGGTCGAGGCAGCTCTGTGCCTCGGGGGCTTGGTGCCCAGAGGGGAGGGTGAGGGGAGCGCCCCGCTACCTTCTCTTGGGGAGAAAGCATTCGTCCGGGTCCATGTCGAGGTGCAGTTTCCAGAGACGGCCCTGACCTGGGCGTAGTAGCGCTTGGTGGGCTCCATGGTCTCGTTGGTGAGGTCGCAGGAGAGCTCAGAGATCACACGACACTTCGGGGCAGGCATCCAGCTCCCAGGCCCGTACCTGCGGACACAGCGTGCTTCCTCAGCGTGGGGCCGCGGGGCGGGAGGGGGTGTCCATGGGCCGAGCCGCCCGGTCAACGCCAGCAGAGCCTGGGCGGCAGGGCCTGGCGCGCCGGGCTACTTACAGCCTGTATTCCACGTTGTACAGGGTGTCGTGGGGCGCGTCCTCCGCGGGCTCCCAGTGCAGCACGTGCTGCAGGGTCTGTGCCACGAATCGCACCCGGGTCGGGGCTGCCAGCTGCTGGGCTGCGGGGAGGAGCAGACCGCGCGGTGAGGGGAGGCTGGCTCCCCAGGCCAGGCCCGGGCAAGGTTGCCGTGACTGCGAGATGGGGAAGTTCCCCTCGGGGGGAGGTGAGCAGTGACCTTTGCTGATCCTGTGCCTGGGGAAGGCCAGGGGAGAGCCGGGGAAGTTCTCCCTGCTGCGGGCTGCACGCTCCTTGCCAGGGGCTGGGCAGGGGGGTCGCCGCCCGGAGCTGGCGGCTCCAAGGAGCAGCTGTGCCCCTCAGCGCCCCATGGCTCGGCTGGATGTGCCCCCGGCCCCCCGCCCCTTCCACATCCTCAGGCGCCGTGTCCAGTGTGCGGGGCCTGTGGGACCTGGCTCCCTGTCCTGCCCTGCCACTGACTGCCTGCATGTCCCTGGGCAAGCTCCAGTTCCCGAGGCTGCGGTGGGTGATGCACTACAGGAGTTGCCTGTTTGTGTCACTAAACTCTTTGCTGCCAAGGAAACTCGTAAGTCCCCCGCGGACAAGGCTTCCCTGCCCGGCGTGGCCGCGGGGTGTCTCTGGGGGGCGAGGAGGACGGAGCGGGGGCTGCTTGTGTGCTCAGCCCAGGAGGGGACACTGAGCGAGCCATGGGCTCGGCGGGGCGGGCCGCAGCGCGCCCTCGCACCGACCAGAGCTGGATTCATTTCAGCCCTGTCCAAAGTGCAGAGGGTCAATGGTCTGACGGGCGCTTGCAGGGGGCAGGAGCAGTGCCCGCGGCTGAGCAGGGTGCAGCATCCCCGGACCTGTGCTGAAATGGGCAGGGGGAGGCAGAGCCAGCTGCCCAGTGCCTGTGCCCTGCTGCCGGGGGTCCGCAGCCCACTGCCCGGGCGGCTGCGCGGCCAGCAGAGCCGGCGCGAGGCAGAAGCCAGGCAGCAAAGGCAGAGAAATTGTGGGCCCCCAGCACCCCGCCGAGCCACCCGGCCTCGCAGCGCAGCGCAGCGCAGCCCCCCTGCCAGGGGCAAGGGGCAGGAAAGCTGGCGCCTGAGGGGCGCAGGCGACTTACCGTGGGCCCAGGGGCAGAGGGGCAGCAGCAGGGCCAGCGTCAGGGCCGCGCAGCCCAGTGCCATCCCGGGTGTCCTGGCCCGCCGGAGCCTGGCCGCGCTGTGGGGAAGCTCTGACACCCGTGTTTTTCCCCGGAGGCTGAGCTGGCTGATGTCAGGGGGCGGCTGCTGAGAGCTGGCGGCTGCTTCCCGCCCACACACCGCAGCTCGCTTGTG
>NW_017728982.1:854663-856185 GCF_001723915.1 Gavialis gangeticus
AGCTCGCTTGTCAGTTGGGCGCTTCCTCCAGCTGGCGCCCGGCGCAGGGGTGCCGCCACGCCGGGGAGGGAGGGGGGCACCCCTGCACCCTGCCCCTGCCAGTGAGCCACACCGGCCAAGGGGGCTCAGCCCCGTGCAGGGGGGCGGCAACGTGGGGCGCGCAGGGCGCGAGGACCGGGGCGGCCAGGCTGGAGCAGGCCGGGGGCATCCAGCCCGCTGGCCCGGCCTTGGCTCGGCCTCTCGGACAGGACTGCCCCGGTCCCGCTTCCAGGTCCGCAGCGCTCCCTCCTGCCTGGTTTCGGGGGCCAAGGCCCCGCCACGAGCCCGGGGCACGGTGCCGCGGCTCAGCAGGATTGCTCAGGGAGGGGGAATCTCCTGTTCGTGCCCCCAGCTAGCACGTTCCAAATGACCCGTGGCGCAAGACCCAGAGGCGAGGAAGGAGGAAGGTGACGCGCCACGGAGGAGGGAAGCAGGTGGCAGAGCAGCGCCAGGTTTAGAAGAAAAGGAAAGTGCTGAGCAGACAGGTGCGTGGGAGCTCGTTCCAAGAGTGCTGCTGTCGCAGGCGGCCCCTTGGACTTGGCAGCACCGGAGCCGGTCTGCCCCAGCCCTGCCCAGGGCATGCCCTTGTCTCTGCTCGAGCCCAGCTCGGGCAGGCTGGCGCGCCCCGGCCCACCAAGCCCCCGAGAGCATCGTGCCTGGGCCTGCGTGCTGTGCCAGCACTTGGGGCATCTGTGAGGGGCCCGGCTACGCGTGGGGCGCGCGTGCTCCTGACACTGCTGTTACGGAGGTGTCTCTCGGGGTTGGGCAGTTTTTCATAGAATCACAGATTTGATTCATAGATGTCAGGGGCTGCAAGGGACCTGGTAGATCATCGGGTCCAGCCCCCTGCGGTAGGCGGGAAAAGACGACTGGGGCCAAGTGACCCCAGCGAGGTGACCGCCCAGTCTCCTTTGGAAGATGTCCAGGGTAGGCGACTGCACCACCCCTGGGGGAGTTTATTGCACAGCTGACTGTGGAGGACTTTTCCCTGGACTTGAGCCTGAAGTGGCCTTCCAGGAGTTTGTACCCATTGCTCCTGGTCTTCCCCGGGGTGCCCTGGTGAACAGCTGTTCACCGAGCCCTTGATGTACTCCCCTGACATAGTGGTAAGCCGCTACCAAGTCCCCTCTCAGCCTGCTCTTCTGTAGGCTGAAGAGGCCCAAGTCCCTCAGCCTCTCCTCGTACGGCTCATCTTGCAAGTCTCAGATCATATGGGTGGCTCTCCCCTGGACCCTCTCAAGTTTTTCCATGTCCTTGTTGGAAAGGACTACAGTGGAAATATCACTGCCTTAGTTTTGCATGAGATGCAACGGTTGATGCATGCCAGCATGGTGTTTGCCCTGCGGGCCACAGCATGGCACTGCTGGCTCATGTTCATGCAATGGTCGAGCATTACCCCTCGGTCCCTTTCAGCTGTGGTGCAAGTCTAATTGTCGCCACTGAGCCTGAGGTCTGTTGGGGATTGTTTGCCCCCAGATGGAGC
>NW_017728982.1:856255-858071 GCF_001723915.1 Gavialis gangeticus
GGAACATCACTGCCTTAGTTTTGCATGAGATGCAACGGTTGATGCATGCCAGCGTGGTGTTTGCCCTGCGGGCCACTGCATCGCACTGCTGGCTCATGTTCATGCAATGGTCAAGCATTACCCCCCGGTCCCTTTCGGCTGTGGTGCAAGTCTAATTGTTGCCACCGAGCCTGAGGTCTGTTGGGGATTGTTTGCCCCCAGATGGAGCCCCTGACACTTCTGAGCATTGAACTTCATCCGGTCCTGGTCCGCCCAGCTCTCCAGCCTGTCCAGGTCCGCCTGTATCTGCAACCTACCCTTTGGTGTGACCACGCTGCCCCACAACTTGGTGTCATCCACAAAGTGGGCCAGCGAGCTTTGCACCCCCACATCCAAATCCTTGATAAAGATGTTGAAAAGCACCGGTCCAAGCACGGACCCCTGAGGCACACCACAGCCCACTTCGCGCCAGGACGACACACATCCATTCACGGGGACTCTCTGGGCCTGACTCTGGAGTCAGTTTTCCACCCACTGAACCGTCGAGCAGTTAAGCCAACAATCTTCCAGTTTTCCCGCAAGGATATCATGGGATACTAGATCAAAAGCCTTTTGGAAGTCGAGGTGTATAATGTCTACCTGGTCTCCCGTGTCCAGGTGGTGAGAGACCTGGTCGTAGAAGGGGATGAGCTTGGTAAGACTAGACCTGCCCGCGACGAAGCCGTGCTGGCTGTCGTTCAGGATCTTACCCTCCACGAGCGTATCGCACATAGCTTCTCTGAAGAGTTTTTCCAGGTCTTTCCCTGGGAAGGAGGTTAGGCTGATTGGCCTATAGTTGCCCGGGTCCTCCCTCTTCCCCTTCTTGAAGATGGGCACAATGTTGGCCCTCTTCCAGTCAGGATCTTCCCTGTGCGCCACGATGCCTGAACGAGCTTTGCAGCCAGCTCCACCAGCGCTCTCGGGGGAAGTCCATCCAGTCCTGCCGACTTCTACGCGTCTAGCTTTTCTGGTTGGTTTTGCACCCGCTCAGCATGCGCAGCGGGGAGGCTAACAGTCCTGGCATGTCCCCTATGAGCCGTATCTCGCTTGTCCTTCCCCTTGGTCCGGTGAAACACTGAACCAAAGTGGACATTCAGGAGTTCAGCTGTTTCCTGAGTGCCCGTTACCAGCTGTCCCGAGGTGTGAAGCAGGGGTCCCACACTTCCACGTGTTTTCCTTTTGCTCCCTACATACCCAAAGAAGGACTTCTTATTGTCCTGGACTCCCTTGGCTAACTTAAACTCCGTCACCGTCTTAGCTTTCCTGACCATTTCCTTACAAGTGCAGACCACTGCTGTATAGTGTTCCTCCAGTGTCCCTAGCTTCCACTGTGTATACACCTCTTTTTTCTTTTTCAAGAGGACTGCAATGTCCCTTGAGCCAGGAGGGCTTGCCAGCCTTTCTTCTACTTTTCCTCTTCAGGGGAATGGTTTCTTTAGTGCTCTGAGGATCGTGTCCTTGAGGAACAACCACTCTTCATACACCGCATCTGCCTCCCCTACTAATGCCCTGAGCCTGTCGAAGGCGCAGGAGCCTTCGCTCCAGGTGCGCCCATGCATCTAGCAGCGCAGCGGGCACTGGCTATGCCAGGGCCCCGGGCCAGTCCGCAGGGGATGAGTAGCGTCGCAGGCCTGGGAGCTGCAGGTGCACCCAGCACCTCTGCCACGTCCACGTCCACGTCCACGTCCACGTCCACGTCATAGAATCATAGAGTCACAGCAGTCGGGTCAGAGGGACCTTGTAGATCTTCAAGTCCGAGCCCCTGCCTGGGCAGGAGAAAAAAAAACTGGGCTCAAAT
>NW_017728982.1:858302-860902 GCF_001723915.1 Gavialis gangeticus
AGGTGAAGAATTGGTTAAAGAGGTCCGCTTTCTCCTCTGGCGCAACCACCAGATTGCCCAGAGGATCTTGCAGGGGCCCCACGTTTCCCGGTGCCTTCTTCATCCTCCCTATATATTTGAAAAAGGATTTTTTGTTATCTTTGATTTTGGATGCAAGTCCTAGCTCTATATCCACCTTAGCTTTCCTGACAGCCCCCCTCCAGGCCCGAGCAGAGGAGGTATACTCCTCGTTGGAGATAGCACCCCCCTTCCACCGGGTGTACGCCGCCTTTTTGGCAATCAGGCATTTCCATACACCCTTGGTGAGCCAGGGGGGCTTTTGGGCACTCCTGCCCCCCTTGCTGCTTGTTGGGATGGTCAGCCCTTGGGCCCTGAGTATCGTCTCCTTAAGGAACGACCACTCGTCCTGGACACTGAGTTCCCCTGCTCTCCAACCCCAGCGCCTCGCCCACTAATCTCCTCAACTCGTTGAAATTGGCCCTCTTGAAGTCTAGGGCTACCGCCTTGCTGCTGGCCCTCGACACCCTGCGCTGGACGGTCCTACATCTCAGAGGTAAGTGAGCGCTGCGGCGTGCAGGAGCAGCTCCGTGCTGAGCAGCACTTGACCACAAAGAGTGGGCTGCAGCAGGCGCTGGGGGAGGAGCTGTGATCTTTGGGTTCGCAACAACCTTTGAAAGCACTACTGAGTCTTATCCTGCGAGCGCCTGAGTAACTTTAGAACTGATCTGAACTGCCCACGTCTCCAAGATGCAGGAAACCACCACGTGGACTCTCAGGATGAGGCTTGCGAGAACTTGGGCAGTTCCTAGAAGAGGCCGCGACAGTGCTGGGACCTCGCTGCTGCTCCTGGCTTTGTGGCCGCTCACCTGCTGGCCCCGGGCACCTCGCTGCACTCTGCCCTTCCTGCAGCCGCGCTCCTGCTACGGGAGCGATCTCGTCTGTCTGACCCTCCACCCTGCTCCGCGCCCCGCCAGGCAGCCGTGGTCCCAGGGGATGGCTGGGTCTGCGACCTGCAGGGACGCTCGGGGTAGAGGTGGTGCTGTAGTGGGGCCGTGCCAGGATGGCCTGGAAGCCGCACTGTCACCGTCCGTTCCCGGTGCTCCTGCCTCACCCAGCCTGGGAGCCAGCTCTGGAAACCAGCAGGGAAGGTTTTGTTTGACTGGGACTCTGGTTTTTGCTCCCCGCACTTCCCCATTAGTCATATCAGGACCAAACACCTCCTCTGCCTCTCTGCCAAGCCCTGCCTGGCACAAGGGAGCATCCCTGGTTACGGGATGTGCAGACAGCCTTGAGGTTTGGCTGGGAACCGTGGGGCAGAGAGTGCAGTCGCTCCCGGCTCCGACGGCCAGGGAAGTTCGTGCTGTGGTTGGGGCTTTGTTTCGCACGCCTAGTCCCGCAGCAGTGCACATGTGTGAGGAGTCCAGGAAAGCTCCCCACAGCTAAACACCTCCAGCACCTCCCTCCTTGCTAAACACCTTTGGGTGCAGCACACACCTGGGACCTGCTGGGCCCACAGCACCGCTGGCCTGCCCGTGCTCACAGTTTATCCCTGCTGGCTTTGCAGCCATGCTAGCTGGCTTTGCAAGCACACTGGGCGCAGGGGGACCAGTGCTGGTGAAAGGCAAGAGGGTGGGAGGATTTCATAGGGCACGGGAGGGTGCTGGGACAGTTAGCACCAGGCCAGAGCTCTGCACTGTGCACAGCTCATTTTTCCAGACCTTGCAGCCATGCCAGGAGGGGAGGTAGCCAGGCTCTGGCTGCACGTGGACAGGCGGACGTCCGAGCTGGGAAGGGGTGCGCAGGTGCACTCGTGGCCCGACCAGCCCCCTCCCACAATGCAACTCAGCACAGGAAGTCGTGCAGGGCGTGGGGGAGCTGTGAAACAGCAAGTCCCTGTTCCATCGGGCAGGCGGCAGGAGCGTGCCCAAGGTCTGATGTGTGGGGGCAGCTGGGGAAGATGCTTGGGGTCCTCATGTGAGATCCCAGCCCAGCAGCCCGGAGCAGGAAAGGTGCAGCCCTTTGCAGCGCCGCCCCATGCTTGCAGCGCACTTGCAAAAACCACAGCCCAGCATGACTGAAGGAGCGTGTGATGCTGACCTTTAGCATGCAACAAGCCCCTGAGCAGGGCCTGGGGAGGGGGAAGCAAGCCACTGCTGGCTTTTAGTTTCCTTTCCGTGGAGGCAGCTGCTGTTTCTGTCCTGGGCCATGCACGCCTGACTGCAAGCCTGCGGTGGGGAGAAGCGGAGCCCAAGCAGCCGGGCCTGGGCAGGGCGATCGGCATTGTGAGGAGACAATTCCTATGTTCAGCCCCCCTTGTTTCATGGCAACTGGGAAAGGTTTGGCTCTGCTGCTTCCCGCAGAAACCCAGGGACCTTCAGACAAACCAAAAAGCCTCTGTGGCATGTTCCTCTGGTCCAAAAGCCACTTATATCCCTAACAGCATTTGCCCCTCGTCCAGCCATGCAGTTTTCTGCCATGCCATGGGGCAAAGAGGTGTTTGCACCTGACACACGGGTCACCGGGGAGCAAACCCCAGGGTCTTCAGCCAGCTCTGCTCTGTGCTTCTCCCACGCCCCATCATCCCGGTTGCTGACCTGGGG
>NW_017728982.1:865902-870443 GCF_001723915.1 Gavialis gangeticus
CTCTCAATCTCTCTCACTCTATGTATCAGGTGTATCTATTTCACACATACACCATATGACAGTGCATATATAATGATATAGATTTAAAAGGCATTTTTTCCCTTTCCCCTTCTTCTGCAAAAATGAAACTATTGAAAATAAGGGTATGGGAAGCTGGTATGGGTGAGACATGCTTGTTTGTGTAAGCCCATGGGCATTGCCATAGTTTCAAATGACATGGGCATTACTAGTTTGCTGACCTGGGGCCAGAAGCCAGTTCCCAGCACATGCCAAGTGACCGGCTGCCTGGGGCTCAAACCTGCAGCCTGTGTGCTGGCACGGCAGAGCCCAGAGGCACCGTGGAGCCAAGGGAGGCTGCAGCTGTGTGCGCGGCGCCTGCCCCGCGCAGGAGGAGACCAGCTGCTTGCCGCCCCGCACCGGTGGCGCCGTGCCCGCTGCCTGCCCCGCCACAGCATGGGTGCGTGAGAGTGCCGATGGACAGACCCACGCAGTGGTGGGGCAACAGGGTGGACGCAAGCTTGGGTCTGCCCAAACCTCCCTCCAGTGCCACCAAATCTGAGTTTTCCGCCCCACTGCCGCCTGCTCTGCCGAAGCAGTGACAGCAGCGCAGGGCTGGGCAGGGGGACGCGGAGCAGCTGCCGGCAGCGAGGGCCGTGTGTGCCCTGGCTTGCTGTACCCGTCTCTAGCCAGGCACCAGGAGCCCGACTGCCGAACGTGAGTCACACGAAACCTGGCTCGCGGCAGCATCAAAGGTGATGTTCTCCTCGCGGCGTAGCCGGAGCATGACTGGCAGGGACTCGCGGCAACACCCTGGCAGTGCTGAGCAGCGAGGCTGCTTTCACAAGGCTGCTGTCCCAGGGACAGGTCGCCCAGCGCTGCCAGGGCAGGGCATGCCAGTGCCGGGAGCTGCGTGGGTTATGTAAGGCAGTTCGGGTGCTCCGTCGGGAGCGTGTCGTTCCAGCCCCGAACACGAACACGAACCGGGGCTGGTGTCGCAGGGAAGAGCCTCCCGGAGACGCTCATTTTTCCCCCGCTTGCGCCCACCCAGCTCTCAGCAAGCAGCAGGTTTGGCAGGGAGGGAGAGAGAAGTATGCATGCATTTCTCCCTCCCCACAGAGCCGCAGGGCGAGAGACAGCAAACAGAGGGCATGAAGCCTGCTTCTTCCGAGAGGCTTTCTCCAGCTTGAGATGAAACATTTCACTGTTAAAAAACAGCACAGGCCTTTGGAAGGAAACTACCTTCTGCACCAAAGAAAACCAGTGTTTCATCCTGAAAACCCTGCAATGACAGGCTCCGACCCTGCGTGGTTGTGGGCAGGGGAGGGTTTTTCCCAGACAGTGATCTGCCAGCGCTCGCTCGCGGCGGCCTGGGCTCGCTGGCTGCAGTGTTTCGAGGACACCTGTCCTCGGGCCGGCGCAGAAGGCAGGCGAGCAGGTTTGTCCACCCCGGCCTCGTCCTTTGAGTCAGATTCCTGTTTGGGAATTCATGCGAAACCGTGCAGCTCCCTGCGGAAAGCTCCCAAGGCAGGAGGAGGAGGAAACTGGGCAGCTCGGGGCTGGGCGGGGGTGAGCTGTGGCACCAGGGAGAGGCATCGCGCCCAGGTCTCCGGGAGCCCAGCAGCTTTCTGAGTAAATCGGTACCTTGAGGGGGTCCCAACAGAGCATCTTCGCCCTCCTGCCGGTGTCTGGGGAGCTGTCCCTGCCTGAACAACACGGCCCAGCCCGCCGGAAGCCGGGGCCCTGCCCAGCGCCTCCCTCTGCCCCGCGTTTGGCCACGCGAGTCGCTGCCTGCCACGGGGCAAAGGCAGGTGCTCGTACCAGATGCGCGGGTAATTGGGGAGCAAACACCCAGCCATGCTGAGGGACAGGTCCGACCAGTTCCTGCCGGGATTGCAGCGGCCGTGAGCACGCAGCGGGGCGCGCGCACTCTCCCCGTCCCGCCGCGCTGACGGCTCGCTCTCCAGGACACTCTGTGCAGCGGGCATGGCCCTGGCAGCGCGGTGATCCCCAGCCCCCAGCCCGCGTGGCGGATGGATCGGGACACCTCTCCGGTAAGGCTCTGGGCACTGCTGCCCCGGTGGGCGGCCTGGCTGTGTCACGGCTTGGCTTGGCTCGGCAGCCGCAGCGCTCTGTGCACCTGATGGTGGATCTCCACGGGACCTGGGCTTGTCTCATCCCGGCTCTAGAGAATTCGCCCCTTGGAGCGGTAGGCGGGGGATGGAGCGAGGCAGGCTGGCAGCCAGGCTCCAGGCCCTCGGGCACCATTTTGCCTCCCTGTGCCTCAGTTTGCCCATCTGTGAAAGGGGCAGGGTGCCCAGCAGGGACTGTGAGGCCGGGCTAGTGACTATGTGGTGAGAGAGGTGCCGGCGGAGCTTAAAGGATGGCTGCTCAGGGGCTGCATGCAGCGGCTGGTGCCCAGCCCTCAGGGCCAGGACCAGTGAGTCACGGAGGGAAAGGTTCTGGGCCCAGCGCTCAGTGTGGAGGCTGTGGAGCTGCCCTGGTGCTCTCGGCCAGAGGGCAGGGTCCGGGGTGGGAGCCGTGTGATCCAATGCACTAGGCATGGGCTGGGCAGCCAGGCACTCCTCACCTGCTCCGCAAGCTTGACTTCGTTCAACTGTGCCTCAGTTTCCCCTTCTGCCCAATGAGGGCGATCCCTTGCGGGCGTGCCCACGTTGCTAAGTGTGGTTGCTTGTGGTGTGGGCTCCAGCATCCCCGTTTGGAGAGGGCATCCCACCGTGAGCATGCTGGGGCTGAAGTGCCCGTGTCCCTCCGGGGCAGGCAGCATCCTGCTGCTGAGGGTCCACCCCGATGCCAGCCGTGGGGACTGCATCCCATTGCAACACCTGACCCGCTATTTGGACCCGGTGTGAGGTGGGTCACGCTGGCCTTCATTTCCAGCCATTGGGCTGGTGCAAGGGCCTGTTGGCCTGGCTGGTGCAGGCCCCGCGGGGGGCAGAGGGGGACCCTGGCTAACGCTGTTGCTGCTCAGCTCGTGCCTGGCCAGGCCCCGGGGCACCATGGAAGAGAGCCAGGCTCCGGCGGGCGAGAGGGGAGCAGAGGGTCAGTTGGAAGGGCAGGGCACGGGTCGAGCCGGGCACGGTGAGACGCAGAGCAGGTGCTTGGCAGCTCCGCGCATCTCGCATGGTTGTGTGGTTTAGGCTGATTTAACCCCGTCAGGCGTCTGCTACTCAAATGCTTCCTGTGACTTTCTGTTTCTGTCCCAATGCACCACTTGACCTTGAGCCCCGTGCCCTGCTGCAAGCGTAACATCCTTGCACTGCAGCCTCCCACAGCCAAGCTGCAGCAGCTGCCGGTTCGGCGCTGGCACCTACCTCCCTGGCCCGCGGTGGCCGAGCTGGGGGGGGCCTATGCTGCCCCGTCCCACCCTCACCCGCTCCCTGCCCAGCCATGCCTGGGCGAGCGAGAGTCGGGGCCGAGGCAGACAGGCCGGGCCCCAGCTCCGGGGTGGGCCCGTCTGCCCTGGAGGCCGTGTGGATCTGTGCCTCGGGCTCGGCCCAGCCGGGGTCCTCTGCTTACACCTAGAGCCTGGCAGCCGGGAACGAGGCGCGCAGGCCGTTGCCCGCTCCCCGGACGCACGATTCCAGCACGGGCCGAGCAGCTTCCTGGGCCCGGGGGAGACCCTCGGAGCTGGACAGCGATCCCTCCCCCTGTTCGCAGTGCTCTGGCCGACCCCAGCGACGCGCCCGCACAGCCCCGCTGGGCTGCTCTTTCCTGGGCTGTGCTCGTGGGGGGCGTGCTGCTTTAACGCCCCTGCTGTGGTGATGGCCCCTGGTGCTGCGCAAGCCCATTGCTCAGCCCTGACTCACATCACACCCTGCGCACCCTGGGGGGGCCCGCCCTGCTCCAGCCGCTGGTGCCAAGGTGGCCCTGGGTGACCACCCCGCGAGGGCTGATGGCATCCGAGCAGCCACGGACCCTCCTCCTCAGCTGCCCGGGTGCTGCTCGCCCTGCCCGAGAGCCCAGCGCAGTCCAGACCCTTGTTCCTCGAGTTAGGCCTGTGGCTGGAGAGCAGAGCAGTCATCTCCCTGTGACCAAAGTGGTGTCTGACCCTCTGTGCGCAGCCAGGGCACGGGGCAGCCGCCTGTGGACGGACCCTGACCCTTGCTCAGCGCGGCCTGGCCTGGCCGGCCCGTGAGCTGCCGGAGCCGCCATGCCTTCGGGCAAGGAAAGGGTCTCCTGTTCCCTGTTGCGGGGGCAGCTCTCCATGGGCGCTCAGCTCCGTGGGCAGCAGGCCACGAGATTTCCTGTACTTCTGCTCCCGCCTCTCCGGCGAGTTTGGGTCAGGCTGGTGCTGAGGCTGGAGTCACCATGGGAAGGAGGTGGGTGCTCCACGCGTGCCCTGCTGGGACAGGCGGTGGCCACGGCCGTGCCGTGCGCTGTCTGGGGAGAGGCCAGCGATCCCCATCCAGACCCAGCAGCCGCGGACCGTCTCCAGCACGGTGGGGTCACTGACGCCAGCCACGTCCTTGCCCTGGGGCCGTCCCCGTAAGGGTCTTGTGTCCTGGGCTGAGTGCTCCCCT
>NW_017728982.1:875443-881304 GCF_001723915.1 Gavialis gangeticus
GTGGGTGCTCCACGCGTGCCCTGCTGGGACAGGCGGTGGCCACGGCCGTGCCGTGCGCTGTCTGGGGAGAGGCCAGCGATCCCCATCCAGACCCAGCAGCCGCGGACCGTCTCCAGCACGGTGGGGTCACTGACGCCAGCCACGTCCTTGCCCTGGGGCCGTCCCCGTAAGGGTCTTGTGTCCTGGGCTGAGTGCTCCCTGGGGAGGCGGCTGCCAGCGCCGGCGTGCAACGCGCCGGATCGATCGGGCGCTGCCGTGCGCGCTGCTCGCATGAAGCTTCGAGAGCATTTTTGTGGCCCAGATCACGCAGCTGGGCTGAGACCCCGCAGCCCCCAGGAGACAGTGCTGGGGGGCGCGGGGGAAGCAGTGATCTTAGCACGGAGTTTGGCCCAAGCCTGACTTGTTCCCTGCGCACATGCAGTGGGCCGGGGGGGTCGGGGGCTCCCTGTGCCCCCTGCCCACTCCCGCCCCGGCACTGAAGGGGGGTTGCCCCACGCAGCGCCTCCCCGGCAGCCCGCTGGCTTTAGCACGCACAACGAGCGGGGATTTAAAGCCGAGGTCACGTTAGCACCAAAGCGGAGTTTGCTCTGAGCGCAGCGCCGGGGCCGTCGGCGGAGGAAGGAGGGGGTGGCTGCGTCGGGAGCGACGATCCCGAGGAAAGGAAACAAACAAGGCGGAGGGAGTGACGGGGCCGCGGGCGGCATTCCAGCGCGCAGGAAGTTTCAGGGCTCGCAGAGCAGCACTAATAATTATCCCGGCCTCTTACGTCGTGTGCTCCAGATGAGTCACTGCAGGGTGATACCTGGGAACAGGCTCCCGATTGCTTCACGTGGGGCAAGGTGGCCGTGGCCGGGTTCTGGCCACGAAGGCAGCCTCCCGGGAGGCCCACGAGCGTGGCCCTTGGCTCTGGGAGCCGCCAGCGATTTGCAAGTCTTGGTGTCTTCTTCCCTCCAGGACACTCCACGTCCACCATCCAGCGACGCCGCCGAGCACTCTGCCTCACCCCGCAGCCACCCTCTCGCTGCCCGCTCTGCGCCGCCCCGGGAAAATGTCCGTGGCATCAGCTTCAAGCCCAACATGCTGGAGGCCAGGCCGGCTCCCCCGGCCCCCGTGGCTCGGGAGAACACCAGTAAGACGGGTGCTGCGCCCACAACCCCCGGCTCCCGCAACGCCCCCGGCCCAGGCTGGAAGCATGAGCCTGGGCCGTGCCAGCGATACCCCCCCGGCCCGCCCCGCCTGGGAGCCTTCCCCTGGTTTGGGAGCTCGGGGGATGCGAGCAGCCAGTGCCCGGCCCCGCAGGCTGGCAGCGGGCTGGTGACCCTGTGCCTGGCTTTCTCCCCGGGGCACGTGGGCTGCGGGCCCTGGGACAGAGCAGCACCAGACTGCGCCTCCCTGCGTGCCCCAGGACCTGCCCCGACGGCACCCGTCTGCGCCTGGAGGCGTCTGTCCGCAGCCACGAGGCTGGTGCTTGGGGACGCGCGGGGCAAACCAGCGCCCGGACGTCCTGCCTGCGACTGTCACGGCTTAGACTAGTCGTGCCTGATGAGCTGGGCCCGCTGCCCGCCCTGGCCTGGCCCACGGCCCAGGCCCCATGCCGTGTTGCAGGGCAGCTGTGTGACCTGCCAGGCTGGTCATGAGCGCAGCAAGGGGGTGCCAGGCAGGAGCAGGCCACACTGCAGCACCCGCGGGGCAGGTGCTTGGCCTGGGCAGAAGGGTGGAGGATTTAGGGCTGGGCCCCTCTGGCCAGGGAGCATGGGGAAGCTTGTGCAGCCTCTGCCCAGGCTGGTCCCGACAGATCTACCACCTGGAGTTGGCAGCGGGAGCCAGAGCACGGCTGGTCAAGCTTGTGTCCCTTGCCCCTCTCGGGAAGGTGCCACAGCCGGGCGAGATGCTCCCACACCTGGATGGGGAGCAGGGCCAGCGGAGCATCTGCCCAGTCCTAGCAGAGGGGGCATCTCCGCTAGTGTTGCTCCGTGCATTTCTGCCCCTCGATGCCCCAGGTGCGACCGACCCTCTGCCTCTCCCCGTTCCGCTGCAGGGTCCCCGGCACCGCTCTTCAAGGCCCCGCGGTGCATGAGCCACAAGAGGCTGGCCCTGATCTTCTGCATCTGTGTCCTCATCCTCCTCCTCATCGCCCTCATCCTGCTCTGTGAGTCCCTCCCCTGTTTGCTGGGCTGGGGCAGGGGCGGGGGGTGGTCACCCATCTCGCTGGTCCGGGCAGCCAGCGTCCTTGCCCAGCTGCTGCCTGGGGTCAGGGCTCCAGCCTGGCTCCACCTGCACTGAGCCACAGGTGAGCCCGGGCGAGCAGGGGCTGTGGCAGGAGCCGCGGGGAGGGGGAGGGCGACGGCTGCCGTAGGTGCCGGCTACAGCCTGGCGGTTGGGGAGGACGAGGCGGCAGCCCTGCAGACAGACGCCTTCCTCCTCCGTGCCTGGGCCGTTCCTGACACCTCGTGGACGAGCAAAGCCTTGCGGTGGGAGGCGGGAGCCGTGGGGCGGGCCGAGCTGGCTGGAGAGCGCCCCAGAGCAGAGGGGAGCAGGCCTCTGGCCCGTCCTGGGGCCAGGGCACGGCAGCGAAGGCAGCAGGTTTAGTCACGGGCTCAGCTCTGCCTGCATCCGCTGCAAAGCCCAGATGGGTCCAAGGCCCGACCCACCCTGGCAGGCTGCTCTGCAGGTCTGGCCATGGGGCGACTCCCCATTCTCAGGTCGCGCTTCCCCTGAGCCCGCAGGCAGGGAGTCCTGGGGCTGCACTGCCCCGGGGCGCGTGTGCTTGGGGCTCAGGTTTCCAGCCTGGCTCTGGAAATGCCCGTGGCTGGCATTGGCGCTTCAGCAGCACCAGCCTCCACCAGCTGCCCTGCTCCCGGCTCTTGGCACCGCTGGTCCTGCCAGGCCAGTCTACCGCTCTTCCAGGCTGGCTGGGCACAGCCCGGCTGGGCACATCAGAGCCCCCGGCCGTCCCTGTGAGCATCGAGCATCGGAGGGACGGGGACGGGGGATACCTGTGACCGTCCTCCCTGCTGCCAGGTGCCTTCAGAGGCTTTGGGCAGGGCACAGACTGCGGGTGGCCATCTGGGCATCCCTTGCCATGCTCTGCCGGGGCTCTGGGCAGGCGCCAGCTATGACACTGCTGCAGGTCTTGTTCTGGGGCTCTGGGAAAGCCCCTGCCATGCCGTGGGGTCTGGGAGGCCCTGGGATGTGTCCCACAATCGCGCCCCAGGGCCCAGGTTTCAGGAGCACCCATCACGCTGGCTATGACGGTCCCTGGGACAGGGGCGGGGTGTTTTCAGGTGACCTCCTGCAATCAGCTAGGGCATGCAGGACCCCCGGGGCCTGCCGCGGCCCCTCTCAGCTGCGCCGCTCTCACGGGGCCACGTGTTTGCTCCCAGTCATGTTCTGGCGGTCGCAGACTGGCATCGTGCACAAGGAGCCGGCCGAGGTCTGCAAGGACAATGCTGCGCGCTGCGACGGGGTGGTCGAGTGCTCCCAGAAGTCGGATGAGCTGGACTGCGGTAACATCCTGGGGTCTGGTCTCCCATGGGCAAGGGGTGGGGACTTGTGCCACTGGCCTCAGACCTGCTCTGAGCCCCATCCCAGGGCCTTCTGCTCTGGGACCCCCGAGACGGCCCGAGTGCAAGCACGCAGGAGGCTGCTGCCTCTGCTACTGTCTGGGGTTGGCTGGCGCCGCCCGTCTGGCCCTGGGGGTATCAGGAGCTGGGGCTGCCTAGGGGGCTTGGCAGGGGGTCGGGCACAGCCCAGTCCAGCACTGGTGCAGTCGGCCCAGACACCCCGCGCGGGTGCAGGAGGGCACGGCCATGGCACCTGTGGCAGCTCCGGCTCTCGGTGCCTCGTGCCCGCAGTGCGGTTCAGCTGGGACCAGTCCCTGCTCCACATCTACTCCGGTGCCGAGAGCCAGTGGCTGCCCGTGTGCAGCAGCACCTGGAACGACTCCTTCTCCCGCAAGACCTGCAAGCAGCTGGGATACCAGAAGTAATTCCCGGGGGACGGGGGCACTCGGGCTGGTCATGCTCTGGACGGGGAGGCTGGGCTGGGATCGGCGGGAGTGGGGCAGGCCCCCCCATCCAGCCCTAGGACTCAGCCCCGCCGTGTCCGTCTCCTTCCAGCGTGTTTCTGACGGAGTTCATCCCGCTACGCTTCTCAGGCAAGAGCCTCTCGGTGACCGCGGACCGTCGCACCATCCAGGAGAGCCTCAACAGGTAGGAGAGGGGCCACCCTTGGCTCTACCCCTGTGTCTGCCCCGGAAAAGCCCTGTCTGAACGGCAGCCCCTGCCCAGGGCCGTCCAGGGGGACAGTGCAAAGGGTGGGTGATGCTCTGCTCACACGGAGCTGCAGAGACAGCCCCGGGCAGGCTCCCGGGTGAGGTGGCTGCAGTCGTGTGCAAGGCCACGGGCACTGCCCAGCTCCTTGGGCCTTTCCCACTTGCCCTCGTGCAGCGGAGCAGGGAGGTGGGACGTGGCCAGCGGGTTTGGGAGCGGTGGAGTGGGGAGAGGAGCCCGGCACACCACGGTTTGCTCCGGACCCACTCTCCAGCGCAGTCCCGGTGTGAAGGCTCGTGCAGCGCGGAGCTGACCTGTCCTTGGGGAAAGCGTGTATGCATCGTGAGCCCCCCGGAGAGGCAGATCCGCACCCCCGCGCCTGCTGCGAGGGGGCCCGCGGCACCTTGGTGCGGCCAACTCTGCCTCATGCAAGCTGTGAGAACCGGGAGAGGCTTCAGCACAGAGCCACGGCTGCCTGCCCTCGCGGGCACGCGCCTGGCCACAGCCGGCCTCAAGGAGAGACCTGAAGGGCATTCTCAGGATACAGAGGAGGAGGCCGAGGCGAGGCAGGCTGGGCAGGGGAGGCTCCTGTACCCGCGGACGGAGCTGTTGGAGCGCAGCTTCACCTCTCTGTTTTGTTCCCTTGTGCAGCTCCAGTTGCCCCATGGGAAAATATGTCTCCCTGCGTTGCACAAGTAAGGGGAAGGCTTTCCCAGGCTGGTGGGCAGGGCATTGCTGGGCTGTCAGGCGCGCTGGGTCTGCAGCGGGCTAGCTGCACCCACCCGGGGTGCCAAGCGGGGCATGGCATTTGTTACGGGGCTTGTTGCATTGTCCCCGCACCTGGGTAAAAAATGAAGACCCTTCCCATCCACATGCCCACAGCTTCTCATTGAAACGCTCAGTTTTCAATGAAAAAGGAATAAAAAACCACAGATTTTTTACTCCTTTGCCTCGCTTCTTTGGTCCTTTCCTTCGAGTGACTCCCACAGCCCTAGCACTGGGACAAGGTGCCGCTCTGCTCCGCTCTGCTCTGCTGGGGCCACGGGATCTGTGCATATCCGGGGCGTCGCGGTGCCTGTCGCCGGTACATCAGCAGCGGTGCCAGTGGGTGCAGGTCTCAAGGCACTACCGGGCTCTGCTTTTGCTCCGTCGGGCTGGGGCAGGCTGCGGGGTTGGCAGTTGCTGCTTTGCTCCAGCAGCTCATGCGCGGCACGCTTGCACCTGTGACTTTCTGCGACCCTGTGCCAGCACACGAGCCAGACCCAGCTCTTTGGCTGAGATGCCAGTGAACCGCATAGACTTTTGGGACAAATGCAACCCCTCCTCGGGCCCTGGGCGAGGGTGCTCAGCCTCCAGGAGGGCTCAGCGAGTTGCTTCCCCCCAGGCTGTGGGCAGAGGACATCCAGCCGGATCATCGGTGGGACAGAGGCTCCCGTGAACAGGTGGCCCTGGCAAGCTAGTCTCCAGTATGGGCCGATCCACATCTGCGGGGGCACAATCATCGATGCCCAGTGGGTGCTCACAGCCGCCCACTGCTTCTTCATGTAAGTGCAGGTCGGAGCAGAGAGCAGGGGGCAGCGGGCCTGACCG